>NW_027183949.1:1476805-1793958 GCF_041296385.1 Aphelocoma coerulescens | reverse complement strand
TTGGTTCTATGAGGCCTGGCTGTGTCACAATGGCCCCTGGCTCCCATGAGGCCCTGTGATGTCACAATGGTCTCATTGGTTCCACGAGGCCCTGCAGTTCCACAATGGCCCTTCGGTGTCACAAGGCCTTGAAGTGTCATAATAGTCTCAGCGGGTTCCCCCGCTGCTTCACAATGGCCTCCTTGGTTCCGTGATGCCCCGTAGCGTAACAATGGTATCCTTGCTTCCACACAGTCAGAATGGCCCCGTGGCCTCATGGAGCCCCACAGTGTCACTGCGATCCCCTTGATTCCACGAGGCCCTGCCGTGCTACAATGACCCCTTGGTTATACAAGGCCCTGCGGTGTCACAATGGCCCCTTGGTTCTGAAGTGTGCAAGAGCCTAATCATAGGAGAAAGGCTCCAAAAAATGCTTTGTCATTATCACTGCTCAGCACCAGAAAGGCTTCAAAAGTGCTTCGTCATTATGGCTGCTTATCATAATCACTTTTGAACGCCTGGAAACTACGTGCCGTACGGGCCGTGCATAGCCCGCCTGGAGGCCCATAAAAAGGAAGGCAAAACTGGTGCAAAATGTGGAGGCGAAAGCGAAAGGTAGAATCCCTGCCCTTTGCCTTTCCCCACACCACCACCATCGCCAGCCACGAGACACCCTGAGGCCTCCGGGAGCCGACGCCGCCCGCCTGGGGAGAACCCCCCAATCCTTCACCCTGGACTGAAATCCCGAGTGAGCTGTGCAACCCCTACCCCTGCTCCTTCGTCCCAGGCGGACCGAGGTTCAGCTGCAAGCATGGAGCCTGCATCTCGGAGGACGGGCCGCCGCTTTCCAGCCAAACTGCTCCAGAGATGGGAAGAGGCAGATAAGACGCTTCAAACAGCAGGAAAAAAAAAGGCAAAAACTTCTCCACTTCCCCCACCCTGTCTCAGCAGCAACAAAGGTAGCACAGTGTGGTGGTGACTTATCCTATGCTTTTAGAGTAACCTTGGCTTTTTCTAACTCTTCTCTACTTTTCTCCTTCTTTCTCTTTGCCTCTCTTACCATTAGATAAACAGATACCCATTTTTTTGGCACCAACATTTAATCTCGTTTGGTTTTAATCTCGTCTCTGGGAATATTTTGAACCTTCAAAGTTCTTTCCTTTTTATACTCAGAGATTTTGTTTTCTTTGCCCTTCTGGGTGTAAATCGGATAGTAACAAAGTGTCATAATGGTCTCCACGCTTCCATGAGGCCCCACGATGTCACAATGGACTTTTGGTTCCATGAACTTTCGTTCTGTCAGCAACAGTCTCCTTGGGTCCGCAGTGTCACAATGGACCCTTGGCTCCATGAGGTTCAGTAGCGTAACATGGACGCCTTGATTCCATGAGGTTGTGTAGTGTCACAATGATCTCCTTGCTTCTGCGGCCCTGCTGTGTAACAATGGGCCTGTGGTTCCATGAAGTTCTGTACTGTCAACCATGATCTCCTTGCTTGCACAGTGTCATAACTGACCCTTGGTTCCATGAGGCGCCTGGCCTCCAACAGCCTCTAAGAGACCCTTATGGCCCCTCAAGGCCCCTCACAGCCCCTCATGACCCCTCGGTGCCCCTCACAGCTCCCCAGGGCCCCTCATGGCAGCTCACAGTCCCTCACAGTTCATGGCCCCTCATGACCCTTCACAGCCCCTAACAATCTCTCATGGCCCCTCACAGCACCTCATGGCCCCTCATGGCCCCTCACGGCCCCTCACGGCCCCTCACGACTCCTCATGACCCTTCACAGCCCCTAACAAACCCTCATGGCACCTCACAGCCCTTCACAGCCCCTCATGGCCTCTCACAGCCCAAGGCATGGGACTCCTTCCGAAGGAGAAGAGATCGGGCTCTGCTTGTTCTCCTTTTATTTTGGTCACTTCACAGTGATGAGTAAAGGAAAGCTGAAATGGAGCCTTTCCCCAGCATTTCCCTCTGGGATAATTGCGGGGCTGAAGCTCTGTGCTGGCGCTGGCCCATGTGTGAACATCGCTGCAGCCCCCCACAGCCTTTGCTGTCCCCCGTGTCCATTCCCGGTCCCTGAGACCCGCCCAGCTCTGGCAGCAGCAGGAGCCACCGCGCAGTGGGCCCTGTACCGGCACAGCCGGGGCTCCTGGCCAAGAGCAGCAGCAGCGCCAGCCCCTTCCCACCTGCTTGTGCCTCGGCTTCCCAAGAGGTTTTTCCCGGTGAATTTCTGGACTAGAGACACAATCAGCCACAAACAGACCTGATTCCTCAGAGCCCGGCTGTGCTGCCCTGATGCAACCTTCAGAGAAAGAAAGGATCCGGTTCCAGCACTGTTCCCAGCACTGTTTCACTCATCCTCAGGTGACAGCAGGAGGCTTTTCTTGCATTTGCCTTGGGAATTACAGATCATGGCTGCTCTTCCCCCTCTTCTGGTTGCCACTTGAATTTTATCTGAAAAACTGCAATTGCCTCTTTTGATCGGTGCTAGCCACAGTGCTTTTCTGATGGGGAATTCAGATGCTTTGTTGCAGGCATCCTGATTAGCAGATCTTGAAATGTTCACAGGTCTATAAGCAAAAAGTCGAGGAGAATGAAAGCCATACAGGCCACATTCACAGCGCTCAAACACAGCCCTGTTGCTGGTGCTCTTGAAATAGAATCAGCTGCCAGAGGCCAGCACAGAAATTGCCTCTGGAGTGTGGAATGAAACGAAAAAATCCACCGGGAGAAAGAGGAAGCAGAACTTCTGCACTCGCTTCATTGCTTCTTCCCAGCAGCAGGAGACGTGGATGTCCAGAGGTACGTCCCGCTGCTGCTGACCACAGCGAGAGCACAGCCTGCTGCCCAGTCCCAGCGGGACCCCGAGCCCAGCCCGGGGAGCTCCCGCAGCGTCGGCAGCTCAGCGGACGCGGTGCCAGGGCCGCAGCCCCGGGAACACGCCCGCCCATTGTGGGGCAGCGGCGCAGGCCCAATGTCCTGCGGCCCAAACTTGCTGCTGCTGCTGCTGCTGCTGCTGCTACGCAAGGCCCATCCTTCTCCCCCTGCTCCTCTCCCAGCACGGCGCAAATTGCACCTCGCGGGATGCTTCCCCGGAGGCTGCTCAGGCGCCCCGCTCCTCTTTCCACCTGAGCGTCACTGCGGAGGAATCTTTGGCGCACTTCCGTAAGCCCGGGCCTCTCGCTTCGTGCTGAATCGGGGATGCAAATGGCCTTGTTAGGAAAGTCAAAAGCCAAGGGAATGGATTAGGAATTATTTGAAAAAACTACCCTTCTTCCAGGCAAGGTACACCAAGTCATTTCCCGCATTTCTCCTTTGCTGATTCTTTCAGTCGCCTGCTCGGCGAGCTCCAGCTTCTTCTGCTGCTTCCTGTGAACCGATTGCACTCTCGATTTGAGCACCAACGCACCAGATGTGCAAGTATCTACGCTGAACTCAGAAACCAACTGCCTCTGTCAGACCATTTTCACAGTCCAGCTCACTTGCAAGATGTCCACTGAGAGCTTGGAAGGATTAGCCCCCAGCTCTCCACTTCTGGCTGCAGGCTCCGGAGATTCTTTCTCTCCATTCAGCCAGCCTAACAATTGCTGCTACCCCCTCCTCCTGTTTCCTTAGCCTACAACAGTAACGACGAAAACCTTACCCACGGCACAACTCGCTAGTCCACCAGGAGGAGAAAGGACAAGTTGTCAAGCTCTCAAAACCTTGGTCCTGCTTTGCTGCAAGAGTCCTGCTGCACGCACAGTGTGGCAAGCCAAGAGAAGCTGCATGTGATGGCACATCTTGTGACAGGAGCTCCAGCTCGGTCTCCAGGAAAGGGTCTTGAAAAGAGCAAACATCACTGTGGACAAGATTCTTGCAAAAGCAAAACAGCTTCCCAGAAGGGACATGCAAACGGAAAGAAACAACCCAAGATGTTCCCGTATACTATTAATTGCTTCCCTTCTATGCTCCCCTTTTCTGTCTTGCACTAGTTCTACCTCACAGTCCTTCCAAACTGATCTTACCTCAAACACCTAGGACTTAGCAAGTTTGAGACACTCTACAATACCAAGAGCTACACACAGCTTGCCTTCTCCCTGTTTGGCTTTGAAAGCAATGCTGGAGACCCCAGAAGCCTGCCAAGGGAAGATTTTAGAGCCCAGTGCCTTGCTCGGCTCTGGCTTCTAGAGACAGGGCATGTGCTCCCATGGGACTGCACCCTCAGCAGTGACAATAGACAGCAGCAGCAACAAAGGTGATTCCCATGACACTGTCGCAGGGCTCAAGACTCCGTGTCTTGGCTTCACATGGCAAAGCTCACTGTCCGTTTGGACAGACTCAGCATCCAAACTAGTCTGCTTTTCTACCTGTGTCAATGAACAGAAGGAGAGGGAAACCAGCCAGCAGTTTCTTTGCAGAGAGGGCCTTTGTTCCAGGCTGAAAGTGCTGGATTGGCAGGGAGGAGGCAAACAGCTGAGAGCTTAGCTGCTCTATTGGACCGGCATCAGAACTCAGCAAAAAGAGTGTTTCCATTCTTTTATTTGAAGCCTCCTATCGGCAGTCTCCGATTTTCACCTGGAACCGGACAAGAAAACAGCAACAGCCCTGCCGACGAGGGCACCGCGCCGGGCACGGCCCCGCCGCTCGCACTGCCCACGCCGAGCGGCCGGGGAGCAGCGCTGCACCGCGCAGGGGCTGCACGTCTCCCTCCTCACGTCCTGCTCTGCCCTCCCACGGGGCTGCCTCTGCCTGGCGCTGGCAGGCTCCTCATTCAGCACTTTGCTCTGCTCCAGGCGAAAAGCGCGGACAGCGCTTTGGTTGCTCGCGAGCAAGAGACCGCGGCGCGGGGCGAGCCAGCAGCAGCAGGGGCAAGTTGCAAGACTGCCGCAAGGAAGAGTTACAATCTGGTGAAGAAGAAGCTAAACAAGACGGTGCGTTTGGCGCGGCTGCGGGAGGAAGAGATGCTCCGGGACTCCGCTTCGGCCCCGGAGCGGCCCGTGCTGGCCCGGGGCGCGCGGGGCTCGGCCGCGGGGCGCGCGGGGGAAAAACGGACACCCGGGCAACAGACACACGGACACGCGGACCAACGCTCCCAGCGCTTCGGCGGCAGCAGCGGCAGCAGCAGCAGCGGCAGCAGCGGCAGCAGCAGCGGCAGCAGCAGAAGAGCAATACAAGAGCAGCGGTTCTCCAGACCCTCTGCGTTCCTTCTCCTGTTCCTCCTCTCCTTCTCCCAGTGTCCCGCATCCCCTGTCCCGCTCTCCCTTCAGTGCTCCACCCCCTCCGCCCCTTCCGCGGCCTCCCTCTCCCCATGCCAGGCCGGGCCATGCGCCCGGCCCGCCCCCGGCCCCGGGCGGGGCTGCGCCCTCCCCGCCCCCGGGCGTCCCGCCGCGGTCTCGCCTCCGCCCGGCTCTTGCCCTACTGGCGGTGGCGCCGCTGGGCGGGCATCAGTGCCTGCCTCTTGGGCAGCACTGTTAGCCTCTGGCTCCGGCTGGCCCGGCCCCGGCCCCGGCCCCGGCCCCGGCCCCGGCTCCTCCCGGGACCCGCCGAGGAGACAGACGGCGCGGCCGCTCCCGCCGCGTCCGCGGCGTCTTCCCCGGTCCGAGCTCTTCCGCTCGGCAGCGCGGCCCCCGCCCCCGAGCCGCCGGTGTCCCCTTCGAAAGAGGCAACATCTGGGGATACCCGGCCCGGGGCGGTTGAGGAGCGCCCGGCGGCCGTTTCTGGCCCCGGGCCGAGCGCTGACAGCCGCGTCTCGCCGGCAGGGAATGCGCTGCAGGGCCTGAGGGAGCGCTACCTGGAGGGTTCGCTGCTGGGGCGCGGCGGCTTCGGCAGCGTCTTCGCGGCCACGCGGCTCTCGGACGGCGCCCCGGTGAGTGGCGGGGCCGGCGGCGGGCGCAGGAGGCGGGGGGCGGAGGAGGGCGCAGGAGAAGGAGGATGGGGCTCGGCAGGGCGGGCGGCGAGCTCAGCCCGCTGCTCCCCTTGGCTTGCAGGTGGCCATCAAATGGGTGCCACGGACCCGCATCCGTCATTGGGGCGAGCTGGTGAGTGAGCGGGGGGGATGGGGTGGGGGTGGTGGGCAGCGGGAGAAGGCGGGGCATGACGGGCGGGGATGAGCCGAGGCCCGGGAGGGTGGAAGGCGCCAGGACGCCTCGGGGGAGAGCGGGCGTGGGGGCAGCGGAGGGCGCAGAGCATCCCGGGCTGGGCGAGGGCTTCCCGAGCCCTGGCACGGCATCAGCCCCACTGACGGCATCGTGCTCCTCCCGCAGCCCAACGGCACCAGCGCACCACTCGAGGTCGTGCTGCTGGACAAGGTGTCCACCGGCTTCCCTGGTGTGGTGCAGCTCCTCGAGTGGCTCGAGCTGCCCAGCAACGTGGTGCTGGTGATGGAGCGGCCGGAGCAGTCTCAGGACCTGCTCCATTTCATTCGAGCGCGGGGCTTCCTGTCCGAGGAGGTGGCACGGGAGCTGTTCCGCCAGGTCCTGGAGGCCGTGCGGCACTGCACCAGCTGCGGGGTCCTTCACAGGGACCTGAAACCAGAGAACATCCTGGTTGACCTGGCCACGGGCCAGGCCAAATTGATTGACTTTGGCTGCGGCACCTACCTGCAAGACACAGCCTACACCAGCTTTGCAGGTGAGTCCTCACCAGGGTAGGCTCCCGGTGCCGGCATCTCGCGGCCCAACCTGGCTGTGGCAGCGGGGATTCTCCCTTTTGATGCCAGTCATGGGACCGAGTTTTCAGCCCAGTTGCTTTTGAGTGCGGGTGGCCGGGGGGCCATCTTCCAGCCCTGCTGGCAGCCTTCGCCAGCCACTCTGCCCAGGACTGGCGCTGGGGCTGGGGCAGCCAGTGTGACAAAAACACACCCATGGGTGGGGGTAGCAGAGGGGGGGGGGGCCAGAAGCTGTGCACCCGCCGGTTTGGTGTGCAGGCAAGAACCGGCTTGGACTGCTCAGCTCGCCTTGTTTGCCTTGGCTTCAGAATGTTTTTTTGGGGCAATGCAGGCAGGGAGGGTGAAGGCATGGTTTTCCCACCCCCGGCACTGAGCGGGTTTTCCCTTTGCATGGAATGCTTGAGCCTTGCCAGGGCTTCCGCTGCCCTCTTGTGACACCGGTGGCTTCTTTTACAACCCCCAGTTTGTCCACAAGTCACAGGCGCTGGCGAGAGGGCAGCGGGTCATGCCGCGTGCCACCGGTGCGGCCCCTGCGTGCCCAGGGATGCTGGGGCGAGGCTCCGGGAGCAGGCAGCATCCCGCTAATGAAGTGCCTCTCTATTCCGTAGGAACACCAGCGTACAGCCCCCCGGAATGGACCCATTTTGGCTGGTACTACGGCGAGGCAGCTACCGTCTGGTCCCTGGGCATCGTGCTGCACCAGATGGTCTGCGGGCGGCACCCGTTCCCGAAGGGCCGGAACATCAGCTGGGGCCAGCTGTCGCTCCCAGAACGGCTCTCTCAAGGTGGATGCTCATCCCTGCGGCACGGGGGGAATAGCAGTACTGGGAGACAGCAGCGGGCTCATGAGCATCCCGCTCTGGCAGCTGCCGAGGAGGTGGCACATGCCTCGCTCTCCTGCTCTCCTCCAAAACAAAGAATGGATGGGAAAGTTCAGGCACAGCTCGGAGCCCCCATGGCATGGCCTGGGCATGGCAATAGTGGGGCAAAGCGGACAGGAGCCTTCTGCAACTGACCGGCGCTTTCTGGTTTCTCCCCACAGACTGCAAGGAACTGATCAGATGGTGTCTGTCCCTGCACTCCTTGGACAGGCCCTCATTAGAAGACCTGTCGTGTGATCCTTGGCTGCAGGATATTCATCATCCATAGAAGAAGGGAGAGAGCCACAGGCACACTTTGATCCAGGGAGCCGGTAAGTTACAGCTCCACACGTGCCTTGGCCAGAAGAAGCCAAGAAACGCAGGCTTTTTTGCCCTGCCTGTATTGCTGCGCAGGGGTCGTCAGATGGGGACCCGCAGCCCTTGTGCTGGCGCTGAGCTGCTCTTCCCAGCACTGGTGGCCGCCGTGCAAGCTGCTTTTGCTTGTCCTGCTTCACTGACAGCCGGGGCCCTGGGCGGGGCACTGACAGCCTGCTCTCAGCCGCAGGGAAGAAGGAGCCCCTGGAGAAGCTGTACTCCTGCTGCTGCTGGAGACATGGAGGACGACGTCAAGGATGGCAAGCTCTTCCTCGACCTGGCCACCGGCAAGCTGAAGATGATGGGCTTCGATTCTGGCACCTTCTTCAAAGCCAGGCTCCACAGCGAATTTACAGATGAGTCCACAGCCAGGGGGATGCTCCCAGATTTGGGCATTGCACAGCCTGGCCGGGAAGCAAAGGTTCCCCCCTTTGCTGGGGCGGATGCAACTAATTCTTCAGCCGGCTGCCAAGCTGCTTTTCGGCAGGGCGGGCGGGATGGGCTGGGGTGCTTAGGAAATGGGAGTCGGCCCCTGGCCCTGCCAACAGCCCCCACCGCCCACTGTTCCCCGGGCTGGGGCTGGGGCAGCCAGCCCGACACAAACAAGCCCCCATGGCAGGAGCAGAGGTGGCACTCCAGGAGCTGTGCACGGGCTGCTTTGTTTTGCAGGAAAGGAAGGGCTTGGGCTGCTCCACTCGGCTTGTTTGCTTTGGGCTCGCTGTGCCTGTTGGGGGTCAGTGCGGGGGGGAGGGGAGAAAGCGTGGGCTTCCCTCGCCCGAGGGTGGGTTTTTCCCCAGCATGTAGGGAAGGTTGGGCCTTCCTCAGGCCCCCAACAGAGAGAAGACTTTTTACCTTTTTTCTTGTTTCTCCTTTTTGTCTGTAATCCCTTTTCATTAATTTGTTGTTTCTTTCCCTTAAAGGAGGTGTTGTAGGTGGTGTCCAGTCTGGATCGGGAAGTGCTTGGGACCAGCTGCAGCGTGGATGGGACGGGGCCTTGGAGAAGGCTGAGGACATCGCTTGGGAGCAGCTTTTCTTCCGGCGGCGGGTGGCGTGCGGTGGGTCCCCGTCTTCTTGGCACGGCTGGGATAAGGGCTTTTGGGAGATGGCAGCGAGCACAGGAGCATCCCAATGGGCAGCTGCTGAGGAGGTGGATCTGCCACGGCTGGCTGCGGGCGGTGGCACGTGTCCTGCCATCCTGCTCTCCTGCCAAAGGCAGCAGTGACAGGCGGCTTCGGGCACCGCTCTGAGCACAGCCAGCACGGCCTGGGCACCACGGGCGGCTGGGACAAGGGGGACAGCAGCCTTCAAGTGACGGGCGGTTTCTGCTTTCTCTCCTTGCAGCCGGGCTCTGTGGATGCTGAGGCTGCTCTGGGCTCCGCCAGGGCTCTGCTGCGGCTCAGCACCGGGCCGGAAGAAGCCAAAGAAGAACCGGTGTGAGCCGCAGCAGAGACGTGCTCGAGCATTTCGGCAACGCAGCTCAAGCCTGCAGAGTGCACGCCTCCAGGGGAAAACATGACACCCCCCCCGCCCCCAAAATAAACTTGTTCAATAACTTGTGAAATGAAATCAATCTGGGATGACCCCAAATGGCATTTCTCAGCTTGCTCAAGCTTTAGCTCAGCCCTTCTCTGAACAGTTCTCTGCCCCGCCTGCCTTTTACTTCACAAGTGCTCCCTCTTTTCCCCCAGTGAGTTGCCAGCTCAGGGCAGTCTCTGTCGCACTGTAGCCTTCCTTGATGCCTTTGACCACGAGGAGGAGCGAGCCCCAGGTTTAGGGACTCATCCTGTCACTGGCAGAAGAACAGCAATGTCTCAGAGGTCCGGTGAGACCTGAGTGTCATTCAAGAGCTGCCCTCCAGGCCTCAGCTCTCCTCACTGTTAGCTTCCCACTGCCCCTTTTCCTCGTCCTTCCAGCAGGATGAGCTCTGTGAATGCCCTTGACCCTCCCCACTCCTGCCAGCCCAGCCACCCAGCTCAGTTTGGCTTAAGCTGAAGCTTCTTTGTCTCCTCTGGCACGCCAGTGCAGTTCCCTCTGCGGGGAGCAGCAGCCCCAGAGCACAGCAGGCAACAGCGCAGGCCGCACCTGCACCGGCTCCCCTCCACGCGTGGCTGGGCTCTTGGTGGCAACTAAATGCTCCCTGTTTGCAGCTGTCACTGGAGGATGGCCCCAGGGCAGAGCCCAGCCCGGCTCCCACTGCATCCCCCGGAGCTTGGGGCAGACAGTGGTCCCAGAGCTGAGGTTCATGGTGTGCAGCCGGCGCTGTGGCTCGCAGTCGGTGTTTGCAAGTGTTGCGTTCTCACCTCCTGCAACTTGTGGGGAAAAGGAGCTGTGCGGCCGGGCCAGCACTGCCCCTCTGGGCAGTGACACGGCTGAAGGTCTTTGCTGTTGCAGAGGAGCCGGCATGGAGCCTTAGCAGGGCCTGGCAGGTGTGGAGCCGGATCTCGCCCGCTGTCCGGGGCTCGCTGCCCGCCAACCGCCCCCACCCGCCGCGCTCCCTTCTGCAGGGACGGAAGGCTCTGGCTGCACAAGGGTTCCCATAATGTCTTTGTACCCGTGGCTGCGGAACGAACACGGAGAGCGAAAGTGTCAGTCACGTTGCTTGCACATTCCTTCCTTTAGATACAAGGCACAGATCTCTTAAAAGGATAGGCAGGGATAGAGATTTCCCACATAGCCCTCTTTGGCGTAACTCACCTTGTAAGCTGGCGTCAGGGGCATTTTTTTCCCGGCCCTGTGGGAGTAGGTGTCCAAGAGCTGAAGTGAGCAGCATTTAGAAGCAGTTTCAAGATTTCTAGGCAGGAAGTGGAGCTGACAAGCATCTGTGTAACTCACCGTATTCATCGTGGAGACACGAGACCTGGAAAAATCCCAGCTCTCTGTGCATTTGTGCAAAAGGGGGAAGCAGCAGAAAGACTTTGTGTCTGCTTGTCCAAGCTCCAAGGAGCTGGGGTGGCAAAGGGTGGCCTGGGCTGGTGGCAGGTGAAGTCCTGTTTCATGTCATCATAGAGTGGCACAGGACAAAGCTAAAAGCACCCACAGCCACACTGATGAAGTCTTTCTGATGCTGCACATCCTAGAGGAAAAGCTGCTGTCACACAATCCATTGGTATTTATAACTTTTATTTGCAATACTTTAGGTCCAAGTTTCAAACCGCAATATTTTTACACTCAAGACACGGTCATGCACAATCCATATTTCAATTTCCTATTGCTTCAACCACAATTTAAAATAACTTAATATTGACAACAAAACCCAAAATACTTAAAAAAGGATGCTGAGGTCAGTGAGATGGATCCATGCCATCAGCACATTTGCAAAGTAAATAACTTTGTTCTCTTTTTAAAAAGATCAGTTACCTCTTAATCCAAAGTTACAGAAGATTTTTCACTACACATTTGGTTTTTTCTCTTTCATATTTTTTCTGTTTTCTCTTTTTTCTTTTTTTTTTTTTTTTTAAGAGATAACACGTCTTAAAAAAGGATTGTACAGCAAAATGAGATACATTTCTGCTCAACAATGAAAATGTAGGCTCCTCCTCTGTTTACTTTTGTCTGGATACCCTGAAGAAAAAATCTAGCAGACACCAGCAGAGGTGTAAAGGGGTTGCTTTGGACTAAAGTGGAGTTTAGCACTGGTGACATCCTGACCCAGTCAAGAGTTGCAGAATTCTTTTGCAGATCTCGAACCATGTGCTTGCGGGCACAGCACCTGCAGTGCTGATGCACCAGGGCACGAGAAGAACTCTGTTATTCCCGCACCGAATTTGGGCTCTGCCCAAGCAGGAGGTGCTGCAGTGCTTTGCTCCTCGTTGCCGTGTGGAGCAGCTCCCTTCCTGCTGGCTGAGCTGCTCAGGCAGAGCCCGGCAGCTCCTGACCCTGAAGGGCTGAGGCCTTTCCCCTGCTGCTGTGCTACAGACGGATTCAGCAGCATTGCTGTACGTGGGGATACACAGCGGGACCAAAAGCAGTTGCCTTTGTAGACCCTAAGCTGAAAGGTGAAAAATCTCAAGAGACGAGGATGGAAGAGACTGGCAGGCTGCCTGTTTGCTGTGCTGCCCCACTTGTGAGCGGCCCAGCTTTGCGTGAGGCAGAGTGAGAACAAGGGGCAGCTCCCTCCCTCCCAGCCCCGCAGCCAAGGGGTCCCTCCAGTCCTGGGGCTTGGGGCACCATCAGAAGCTTCCAAGCAAAGGTTATCTTTGAACTTGCTCATTCATGAAATGCGCACGGTCATGAGCGCTCTGATAGATGTATCCACCCATTAGTGAAACATGGATTGACCTTTCTGTATTTGGAAGCTGGACAAGGCCATGAAATCTGACATCTGGCCTTGTTTGGGGCTGTATGGTCCAAGTCAACTCCCTTGCTTCCTCCTTGAGCCCTGGCCAGGCTTTGGGAGAAACAAACGGGAGAATGAAACCAGATGTTCCCACGCTAGAAGTGCTGTCGGTTTGTTAGTTCAACACTATCAAAGGTGGGCCCTCTCACAGCGAGGTTGGAAGCCTCACCTGTGAGTGGAGGCACCTGCAGGAACTCCCAGTGTCCGGGAATGGCTCTCTAGTCCTTGGCTGTGACAGCTTCCCCCAGCTGATGGGTGGCTCTGGGTGATGGTAAAGTCTGAGGGTAACTGCTGCTGTCTCTTTCTTAATCACTACGGGCAATCTTTGGTAGGGATGATTGGGTGCATTGCTGAGCTTCTCCTTTTGTGATTCTTTGCTGCTTTGAACTACAATAAATGACGCTGATTCCTTGAGTTGGTGTCTATGTCTTTGGTCCTGACCCTGCCCACTGGTAAAACAAATTTGATATAGTCTGGCCGGATCTCAACAAAATGCTGCTTTTTAAATGTAAGTGTAAGGAATCGGTCCCATCCAAAATTCCCGCATGGGAAGACCTTCCCTAGGGTTTGCTGGCTGTGGCGTGGGCTGAGGTCGGAGCTCCGTGCGAGCAATGAGGACGTCAATTGAAAGAAGCTGAAGCACTGGATGTATTAAAATGCATCCCAAAATTGCATATGGAAAAAGGAAAAGAACTTGTGGGTTTGGGAAGATGAGGGTGAATTTTGTTAACAGCATCTCGGAAACAGCACCAACAGAAGGAACGATTGTTGTTGAAACGCTCCCACACGGAGCAACAGAAGAAGTTTTTAATCTTGAGCTTGGATTTGTTTGAGCAAAGGAAATAATAATAATAACAACAATGAGAATAATAACAAAAAATAATGATCTACATGTTCATAATAAAATATAATAAAAATCGATGTTTATGTTTTCACATGTATATAATGACATTGTGAAATAATGCTCCAAATACCCATTTGTTAGCTTTGGCTGCTCAGGGATATAAGACTAAATACGCTACAGAAAAGGACTGGCCAGGACCCCAGCATCGCTGGGAAACTGTGGGAGATTGTATACAACAGATGAAGGAGGAAGGGATGAAAGTGGCTGTTTTTATAGGGTTTGCTGACGCTAGGACGTGGAATGCTTTGTCTGTTACTGCGAAAAATAAAGTGAGTAAGACTGCTGGGTTTTTCATATCCCAGACTATCCACAAGCTGCAGAACTGATTGAACAGATGAAGGGGTTGTTAAAAGAGCAGTTGAAAAATATAGGAGATGGGAATGTGTCGCAATGAAAAACCCACCTCCCAGATGTGCTCCATATCCTTAACAATGGGCCCACTGGGGAAATGGAAACCCCCTGGATGCGCATGGCTGCACCCAATTTGCAAATAGAACCACGGACAGTGACACTTTGACTTCCTGGGAAATTGTTCCGGGGGTGATGGCCCCTGACAGGGCCATCGCAGAGGCTGCAGGGCTGGACCTTTACGCATTAGAATTAATTAGGAAAAATCAGAAGCAAATGAGAGTTATCAGTACCGGCAGAGGAATTCAGGTTCCTCCGGGACACTTTGGTTTGATAACTGCCCACTCAAGCTTGGCCTTGACAAGTGTTCATATGGTGGGAGGAGTGGTTGGTGCAGATTATCAAGGAGAAATTAAAGTAGTTCTGTTAAACAATAGTGAACAACACTGGATTATTCAACCCCACGGCAGGGTAGCACAGTTATTGATATTGCCAGTTTTTAAAACAACCGTGAAAAAAGGACATCCACTTCACATCACTACTGTTCATGGAGATAAAGGGTTTGGATCCACCAGTCCTAATCATGGAGCCAGAGTGTGGGTCCAGAGGCCAAATGGCCCGCCCGAGCCAGCTGAAGTAAGAGCTGTAGGCAAAGACAACACTGTTTGAATCCTGAAACCTGGGTGAGAAAGATGGGCACATGTCCCTGCAGCCAAGTGTTCTGTGAGAGAACAAAGAGATGTTACAGGATATTGTTTTGCAGAGCCTGCCAGACCAAATCTCCCTGTTTGCCCCAATGGTCCCTTTGGAAAGTGCTCTGATCCACGGCGCTCGATGTGAAGACTGATGTGCCACTGAGTGAGTGACTTCTGCAGACAGAAAGGGACCACTTAACAGTGAAACTATTGTTGATCTTGTTGATTTAATGTTGTCCTTGTAATCGGAGCACTGGTTGGGAAAATAGATTTCTAACAGCAGGAGCAGAGATAGGGAACTCATTTAACCTCAGTAATTGCTGGGTGCGTGCAAGTCCAGAAGGATTCGATGACTGGCCTTGGCTGGCCCATCTGGCCCAACCCAAATGGTGGGTTAGAAACTTGAGCACAGTTCACGATAAAAACAGAGCTCTAGACCGAGGGTGGCGATCCCCGACCGCTGCCTTTTCATAGAAAAGGCATTTCTTGCCTAAATCGGATAAAGAGGAATATGTGTAGGAAAAAGTGTCTGTGGATGGATGTTGTCTCCTGGAATAGGTTGTATGCACCCACACTGTAAACTGTTCAATTGCAGCCAGTATAAAGGGAAATGGAATCAAACTCACGGACAGCTCTTTAATCATGGCTGGGTTAAGCGTTCCTATGAAGATTGTGAAAAGATACCCTTAAAGCACTTCCCGTATGATATTTTGGCTTGTCAACAAAGAATTTCTAATACTTAAATCTAAGATTGTAGGATGAAAAGAATTGTTATGAAGGTTGCAGTTCGTCTCTAGGTCAAAGGACTGATTGAAGGAGTGAGGCCTGAACAACAGGCCCTGACTGAGGCCTGAACAACAGGCTCTGAGCCAAAGTTGACATCTAGATGAACCTTCCAACCAAATGTTCTATTTGTATCTGCTCATTAACAAAGCATTAGTAGCAATATGCTCTATGTTCATTGGTGAAACACGGATTGACCTTTCTGTATTTAGAAACTGGACGAGGCCCCATCTGGCCTTGTTTGGGGCTTTAGGATCAAACTCCCTCGGTTCCTCCTTGAGCCCTGGCCAGGCTTTGGGAGAAATCAAACAGGAGAATGAAACCAGATGTTCCCACACTAGCAGTGATGTCGGCTTGTTTGTTCAACGCTGTCAAAGCTGGGCCCTCTCACAGCGAGGTTGAAGCCTCGTTGCCCGCAAAGGTGGATGCACCTGCAGGAACTCCCAGGGTGCGGGAATGGCTCTCCAGTCCTTGGCTGTGACAGCTTCCCCCAGCTGATGTGAGGATGTGGATGATGGCAAGGCCTGAGGGTAACTGGTGCTGTCTCTTTCTTGATTACTGTACGCAATCTTTGGTAGTGATGATTGGGTGCTTTGCTGGGCTTCTCCTTTTGTGATTCTTTGCAGTTTTGCATTCTAATAACTTACACTATTCCTGAACTTGGTGTCTGTGTCTTTGGGGCTGACCCTGCCCACTGGCAAAACAGACGCTGAGGGCCCTCGGAGAACCAAAGGTGCCTTGTGACACCGTGGGGCCTCGTGTAACCAAGGGCACCACAGTGACAGCGTGGGGCCCAAAGGAACCAAGGGGCCAGCGTGGCACTGCAAGGCCTCGTGGAACCATGGAGAGCATTGTGACACGGAGGGGAGTCTTATAATCAAGGGTCCATTGTTTTCCTCTCCCTGCCCCGGCCCCAGCCCTGCAAAGAAGCCCAGTCCTGTCTGGCCCTGCAGCAGGAACTGGAGGCACTGGAGGTGCGGGACAGTGACTCTGTGTCTGGAATGCTCAGGAGATCCTCAGCTCGGGCAGGTCCTGCAGCCCCAGGGCCCCGCTGCCCAGCACAGCAGCAGAGAGTTGGCTCTGGGGCTCCTCAGGCTGCTCCTGCTGCTATCCCAGGGACAGGGCAGCCTCTTGCCAGGGCTCCTCTGCACACACACGAGCTGCTGCTCTTCTCCTGGCCCATCCCAGCTCCCCACAGAGCCTTTCCCAGGGGAACACGTCTGTGCTGGCCTGAGCAGCCCTTGCTGTAGCCTCTGCCCTGCTGCCCACAGCCCCCGAGCTGGGGGTGCTGCTCTGCAGAGCATGGGGGCTGTGCTGCCCGGGGCCATGGGCTGCCTCTGCTGGGCTGTGCTGCTCAAGCTGGGAGACAGAGCTCTGCAGCTGATGGTGCTTCCTGCACGGACCCCCTCCCACACAGGCTCTGCTGTGGCCATGGAGGGTGCTCCGAGGTGCCTGCCTTGTTCCAGGGCTGGCGCATGGGCTGGGGCTGCCCTGGATCCTCCTCTGCAAGTTCCCAGAGGGTCAGACGAGTCACTGCCCAGACTCCTTTCCCTGTACCTGCTGTGTCCCCTGGGGCTGCAGAGCTCTCATGGCTCACAGGAAACATTCAGTCCTTTATCTCTGGGTGAGCCCACCCTGGACAGGCCTGTGCCCAGGGAGCTCCACTCACGGCTGATCCCTGGCACACACTGTCCCTGCAGGTCCCCTGCGTTCTCCTGGCAGCTCCCAAGTCCCTCCAGAAGAACATTCCCCTGCCATCAGGCCTGGCACAAGCTGCAGAGCCCCAGGAAGGTTCATCACAGACCATTCACCATCTGGTGGGCACTGGCCACCACCAAGCAAAACCTGAACCACACCTGAGTCTCTTGAAGGCCACACTGGGACCCTGATCTCATCCCACTGAGCCCTGGGAGAACAAGGAATACAGGCAGCCTCTTTAGAGTCTCTTCCTTGGGCCTGTTCCTGACAGTGACTGTGCAGGGAGAGCAAAGCCTTCCTGCAGTGCCTTCAGGAGATGCCCTTTGCTGATGGAACTGCTGTGGCGGAGCCCAGCTGTGTCCCAGCAGTGCCCATGGCCTGTCCCTGCCTGTGACACGCAGCAGGACTCGCACCACCCACACAGAGCTGTTGGCCTTACACCATCACAGCAGCTCCAAAGGAGAGAGTGGAAGTAATAAGAGAGGAGCTCTGAAAAGACCAAGCTCTGCTGCTCCCTGGCTGTGCTGCTCTGCTGGGACTCTTCCCTGCCCCACGCCTGCAAAACTGGTCCTGCCCTCCAGCTTCAGGGATGGACTCAACCAAAGGATCTTGAACAAAGACCTTGCTGATGGGTCCTTTCTTTCATGTGAATACACACAGAGCAGACTCCTCATTGACACAGTCCCTGTCAACAGTCCCATTCAGCCTGTAAACAGGGAATAAGATGCATAACAAAATCTTTTGGGTACAACATTAACATAGGAAAAGAAAAAAAGCCCCCAAAGCACCACCACCAAAACAACCTGAGAAGGCAGGCTGGGCCTCTAATGATTACACTTTAGCCTATGGAGCTGAAAACAGGCAGGTTTTTGCTTCTGGAAAGCATCCAGTCATCATTTTCCTCAGGGCATCCTTGAGCTCCTGGTTCCTCAGGCTGTAGATGAGGGACTTCAGGGCTGGAGGCAGCACCGAGTACAGAACTGGCAGTGCCAGGTCCAGGGATGGGGAGGACCTGGAGGGGGGCTTCAAGCAGGCAACAAAGCCAGTGCTGAGGAACAGGGAGACCATGGCCAGGTGAGGGAGGCACGTGCAAAAGGTTTTGTGCCATCCCTGCTCAGAGGGGATCCTCAGCACAGCCCTGAAGATCTGCACATAGGAGAAAAGAAGGAACACAAATGAACCAAAAGTTAAACAGATGGAAAACACAACAAGCCCGAGTTCCCTGAGGTGGCAGTGTGAGCAGGAGAGCTTGAGGAACTGTGGGATTTCACCCAAGAACTGGCCCAGGGCACTGCCCTGGCACAGGGGCAGGGAAAATGTAGTGGCCGTGTGCAGCAGAGCATTGAGAAAGCCACTGGCCCAGGCAGCTGCTGCCATGTGAGCACAAGCTCTGCTGCCCAGGAGGGTCCCGTAGTGCAGGGGTTTGCAGAGGGACACGTAGCGGTCGTAGCACTCGACGGCGGCGAGGAGGGAAAACTCCGCTGAAATGAAAAAGAGGAAGAGAGAGAGAAAGAGAAAGAGAGAAAAAGAGAGAAAGAGAGAAAGAGAGAAAAAGAGAGAAAGAGAGAAAGAGAGAAAAAGAGAGAAAGAGAGAAAGAGAGAAAGAGAGAAAGAGAGAAAGAGAGAAGAGGAAGAGGAAGAGGAAGAGGAAGAGGAAGAGGAAGAGGAAGAGGAAGAGGAAGAGAGAAAGAGAGAAAGAGAGAAAGAGAAAGAGAAAGAGAAGGAGAAAGAGAAAGAGAAGGAGAAAGAGAGAAGGAGAAAGAGAAAGAGAAAGGGGCTGTGCAGCACCTCCTGCGTAGGAGGTGGTTGTGGTGTCCCAAAATGGAATTGTGCATGGCTTTGGGGACAGTGGTGCAGATGGAGCCCAGGTCGGTGAGGGCAAGGGTCAGCAGGAAGAAGAACATGGGGCTGTGCAGGTGCTGGCCGCAGGCTCCGGCGCTGATGATGAGGCCGCTGCCCAGGAGGGCAGCCAGGGAGATGCCCAGGAAGAGACTGAAGTGCAGGAGCTGCAGCTGCCGCGTGTCTGCCAATGGCAGCAGGAGAAAGGGGCTGATGGAGCTGCTGTTGGACATTGGCTGTGTGTGGACATGGGGACCTGTTCATGGAGAAAAGTCAGTGACAGCTTAAGGGAAACGGCTCTCAGCCAAATCAAAGCCATGTCCCACAAATGCTTCTCCTGTCACACACTGACACCTTATGGGGATTCAGAGTGTCGCCACGGAGAACGGCTTTGGCTGGCCTGGGGGGGCCTTGCGAGAGACGAGAGACGGGGCGGGCCGGGGCCGCGTCTGGCAGGAGGCGAGACAAAGAGCAAGAGGCGAGACAAAGAGTAGGATAGTTAACGGGAGATTGGGCGAGGAGATGGTAATCTGTAGCCCTTGGAGATGTAAAACATATAACCTTAGAAGCTGAAGTTTGTAGCTGCTGAACTGTGGGTTTGGAACAGTATATAAAGATGTGACTCGTGCGAGGAAATTTGGCTTTGCATGCGGCCGGCGAAGTCCGTGTTCCATCACCGACAACACCCTTCTGTTTTTCTAGCAGATCTTCCTTCAGCTCCAGCCGCAGCCCTGCTTGGTGCTGGCTGCGTGCGACATGAGTTTCAGGGCAATTGCTCCGGGGGGTTTTATAATTCAGCCTTGCTGTGCAGAAGTGGGAGGGGGACAGCCACCTGTCCTGGTGTTACACTTTGAAACCCCAGCTAACACAAGGGCACTCCCAGGGCCCAAGAACAGGAATGGCAAAAGCTGTTAAAGTGTTCTAGAGGTTTTTACAGCTCCTCTTCATCTCCCCGGCTGACTGGTTTTGGATGTCAGAAACACTCAGCATTGCTGCTGCCCTCGGGGAGAATAGAGCGAGTTCTGTGAGGCAAGGCGGTGAGTGGAGAGTGAGGGGAGGTGCTCTGTCACTCTGTCCTGTTCCAAGATCCTCTGGGCTTTCACCCTTGTCAGACAGAGGATAATCACCCTCCCATATTTCCCTTAGAAACCATCCCAACACTGCTGAGAGCAGATCGATCCACCACAGCCCATCAAATGTCCATCCCCTTCTCGAGGTCTCAGCCCCACATTGGTAGCCAAATACACACATGGCTCATTGCACCAAGCCAACAGCACTTTGTCCATCATCAAACTTCTGTGTCTCACTGTGGGGCTTTCAGGTAACACAAAGATGCTACACGACCTGTTTGCGTCCTGGAGGGAAGCTCCGAGCTTAGGGGGAATCCTCAAGAAGAAAGCCAAGTGTCCTAATGATGGCATTGGATGTAGGGAGATGGAGCTCCTTCCCTGGCTGCATTGCCCACAGCCGGGCACTGGGGCCAGCGTCACCCTGAGCCAGCTGAGCCAGCTGTGCCCCCTCCCAGAGCCCCCCAGTGCCAGGCAGATGCTCCCGGCCCTGTGCTCTGCAGAGGGAACTGGGCCCGGGACCGCAGAGCTGCCCCACAGCTCTGCTGCAGCTCTGCCTGCACAGGAGGGGCTTCACGCCTTGGAGCCCCGGCCCTGAGGGCAGAGGCTTGGCTGAGGGAGAGAGGAGGGGAGGGGGCTTGTTCAGAGGGAGGGGCTGCACTCGAGGGCATCCTGTGGAGGTCTCTAAGCTCTCCGTGCCACAACATTTCTGCCTTTTGTTTTCTCTCATTGCCTGATCTTCTCTCTGCGTGCTGAAGATCTTCCTCCTGGAGATGTTTCCCTGTGCCTGATCTCTTCCTGCCAGCACTCACAGACCCCATATCTCTGTGCACTCTCCTTGGCCCTACAGAAACCTGCCTGTTTGCAGGGCACTGGCTGGGGACAGGTTCTGTTTGCAGGTGGGAGAAAGGACAGGTCAGACTAAGCCTGGCGGGTCCAGCAAAGGTGATGCCGGTGCTCTCCATGGGCAGAGGAGTGCCTTGAAAGCACTTTAGGAAACTCCTGCAGAGCACTCAAGTTACACTTCCCATGCCTTAGGGACTCTTAAAAATGAAGAATTCCTTTATCACTTCCCCCCCTCCCATTCCGCAAGAGTAGGAAACGGAAAACACTCTCAGGAAATTTCATCTTTATAGAAAGGCTTGTCTTGGAAATATTACTGGACTGAGCCTAAGCCCTGAGCATGTCCTCATGTTCTACACCAGGGATACTCAGAGAATGTACTTCCTGAATCCACAGTCAGTGGTATGTTCCAGCTTGAGGAGATCATTTCAGGAACTGCAGCTGCTTTGTCCTGCAGCCAGAGGCTTCCTGTGTCAAGGGCTGGGAATGATTCTCCCCCGGTCACTTGTCAGCATCTTCCCAGCCCTAACTGATGGAACCCCTCTGTGCCTCTGTGCCGTGCCCGGGCTGGCTGCAGGCAGTGCCCCAGCCGCCGGAAAGGCAGATCCTGTCCCTCCCTCATTGCTCGGGACTCTTCCCGGGGCACTGGGATGTGGGCATGTGCAATGCCAAGGGCAGGACCATGGGGTGGCCCCTGCCATGCTGCTGAGCAGCAAAAAAGAGGCAATGAGGCCCCAGGGCTGCAAGGGTCACTTGTCTCCCAACTGGCCCCAGGGGCAGGGACAGCAGCCCTGGCCAAAGTGCTGCAGAAGTTGCCTCTGTCAGGGCCTTGCAGCTTCTGCACATCCCTCTGCCCTCTCCGGCCCAGGCTGTCCTACAGTGTCCGTGCCCTGTGTCTCTGTCCCTGCAGGCTGTCCTCATCCCCCCGGCTGCCCCACCTCACCGGCCCCTTCCTTTGCTGATGGCTCTGCGGCCTGCCTGGCTCTGCCTTGGCACGCAAAGCCTTGGGCTGCTCCAGACTCCTTCTGGGGGACACGTGGCACCACAGCACTGCCCTGGGAGAGAAATTCCTTTCTCCTTGTGTCCAGTCTGGACCTCCCCACCTGCCCTTTGCATTAATTCTTTCTTTTGCCGGCTGTTCTCTACTATGTCAAAAGGATCCACCATCTCTGAAACCACCCTTCAAGCCCTCCCAGGACTCTCCTCCACTGTCCTCAGGCTCCACTCCACTGAGCACAGAGCCCCTTTGTCCCTATGTAGTGATCATGTGCTTGAGGCCACGGGCACCTGGACAAGAAGGTCGGTTCTTTTCTACAGGAAGGAAACCACAGAACCCCAGTGTTCTGAAGGCAGATGAGAGGCAGCCACCAGAGGCCAAGGCAAGCCAGACCTGTCTGTCCTTGCAGCTTCTGTCTGAAAGCAACCCTTGGACATATGGGGAGTTTTGGAGGTGGAGTTCCATTTCAGCTGTGGGTGCCTGGACCGGAATGACAGCTCTTCTCCCCAGGAAGGAAAGGGCAGAGCCCCAGGGTTTCAAAGGCTGATTAGTGGTGGCTCAAGGAGGCCAAGGCCAGCCAGACCTGTTTGTCTTGGCAGCTTTTGTCTTGGAGCGGTCCTTGGATAGAGGGAATTTGGGAGGCCAAATCCCAGTTTTGTCCATGGACGTCTGGCCAAGAAGGACAGTTCTTTTCCATTGGCAGAAAAGTGAGGAGCCCCAGTGTTTCAAAGGCAGATGAGAGCTGGCCCTCAGGAATGCAAGGGAAGCTGGACATTCCTGGCAGCTTTTGTCTGGGAGCTATTCCTTGGATAGATGGAATTTCAGAGGTGGATTCCCAGTTTTGGCCATGGATGGCTGGACTTGAAAGATGTTTTTTTCCATGGGAAGAAAAGCACAGCCCCCCCGTGTTTTGAAGGCAGATGAGAGGTGGCCCCTAAGAGGCCAAGGCCAGCCTGAGCTGTCTGTCCTGGCAGGTTTCACATGGGAACAATCCTCGGATAGAATCAAATTTGGAGGTAGAATCCTAATTTCAGCCATGGGTCCCTGGAGGAGAAGGACAGTTCTTTCCCACAGAAAGGAAAGCAAGGAACTCCAGCATTTCAGGGGCAGATGAGAAGACACCCTCAACATGCCAAGGTCAGCCGGACCAGGCAGGTGGCCCCAGGAGGCCAAGCCAACCAGTCCTGTTCCATGTTCTTTGGATCCTTGGGGCCCTGCAGCATCACAATTTTGTTCCCCTGAGGCCCAGCAATATCACAGTGGTCTCCTTGGCTCTACAGCAGCACAAAGGCCCCTTGCTTCCATGAGGCCTTGCTGTGTCCAAACGGTTTCCTTGCTTCCATGGGGCTGCAAAATAACACTATGGCCCACTGGTTCCATGAGGTCACAGAGTGTCACAGTGGTCTCCATGATTCCATAAGGTCCTGCAGTGTCACAATGGCTCCTTGGTTCTATTGGGCTCCTCAGGATCACAGTGGCCCCTTGGTTCCACAAGGCCTGGCTGTGTCACACTGGCCCTTTGCTTCCATGAGACCTTGCAGTGCCACAATGGTTTCCTTGGTTCTATGAGGCCCTGTGGTGTCACAATGGCCCCTTGATTCCATTGGGCCTCTTACTGTTACGTAGTTCTTAGTTCCGTGGTGCCCTGTAGTGTCACAGTGGTCTCCTTGGCCCCATGGTGCCACGCAGTGTCCCAAGGGCCCCTTGGTTCTATGAGGCCTGGCTGTGTCACAATGGCCCCTGGCTCCCATGAGGCCCTGTGATGTCACAATGGTCTCATTGGTTCCACGAGGCCCTGCAGGTCCACAATGGCCCTTCAGTGTCACAAGGCCTTGAAGTGTCATAATAGTCTCAGCGGGTTCCCCCGCTGCTTCACAATGGCCTCCTTGGTTCCGTGATGCCCCGTAGCGTAACAATGGTATCCTTGCTTCCACACAGTCAGAATGGCCCCGTGGCCTCATGGAGCCCCACAGTGTCACTGCGATCCCCTTGATTCCACAAGGCCCTGCCGTGCTACAATGACCCCTTGGTTATACAAGGCCCTGCGGTGTCACAATGGCCTTTTGGTTCTGAAGTGTGCAAGAGCCTAATCATAGGAGAAAGGCTCCAAAAAATGCTTTGTCATTATCACTGCTCAGCACCAGAAAGGCTTCAAAAGTGCTTCGTCATTATGGCTGCTTATCATAATCACTTTTGAACGCCTGGAAACTACGTGCCGTACGGGCCGTGCATAGCCCGCCTTGAGGCCCATGAAAAGGAAGGCAAAACTGGTGCAAAATGTGGAGGCGAAAGCGAAAGGTAGAATCCCTGCCCTTTGCCTTTCCCCACACCACCACCATCGCCAGCCACGAGACACCCTGAGGCCTCCGGGAGCCGACGCCGCCCGCCTGGGGAGAACCCCCCAATCCTTCACCCTGGACTGAAATCCCGAGTGAGCTGTGCAACCCCTACCCCTGCTCCTTCGTCCCAGGCGGACCGAGGTTCAGCTGCAAGCATGGAGCCTGCATCTCGGAGGACGGGCCGCCGCTTTCCAGCCAAACTGCTCCAGAGATGGGAAGAGGCAGATAAGACGCTTCAAACAGCAGAAAAAAAAAAAGGCAAAAACTTCTCCACTTCCCCCACCCTGTCTCAGCAGCAACAAAGGTAGCACAGTGTGGTGGTGACTTATCCTATGCTTTTAGAGTAACCTTGGCTTTTTCTAACTCTTCTCTACTTTTCTCCGTCTTTCGCTTTGCCTCTCTTACCATTAGATAAACAGATACCCATTTTTTTGGCACCAACATTTAATCTCGTTTGGTTTTAATCTCATCTCTGGGAATATTTTGAACCTTCAAAGTTCTTTCCTTTTTATACTCAGAGATTTTGTTTTCTTTGCCCTTCTGGGTGTAAATCAGATAGTAACAAAGTGTCATAATGGTCTCCACGCTTCCATGAGGCCCCACGATGTCACAATGGACTTTTGGTTCCATGAACTTTCGTTCTGTCAGCAACAGTCTCCTTGGGTCCGCAGTGTCACAATGGACCCTTGGCTCCATGAGGTTCAGTAGCGTAACATGGACGCCTTGATTCCATGAGGTTGTGTAGTGTCACAATGATCTCCTTGCTTCTGCGGCCCTGCTGTGTAACAATGGGCCTGTGGTTCCATGAAGTTCTGTACTGTCAACCATGATCTCCTTGCTTGCACAGTGTCATAACTGACCCTTGGTTCCATGAGGCGCCTGGCCTCCAACAGCCTCTAAGAGACCCTTATGGCCCCTCAAGGCCCCTCACAGCCCCTCATGACCCCTCGGTGCCCCTCACAGCTCCCCAGGGCCCCTCATGGCAGCTCACAGTCCCTCACAGTTCATGGCCCCTCATGACCCTTCACAGCCCCTAACAATCTCTCATGGCCCCTCACAGCACCTCATGGCCCCTCATGGCCCCTCACGGCCCCTCACGACTCCTCATGACCCTTCACAGCCCCTAACAAGCCCTCATGGCGCCTCACAGCCCTTCACAGCCCCTCATGGCCTCTCACAGCCCAAGGCATGGGACTCCTTCCGAAGGAGAAGAGATCGGGCTCTGCTTGTTCTCCTTTTATTTTGGTCACTTCACAGTGATGAGTAAAGGAAAGCTGAAATGGAGCCTTTCCCCAGCATTTCCCTCTGGGATAATTGCGGGGCTGAAGCTCTGTGCTGGCGCTGGCCCATGTGTGAACATCGCTGCAGCCCCCCACAGCCTTTGCTGTCCCCCGTGTCCATTCCCGGTCCCTGAGACCCGCCCAGCTCTGGCAGCAGCAGGAGCCACCGCGCAGTGGGCCCTGTACCGGCACAGCCGGGGCTCCTGGCCAAGAGCAGCAGCAGCGCCAGCCCCTTCCCACCTGCTTGTGCCTCGGCTTCCCAAGAGGTTTTTCCCGGTGAATTTCTGGACTAGAGACACAATCAGCCACAAACAGACCTGATTCCTCAGAGCCCGGCTGTGCTGCCCTGATGCAACCTTCAGAGAAAGAAAGGATCCGGTTCCAGCACTGTTCCCAGCACCGTTTCACTCATCCTCAGGTGACAGCAGGAGGCTTTTCTTGCGTTTGCCTTGGGAATTACAGATCATGGCTGCTCTTCCCCCTCTTCTGGTTGCCACTTGAATTTTATCTGAAAAACTGCAATTGCCTCTTTTGATCGGTGCTAGCCACAGTGCTTTTCTGATGGGGAATTCAGATGCTTTGTTGCAGGCATCCTGATTAGCAGATCTTGAAATGTTCACAGGTCTATAAGCAAAAAGTCGAGGAGAATGAAAGCCATACAGGCCACATTCACAGCGCTCAAACACAGCCCTGTTGCTGGTGCTCTTGAAATAGAATCAGCTGCCAGAGGCCAGCACAGAAATTGCCTCTGGAGTGTGGAATGAAACGAAAAAATCCACCGGGAGAAAGAGGAAGCAGAACTTCTGCACTCGCTTCATTGCTTCTTCCCAGCAGCAGGAGACGTGGATGTCCAGAGGTACGTCCCGCTGCTGCTGACCACAGTGAGAGCACAGCCTGCTGCCCAGTCCCAGCGGGACCCCGAGCCCAGCCCGGGGAGCTCCCGCAGCGTCGGCAGCTCAGTGGACGCGGTGCCAGGGCCGCAGCCCCGGGAACACGCCCGCCCATTGTGGGGCAGCGGCGCAGGCCCAATGTCCTGCGGCCCAAACTTGCTGCTGCTGCTGCTGCTGCTGCTGCTACGCAAGGCCCATCCTTCTCCCCCTGCTCCTCTCCCAGCACGGCGCAAATTGCACCTCGCGGGATGCTTCCCCGGAGGCTGCTCAGGCGCCCCGCTCCTCTTTCCACCTGAGCGTCACTGCGGAGGAATCTTTGGCGCACTTCCGTAAGCCCGGGCCTCTCACTCGTGCTGAATCGGGAATGCAAATGGCCTTGTTAGGAAAGTCAAAAGCCAAGGGAACGGATTAGGAATTATTCAAAAAAACTACCCTTCTTCCAGGCAAGGTACACCAAGTCATTTCCCGCATTTCTCCTTTGCAGATTCTTTCAGTCGCCTGCTCGGCGAGCTCCAGCTTCTTCTGCTGCTTCCTGTGAACCGATTGCACTCTCGATTTGAGCACCAACGCACCAGATGTGCAAGTATCTACGCTGAACTCAGAAACCAACTGCCTCTGTCAGACCATTTTCACAGTCCAGCTCACTTGCAAGATGTCCACTGAGAGCTTGGAAGGATTAGCCCCCAGCTCTCCACTTCTGGCT
This sequence comes from Aphelocoma coerulescens, assembly GCF_041296385.1. Taxonomy (NCBI): domain Eukaryota; kingdom Metazoa; phylum Chordata; class Aves; order Passeriformes; family Corvidae; genus Aphelocoma; species Aphelocoma coerulescens. The sequence goes on along the minus strand of NW_027183949.1, from coordinate 1,767,374 downwards.
GCAGGCTCCGGAGATTCTTTCTCTCCATTCAGCCAGCCTAACAATTGCTGCTACCCCCTCCTCCTGTTTCCTTAGCCTACAACAGTAACGATGAAAACCTTACCCACGGCACAACTCGCTAGTCCACCAGGAGGAGAAAGGACAAGTTGTCAAGCTCTCAAAACCTTGGTCCTGCTTTGCTGCAAGAGTCCTGCTGCACGCACAGTGTGGCAAGCCAAGAGAAGCTGCATGTGATGGCACATCTTGTGACAGGAGCTCCAGCTCGGTCTCCAGGAAAGGGTCTTGAAAAGAGCAAACATCACTGTGGACAAGATTCTTGCAAAAGCAAAACAGCTTCCCAGAAGGGACATGCAAACGGAAAGAAACAACCCAAGATGTTCCCGTATACTATTAATTGCTTCCCTTCTATGCTCCCCTTTTCTGTCTTGCACTAGTTCTACCTCACAGTCCTTCCAAACTGATCTTACCTCAAACACCTAGGACTTAGCAAGTTTGAGACACTCTACAATACCAAGAGCTACACACAGCTTGCCTTCTCCCTGTTTGGCTTTGAAAGCAATGCTGGAGACCCCAGAAGCCTGCCAAGGGAAGATTTTAGAGCCCAGTGCCTTGCTCGGCTCTGGCTTCTAGAGACAGGGCATGTGCTCCCATGGGACTGCACCCTCAGCAGTGACAATAGACAGCAGCAGCAACAAAGGTGATTCCCATGACACTGTCGCAGGGCTCAAGACTCCGTGTCTTGGCTTCACATGGCAAAGCTCACTGTCCGTTTGGACAGACTCAGCATCCAAACTAGTCTGCTTTTCTACCTGTGTCAATGAACAGCAGGAGAAGGAAACCAGCCAGCAGTTTCTTTGCAGAGAGGGCCTTTGTTCCAGGCTGAAAGTGCTGGATTGGCAGGGAGGAGGCAAACAGCTGAGAGCTTAGCTGCTCTATTGGACCGGCATCAGAACTCAGCAAAAAGAGTGTTTCCATTCTTTTATTTGAAGCCTCCTATCGGCAGTCTCCGATTTTCACCTGAAACCGGACAAGAAAACAGCAACAGCCCTGCCGACGAGGGCACCGCGCCGGGCACGGCCCCGCCGCTCGCACTGCCCACGCCGAGCGGCCGGGGAGCAGCGCTGCACCGCGCAGGGGCTGCACGTCTCCCTCCTCACGTCCTGCTCTGCCCTCCCACGGGGCTGCCTCTGCCTGGCGCTGGCAGGCTCCTCATTCAGCACTTTGCTCTGCTCCAGGCGAAAAGCGCGGACAGCGCTTTGGTTGCTCGCGAGCAAGAGACCGCGGCGCGGGGCGAGCCAGCAGCAGCAGGGGCAAGTTGCAAGATTGCCGCAAGGAAGAGTTACAATCTGGTGAAGAAGAAGCTAAACAAGACGGTGCGTTTGGCGCGGCTGCGGGAGGAAGAGATGCTCCGGGACTCCGCTTCGGCCCCGGAGCGGCCCGTGCTGGCCCGGGGCGCGCGGGGCTCGGCCGCGGGGCGCGCGGGGCAAAAACGGACACCCGGGCAACAGACACACGGACACGCGGACCAACGCTCCCAGCGCTTCAGCGGCAGCGGCGGCAGCAGCAGCAGCGGCAGCAGCGGCAGCAGCAGAAGAGCAATACAAGAGCAGCGGTTCTCCAGACCCTCTGCGTTCCTTCTCCTGTTCCTCCTCTCCTTCTCCCAGTGTCCCGCATCCCCTGTCCCGCTCTCCCTTCAGTGCTCCACCCCCTCCGCCCCTTCCGCGGCCTCCCTCTCCCCATGCCAGGCCGGGCCATGCGCCCGGCCCGCCCCCGGCCCCGGGCGGGGCTGCGCCCTCCCCGCCCCCGGGCGTCCCGCCGCGGTCTCGCCTCCGCCCGGCTCTTGCCCTACTGGCGGTGGCGCCGCTGGGCGGGCATCAGTGCCTGCCTCTTGGGCAGCACTGTTAGCCTCTGGCTCCGGCTGGCCCGGCCCCGGCCCCGGCCCCGGCCCCGGCCCCGGCCCCGGCCCCGGCCCCGGCCCCGGCCCCGGCCCCTCCCGGGACCCGCCGAGGAGACAGACGGCGCGGCCGCTCCCGCCGCGTCCGCGGCGTCTTCCCCGGTCCGAGCTCTTCCGCTCGGCAGCGCGGCCCCCGCCCCCGAGCCGCCGGTGTCCCCTTCGAAAGAGGCAACATCTGGGGATACCCGGCCCGGGGCGGTTGAGGAGCGCCCGGCGGCCGTTTCTGGCCCCGGGCCGAGCGCTGACAGCCGCGTCTCGCCGGCAGGGAATGCGCTGCAGGGCCTGAGGGAGCGCTACCTGGAGGGTTCGCTGCTGGGGCGCGGCGGCTTCGGCAGCGTCTTCGCGGCCACGCGGCTCTCGGACGGCGCCCCGGTGAGTGGCGGGGCCGGCGGCGGGCGCAGGAGGCGGGGGGCAAAGGAGGGCGCAGGAGAAGGAGGATGGGGCTCGGCAGGGCGGGCGGCGAGCTCAGCCCGCTGCTCCCCTTGGCTTGCAGGTGGCCATCAAATGGGTGCCACGGACCCGCATCCGTCATTGGGGCGAGCTGGTGAGTGAGCGGGGGGGGTAGGGGTGGGGGTGGTGGGCAGCGGGAGAAGGCGGGGCATGACGGGCGGGGATGAGCCGAGGCCCGGGAGGGTGGAAGGCGCCAGGACGCCTCGGGGGAGAGCGGGCGTGGGGGCAGCGGAGGGCGCAGAGCATCCCGGGCTGGGCGAGGGCTTCCCGAGCCCTGGCACGGCATCAGCCCCACTGACGGCATCGTGCTCCTCCCGCAGCCCAACGGCACCAGCGCACCACTCGAGGTCGTGCTGCTGGACAAGGTGTCCACCGGCTTCCCTGGTGTGGTGCAGCTCCTCGAGTGGCTCGAGCTCCCCAGCAACGTGGTGCTGGTGATGGAGCGGCCGGAGCAGTCTCAGGACCTGCTCCATTTCATTCGAGCGCGGGGCTTCCTGTCCGAGGAGGTGGCACGGGAGCTGTTCCGCCAGGTCCTGGAGGCCGTGCGGCACTGCACCAGCTGCGGGGTCCTTCACAGGGACCTGAAACCAGAGAACATCCTGGTTGACCTGGCCACGGGCCAGGCCAAATTGATTGACTTTGGCTGCGGCACCTACCTGCAAGACACAGCCTACACCAGCTTTGCAGGTGAGTCCTCACCAGGGTAGGCTCCCGGTGCCGGCATCTCGCGGCCCAACCTGGCTGTGGCAGCGGGGATTCTCCCTTTTGATGCCAGTCATGGGACCGAGTTTTCAGCCCAGTTGCTTTTGAGTGCGGGTGGCCGGGGGGCCATCTTCCAGCCCTGCTGGCAGCCTTCGCCAGCCACTCTGCCCAGGACTGGCGCTGGGGCTGGGGCAGCCAGTGTGACAAAAACACACCCGTGGGTGGGGGTAGCAGAGGGGGGGGGGCCAGAAGCTGTGCACCCGCCGGTTTGGTGTGCAGGCAAGAACCGGCTTGGACTGCTCAGCTCGCCTTGTTTGCCTTGGCTTCAGAATGTTTTTTTGGGGCAATGCAGGCAGGGAGGGTGAAGGCATGGTTTTCCCACCCCCGGCACTGAGCGGGTTTTCCCTTTGCATGGAATGCTTTAGCCTTGCCAGGGCTTCCGCTGCCCTCTTGTGACACCGGTGGCTTCTTTTACAACCCCCAGGTTGTCCACAAGTCACAGGCGCTGGCGAGAGGGCAGCGGGTCATGCCGCGTGCCACCGGTGCGGCCCCCGCGTGCCCAGGGATGCTGGGGCGAGGCTCCGGGAGCAGGCAGCATCCCGCTAATGAAGTGCCTCTCTATTCCGTAGGAACACCAGCGTACAGCCCCCCGGAATGGACCCATTTTGGCTGGTACTACGGCGAGGCAGCTACCGTCTGGTCCCTGGGCATCGTGCTGCACCAGATGGTCTGCGGGCGGCACCCGTTCCCGAAGGGCCGGAACATCAGCTGGGGCCAGCTGTCGCTCCCAGAACGGCTCTCTCAAGGTGCATGCTCATCCCTGCGGCACGGGGGGAATAGCAGTACTGGGAGACAGCAGCGGGCTCATGAGCATCCCGCTCTGGCAGCTGCCGAGGAGGTGGCACATGCCTCGCTCTCCTGCTCTCCTCCAAAACAAAGAATGGATGGGAAAGTTCAGGCACAGCTCGGAGCCCCCATGGCATGGCCTGGGCATGGCAATAGTGGGGCAAAGCGGACAGGAGCCTTCTGCAACTGACCGGCGCTTTCTGGTTTCTCCCCACAGACTGCAAGGAACTGATCAGATGGTGTCTGTCCCTGCACTCCTTGGACAGGCCCTCATTAGAAGACCTGTCGTGTGATCCTTGGCTGCAGGATATTCATCATCCATAGAAGAAGGGAGAGAGCCACAGGCACACTTTGATCCAGGGAGCCGGTAAGTTACAGCTCCACACGTGCCTTGGCCAGAAGAAGCCAAGAAACGCAGGCTTTTTTGCCCTGCCTGTATTGCTGCGCAGGGGTCGTCAGATGGGGACCCGCAGCCCTTGTGCTGGCGCTGAGCTGCTCTTCCCAGCACTGGTGGCTGCCGTGCAAGCTGCTTTTGCTTGTCCTGCTTCACTGACAGCCGGGGCCCTGGGCGGGGCACTGACAGCCTGCTCTCAGCCGCAGGGAAGAAGGAGCCCCTGGAGAAGCTGTACTCCTGCTGCTGCTGGAGACATGGAGGATGACGTCAAGGATGGCAAGCTCTTCCTCGACCTGGCCACCGGCAAGCTGAAGATGATGGGCTTCGATTCTGGCACCTTCTTCAAAGCCAGGCTCCACAGCGAATTTACAGATGAGTCCACAGCCAGGGGGATGCTCCCAGATTTGGGCATTGCACAGCCTGGCCGGGAAGCAAAGGTTCCCCCCTTTGCTGGGGCGGATGCAACTAATTCTTCAGCCGGCTGCCAAGCTGCTTTTCGGCAGGGCGGGCGGGATGGGCTGGGGTGCTTAGGAAATGGGAGTCGGCTCCTGGCCCTGCCAACAGCCCCCACCGCCCACTGTTCCTGGGGCTGGGGCTGGGGCAGCCAGCCCGACACAAACAAGCCCCCATGGCAGGAGCAGAGGTGGCACTCCAGGAGCTGTGCACGGGCTGCTTTGTTTTGCAGGAAAGGAAGGGCTTGGGCTGCTCCACTCGGCTTGTTTGCTTTGGGCTCGCTGTGCCTGTTGGGGGTCAGTGCGGGGGGGAGGGGAGAAAGCGTGGGCTTCCCTCGCCCGAGGGTGGGTTTTTCCCCAGCATGTAGGGAAGGTTGGGCCTTCCTCAGGCCCCCAACAGAGAGAAGACTTTTTACCTTTTTTCTTGTTTCTCCTTTTTGTCTGTAATCCCTTTTCATTAATTTGTTGTTTGTTTCCCTTAAAGGAAGCGTTGTAGGTGGTGTCCAGTCTGGATCGGGAAGTGCTTGGGACCAGCTGCAGCGTGGATGGGACGGGGCCTTGGAGAAGGCCGAGGACATCGCTTGGGAGCAGCTTTTCTTCCGGCGGCGGGTGGCGTGCGGTGGGTCCCCGTCTTCTTGGCACGGCTGGGATAAGGGCTTTTGGGAGATGGCAGCGAGCACAGGAGCATCCCAATGGGCAGCTGCTGAGGAGGTGGATCTGCCATGGCTGGCTGCGGGCGGTGGCACGTGTCCTGCCATCCTGCTCTCCTGCCAAAGGCAGCAGTGACGGGCGGCTTCGGGCACCGCTCTGAGCACAGCCAGCACGGCCTGGGCACCGCGGGCGGCTGGGACAAGGGGGACAGCAGCCTTCAAGTGACGGGCGGTTTCTGCTTTCTCTCCTTGCAGCCGGGCTCTGTGGATGCTGAGGCTGCTCTGGGCTCCGCCAGGGCTCTGCTGCGGCTCAGCACCGGGCCGGAAGAAGCCAAAGAAGAACCGGTGTGAGCCGCAGCAGAGACGTGCTCGAGCATTTCGGCAACGCAGCTCAAGCCTGCAGAGTGCACGCCTCCAGGGGAAAACATGACACCCCCCCCGCCCCCAAAATAAACTTGTTCAATAACTTGTGAAATGAAATCAATCTGGGATGACCCCAAATGGCATTTCTCAGCTTGCTCAAGCTTTAGCTCAGCCCTTCTCTGAACAGTTCTCTGCCCCGCCTGCCTTTTACTTCACAAGTGCTCCCTCTTTTCCCCCAGTGAGTTGCCAGCTCAGGGCAGTCTCTGTCGCACTGTAGCCTTCCTTGATGCCTTTGACCACGAGGAGGAGCGAGCCCCAGGTTTAGGGACTCATCCTGTCACTGGCAGAAGAACAGCAATGTCTCAGAGGTCCGGTGAGACCTGAGTGTCATTCAAGAGCTGCCCTCCAGGCCTCAGCTCTCCTCACTGTTAGCTTCCCACTGCCCCTTTTCCTCGTCCTTCCAGCAGGATGAGCTCTGTGAATGCCCTTGACCCTCCCCACTCCTGCCAGCCCAGCCACCCAGCTCAGTTTGGCTTAAGCTGAAGCTTCTTTGTCTCCTCTGGCACGCCAGTGCAGTTCCCTCTGCGGGGAGCAGCAGCCCCAGAGCACAGCAGGCAACAGTGCAGGCCGCACCTGCACCGGCTCCCCTCCACGCGTGGCTGGGCTCTTGGTGGCAACTAAATGCTCCCTGTTTGCAGCTGTCCCTGGAGGATGGCCCCAGGGCAGAGCCCAGCCCGGCTCCCACTGCATCCCCCGGAGCTTGGGGCAGACAGTGGTCCCAGAGCTGAGGTTCATGGTGCGCAGCCGGCGCTGTGGCTCGCAGTCGGTGTTTGCAAGTGTTGCGTTCTCATCTCCTGCAACTTGTGGGGAAAAGGAGCTGTGCGGCCGGGCCAGCACTGCCCCTCTGGGCAGTGACACGGCTGAAGGTCTTTGCTGTTGCAGAGGAGCCGGCATGGAGCCTTAGCAGGGCCTGGCAGGTGTGGAGCCGGATCTCGCCCGCTGTCCGGGGCTCGCTGCCCGCCAACCGCCCCCACCCGCCGCGCTCCCTTCTGCAGGGACGGAAGGCTCTGGCTGCACAAGGGTTCCCATAATGTCTTTGTACCCGTGGCTGCGGAACGAACACGGAGAGCGAAAGTGTCAGTCACGTTGCTTGCACGTTCCTTCCTTTAGATACAAGGCACAGATCTCTTAAAAGGATAGGCAGGGATAGAGATTTCCCACATAGCCCTCTTTGGCGTAACTCACCTTGTAAGCTGGCGTCAGGGGCATTTTTTTCCCGGCCCTGTGGGAGTAGGTGTCCAAGAGCTGAAGTGAGCAGCATTTAGAAGCAGTTTCAAGATTTCTAGGCAGGAAGTGGAGCTGACAAGCATCTGTGTAACTCACCGTATTCATCGTGGAGACACGAGACCTGGAAAAATCCCAGCTCTCTGTGCATTTGTGCAAAAGGGGGAAGCAGCAGAAAGACTTTGTGTCTGCTTGTCCAAGCTCCAAGGAGCTGGGGTGGCAAAGGGTGGCCTGGGCTGGTGGCAGGTGAAGTCCTGTTTCATGTCATCATAGAGTGGCACAGGACAAAGCTAAAAGCACCCACAGCCACACTGATGAAGTCTTTCTGATGCTGCACATCCTAGAGGAAAAGCTGCTGTCACACAATCCATTGGTATTTATAACTTTTATTTGCAATACTTTAGGTCCAAGTTTCAAACCGCAATATTTTTACACTCAAGACACGGTCATGCACAATCCATATTTCAATTTCCTATTGCTTCAACCACAATTTAAAATAACTTAATATTGACAGCAAAACGCAAAATACTTAAAAAAGGATGCTGAGGTCAGTGAGATGGATCCATGCCATCAGCACATTTGCAAAGTAAATAACTTTGTTCTCTTTTTAAAAAGATCAGTTACCTCTTAATCCAAAGTTACAGAAGATTTTTCACTACACATTTGGTTTTTTCTCTTTCATATTTTTTCTGGTTTTTCTTTTTTCTAATTTTTTTTTTTTAAAGAGATAACACGTCTTAAAAAAGGATTGTACAGCAAAATGAGATACATTTCTGCTCAACAATGAAAATGTAGGCTTCTCCTCTGTTTACTTTTGTCTGGATACCCTGAAGAAAAAATCTAGCAGACACCAGCAGAGGTGTAAAGGGGTTGCTTTGGACTAAAGTGGAGTTTAGCACTGGTGACATCCTGACCCAGTCAAGAGTTGCAGAATTCTTTTGCAGATCTCGAACCATGTGCTTGCGGGCACAGCACCTGCAGTGCTGATGCACCAGGGCATGAGAAGAACTCTCTTATTCCCGCACCGAATTTGGGCTCTGCCCAAGCAGGAGGTGCTGCAGTGCTTTGCTCCTCGTTGCCGTGTGGAGCAGCTCCCTTCCTGCTGGCTGAGCTGCTCAGGCAGAGCCCGGCAGCTCCTGACCCTGAAGGGCTGAGGCCTTTCCCCTGCTGCTGTGCTACAGACGGATTCAGCAGCATTGCTGTACGTGGGGATACACAGCGGGACCAAAAGCAGTTGCCTTTGTAGACCCTAAGCTGAAAGGTGAAAAATCTCAAGAGACGAGGATGGAAGAGACTGGCAGGCTGCCTGTTTGCTGTGCTGCCCCACTTGTGAGCGGCCCAGCTTTGCGTGAGGCAGAGTGAGAACAAGGGGCAGCTCCCTCCCTCCCAGCCCCGCAGCCAAGGGGTCCCTCCAGTCCTGGGGCTTGGGGCACCATCAGAAGCTTCCAAGCAAAGGTTATCTTTGAACTTGCTCATTCATGAAATGCGCACGGTCATGAGCGCTCTGATAGATGTATCCACCCATTAGTGAAACATGGATTGACCTTTCTGTATTTGGAAGCTGGACAGGGCCATGAAATCTGACATCTGGCCTTGTTTGGGGCTGTATGGTCCAAGTCAACTCCCTTGCTTCCTCCTTGAGCCCTGGCCAGGCTTTGGGAGAAACAAACGGGAGAATGAAACCAGATGTTCCCACGCTAGAAGTGCTGTCGGTTTGTTAGTTCAACACTATCAAAGGTGGGCCCTCTCACAGGGAGGTTGGAAGCCTCACCTGTGGGTGGAGGCACCTGCAGGAACTCCCAGTGTCCGGGAATGGCTCTCCAGTCCTTGGCTGTGACAGCTTCCCCCAGCTGATGGGTGGCTCTGGGTGATGGTAAAGTCTGAGGGTAACTGCTGCTGTCTCTTTCTTAATCACTACGGGCAATCTTTGGTAGGGATGATTGGGTGCATTGCTGAGCTTCTCCTTTTGTGATTCTTTGCTGCTTTGAACTACAGTAAATGACGCTGATTCCTTGAGTTGGTGTCTATGTCTTTGGTGCTGACCCTGCCCACTGGTAAAACAAATTTGGTATAGTCTGGCTGGATCACAACAAAATGCTGCTTTTTAAATGTAAGTGTAAGGAATCGGTCCCATCCAAAATTCCCGCATGGGAAGACCTTCCCTAGGGTTTGCTGGCTGTGGCGTGGGCTGAGGTCGGAGCTCCGTGCGAGCAATGAGGACGTCAATTGAAAGAAGCTGAAGCACTGGATGTATTAAAATGCATCCCAAAATTGCATATAGAAAAAGGAAAAGAACTTGTGGGTTTGGGAAGATGAGGGTGAATTTTGTTAACAGCATCTCGGAAACAGCACCAACAGAAGGAACGATTGTTGTTGAAACGCTCCCACATGGAGCAACAGAAGAAGTTTTTAATCTTGAGCTTGGATTTGTTTGAGCAAAGGAAATAATAATAATAACAACGAGAATAATAACAAAAAATAATGATCTACATGTTCATAATAAAATATAATAAAAATCGATGTTTATGTTTTCACATGTATATAATGACATTGTGAAATAATGCTCCAAATACCCATTTGTTAGCTTTGGCTGCTCAGGGATATAAGACTAAATATGCTACAGAAAAGGACTGGCCAGGACCCCAGCATCGCTGGGAAACTGTGGGAGATTGTATACAACAGATGAAGGAGGAAGGGATGAAAGTGGCTGTTTTTATAGGGTTTGCTGACGCTAGGACGTGGAATGCTTTGTCTGTTACTGCGAAAAATAAAGTGAGTAAGACTGCTGGGTTTTTCATATCCCAGACTATCCACAAGCTGCAGAACTGATTGAACAGATGAAGGGGTTGTTAAAAGAGCAGTTGAAAAATATAGGAGATGGGAATGTGTCGCAATGAAAAACCCACCTCCCAGATGTGCTCCATATCCTTAACAATGGGCCCACTGGGGAAATGGAAACCCCCTGGATGCGCATGGCTGCACCCAATTTGCAAATAGAACCACGGACAGTGACACTTTGACTTCCTGGGAAATTGTTCCGGGGGTGATGGTCCCTGACAGGGCCATCGCAGAGGCTGCAGGGCTGGACCTTTACGCATTAGAATTAATTAGGAAAAATCAGAAGCAAATGAGAGTTATCAGTACCGGCAGAGGAATTCAGGTTCCTCCGGGACACTTTGGTTTGATAACTGCCCACTCAAGCTTGGCCTTGACAAGTGTTCATATGGTGGGAGGAGTGGTTGGTGCAGATTATCAAGGAGAAATTAAAGTAGTTCTGTTAAACAATAGTGAACAACACTGGATTATTCAACCCCACGGCAGGGTAGCACAGTTATTGATATTGCCAGTTTTTAAAACAACCGTGAAAAAAGGACATCCACTTCACATCACTACTGTTCATGGAGATAAAGGGTTTGGATCCACCAGTCCTGATCATGGAGCCAGAGTGTGGGTCCAGAGGCCAAATGGCCCGCCCGAGCCAGCTGAAGTAAGAGCTGTAAACAAAGACAACACTGTTTGAATCCTGAAACCTGGGTGAGAAAGATGGGCACATGTCCCTGCAGCCAAGTGTTCTGTGAGAGAACAAAGAGATGTTACAGGATATTGTTTTGCAGAGCCTGCCAGACCAAATCTCCCTGTTTGCCCCAATGGTCCCTTTGGAAAGTGCTCTGATCCACGGCGCTCGATGTGAAGACTGATGTGCCACTGAGTGAGTGACTTCTGCAGACAGAAAGGGACCACTTAACAGTGAAACTATTGTTGATCTTGTTGATTTAATGTTGTCCTTGTAATCGGAGCACTGGTTGGGAAAATAGATTTCTAACAGCAGGAGCAGAGATAGGGAACTCATTTAACCTCAGTAATTGCTGGGTGCGTGCAAGTCCAGAAGGATTCGATGACTGGCCTTGGCTGGCCCATCTGGCCCAACCCAAATGGTGGGTTAGAAACTTGAGCACAGTTCACGATAAAAACAGAGCTCTAGACCGAGGGTGGCGATCCCCGACCGCTGCCTTTTCATAGAAAAGGCATTTCTTGCCTAAATCGGATAAAGAGGAATATGTGTAGGAAAAAGTGTCTGTGGATGGATGTTGTCTCCTGGAATAGGTTGTATGCACCCACACTGTAAACTGTTCAATTGCAGCCAGTATAAAGGGAAATGGAATCAAACTCACGGACAGCTCTTTAATCATGGCTGGGTTAAGCGTTCCTATGAAGATTGTGAAAAGATACCCTTAAAGCACTTCCCGTATGATATTTTGGCTTGTCAACAAAGAATTTCTAATACTTAAATCTAAGATTGTAGGATGAAAAGAATTGTTATGAAGGTTGCAGTTCGTCTCTAGGTCAAAGGACTGATTGAAGGAGTGAGGCCTGAACAACAGGCCCTGACTGAGGCCTGAACAACAGGCTCTGAGCCAAAGTTGACATCTAGATGAACCTTCCAACCAAATGTTCTATTTGTATCTGCTCATTAACAAAGCATTAGTAGCAATATGCTCTATGTTCATTGGTGAAACACGGATTGACCTTTCTGTATTTAGAAACTGGACGAGGCCCCATCTGGCCTTGTTTGGGGCTTTAGGATCAAACTCCCTCGGTTCCTCCTTGAGCCCTGGCCAGGCTTTGGGAGAAACCAAACAGGAGAATGAGACCAGATGTTCCCACACTAGCAGTGATGTCGGCTTGTTTGTTCAACGCTGTCAAAGCTGGGCCCTCTCACAGCGAGGTTGAAGCCTCGTTGCCCGCAAAGGTGGATGCACCTGCAGGAACTCCCAGGGTGCGGGAATGGCTCTCCAGTCCTTGGCTGTGACAGCTTCCCCCAGCTGATGTGAGGATGTGGATGATGGCAAGGCCTGAGGGTAACTGGTGCTGTCTCTTTCTTGATTACTGTACGCAATCTTTGGTAGTGATGATTGGGTGCTTTGCTGGGCTTCTCCTTTTGTGATTCTTTGCAGTTTTGCATTCTAATAACTTACACTATTCCTGAACTTGGTGTCTGTGTCTTTGGGGCTGACCCTGCCCACTGGCAAAACAGACGCTGAGGGCCCTCGGAGAACCAAAGGTGCCTTGCGACACCGTGGGGCCTCGTGTAACCAAGGGCACCACAGTGACAGCGTGGGGCCCAAAGGAACCAAGGGGCCAGCGTGGCACTGCAAGGCCTCGTGGAACCATGGAGAGCATTGTGACACGGAGGGGAGTCTTATAATCAAGGGTCCATTGTTTTCCTCTCCCTGCCCCGGCCCCAGCCCTGCAAAGAAGCCCAGTCCTGTCTGGCCCTGCAGCAGGAACTGGAGGCACTGGAGGTGCAGGACAGTGACTCCGTGTCTGGAATGCTCAGGAGATCCTCAGCTCGGGCAGGTCCTGCAGCCCCAGGGCCCCGCTGCCCAGCACAGCAGCAGAGAGTTGGCTCTGGGGCTCCTCAGGCTGCTCCTGCTGCTATCCCAGGGACAGGGCTCCTCTTGCCAGGGCTCCTCTGCACACACACGAGCTGCTGCTCTTCTCCTGGCCCATCCCAGCTCCCCACAGAGCCTTTCCCAGGGGAACACGTCTGTGCTGGCCTGAGCAGCCCTTGCTGTAGCCTCTGCCCTGCTGCCCACAGCCCCCGAGCTGGGGGTGCTGCTCTGCAGAGCATGGCGGCTGTGCTGCCCGGGGCCATGGGCTGCCTCTGCTGGGCTGTGCTGCTCAAGCTGGGAGACAGAGCTCTGCAGCTGATGGTGCTCCCTGCACGGACCCCCTCCCACACAGGCTCTGCTGTGGCCATGGAGGGTGCTCCGAGGTGCCTGCCTTGTTCCAGGGCTGGCGCATGGGCTGGGGCTGCCCTGGATCCTCCTCCGCAAGTTTCCAGAGGGTCAGACGAGTCACTGCCCAGACTCCTTTCCCTGTACCTGCTGTGTCCCCTGGGGCTGCAGAGCTCTCATGGCTCACAGGAAACATTCAGTCCTTTATCTCTGGGTGAGCCCACCCTGGACAGGCCTGTGCCCAGGGAGCTCCACTCACGGCTGATCCCTGGCACACACTGTCCCTGCAGGTCCCCTGCGTTCTCCTGGCAGCTCCCAAGTCCCTCCAGAAGAACATTCCCCTGCCATCAGGCCTGGCACAAGCTGCAGAGCCCCAGGAAGGTTCATCACAGACCATTCACCATCTGGTGGGCACTGGCCACCACCAAGCAAAACCTGAACCACACCTGAGTCTCTTGAAGGCCACACTGGGACCCTGATCTCATCCCACTGAGCCCTGGGAGAACAAGGAACACAGGCAGCCTCTTTAGAGTCTCTTCCTTGGGCCTCTTCCTGACAGTGACTGTGCAGGGAGAGCAAAGCCTTCCTGCAGTGCCTTCAGGAGATGCCCTTTGCTGATGGAACTGCTGTGGCGGAGCCCAGCTGTGTCCCAGCAGTGCCCATGGCCTGTCCCTGCCTGTGACACGCAGCAGGACTCGCACCACCCGCACAGAGCTGGTGGCCTTACACCATCACAGCAGCTCCAAAGGAGAGAGTGGAAGTAATAAGAGAGGAGCTCTGAAAAGACCAAGCTCTGCTGCTCCCTGGCTGTGCTGCTCTGCTGGGACTCTTCCCTGCCCCACGCCTGCAAAACTGGTCCTGCCCTCCAGCTTCAGGGATGGACTCAACCAAAGGATCTTGAACAAAGACCTTGCTGATGGGTCCTTTCTTTCATGTGAATACACACAGAGCAGACTCCTCATTGACACAGTCCCTGTCAACAGTCCCATTCAGCCTGTAAACAGGGAATAAGATGCATAACAAAATCTGTTGGGTACAACATTAACATAGGAAAAGAAAAAAAGCCCCCAAAGCACCACCACCAAAACAACCTGAGAGGGCAGGCTGGGCCTCTAATGATTACACTTTAGCCTATGGAGCTGAAAACAGGCAGGTTTTTGCTTCTGGAAAGCATCCAGTCATCATTTTCCTCAGGGCATCCTTGAGCTCCTGGTTCCTCAGGCTGTAGATGAGGGACTTCAGGGCTGGAGGCAGCACCGAGTACAGAACTGGCAGTGCCAGGTCCAGGGATGGGGAGGACATGGAGGGGGGCTTCAAGCAGGCAACAAAGCCAGTGCTGAGGAACAGGGAGACCATGGCCAGGTGAGGGAGGCACGTGCAAAAGGTTTTGTGCCATCCCTGCTCAGAGGGGATCCTCAGCACAGCCCTGAAGATCTGCACATAGGAGAAAAGAAGGAACACAAATGAACCAAAAGTTAAACAGATGGAAAACACAACAAGCCCGAGTTCCCTGAGGTGGCAGTGTGAGCAGGAGAGCTTGAGGATGTGTGGGATTTCACCCAAGAACTGGCCCAGGGCACTGCCCTGGCACAGGGGCAAGGAAAAGGTAGTGGCCGTGTGCAGCAGAGCATTGAGAAAGGCACTGGCCCAGGCAGCTGCTGCCATGTGAGCACAAGCTCTGCTGCCCAGGAGGGTCCCGTAGTGCAGGGGTTTGCAGAGGGACACGTAGCGGTCGTAGCACTCGACGGCGGCGAGGAGGGAAAACTCCGCTGAAATGAGGAAGACAAAGAGAGAGAGAAAGAGAAAGAGAGAAAAAGAGAGAAAGAGAGAAAGAGAGAAAGAGAGAAAGAGAGAAGAGGAAGAGGAAGAGGAAGAGGAAGAGGAAGAGGAAGAGGAAGAGGAAGAGGAAGAGGAAGAGAGAAAGAGAGAAAGAGAGAAAGAGAAAGAGAAAGAGAAGGAGAAAGAGAAAGAGAAGGAGAAAGAGAGAAGGAGAAAGAGAAAGAGAAAGGGGCTGTGCAGCACCTCCTGCGTAGGAGGTGGTTGTGGTGTCCCAAAATGGAATTGTGCATGGCTTTGGGGACAGTGGTGCAGATGGAGCCCAGGTCGGTGAGGGCAAGGGTCAGCAGGAAGAAGAACATGGGGCTGTGCAGGTGCTGGCCGCAGGCTCCGGCGCTGATGATGAGGCCGCTGCCCAGGAGGGCAGCCAGGGAGATGCCCAGGAAGAGACTGAAGTGCAGGAGCTGCAGCTGCCGCGTGTCTGCCAATGGCAGCAGGAGAAAGGGGCTGATGGAGCTGCTGTTGGACATTGGCTGTGTGTGGACATGGGGACCTGTTCATGGAGAAAAGTCAGTGACAGCTTAAGGGAAACGGCTCTCAGCCAAATCAAAGCCATGTCCCACAAATGCTTCTCCTGTCACACACTGACACCTTATGGGGATTCAGAGTGTCGCCACGGAGAACGGCTTTGGCTGGCCTGGGGCCTTGCGAGAGACGAGAGACGGGGCGGGCCGGGGCCGCGTCTGGCAGGAGGCGAGACAAAGAGCAAGAGGCGAGACAAAGAGCAGGATAGTTAACGGGAGATTGGGCGAGGAGATGGTAATCTGTAGCCCTTGGAGATGTAAAACATATAACCTTAGAAGCTGAAGTTTGTAGCTGCTGAACTGTGGGTTTGGAACAGTATATAAAGATGTGACTCGTGCGAGGAAATTTGGCTTTGCATGCGGCCGGCGAAGTCCGTGTTCCATCACCGACAACACCCTTCTGTTTTTCTAGCAGATCTTCCTTCAGCTCCAGCCGCAGCCCTGCTTGGTGCTGGCTGCGTGCGACATGAGTTTCAGGGCAATTGCTCCGGGGGGTTTTATAATTCAGCCTTGCTGTGCAGAAGTGGGAGGGGGACAGCCACCTGTCCTGGTGTTACACTTTGAAACCCCAGCTAACACAAGGGCACTCCCAGGGCCCAAGAACAGGAATGGCAAAAGCTGTTAAAGTGTTCTAGAGGTTTTTACAGCTCCTCTTCATCTCCCCGGCTGACTGGTTTTGGATGTCAGAAACACTCAGCATTGCTGCTGTCCTCGGGGAGAATAGAGCGAGTTCTGTGAGGCAAGGCGGTGAGTGGAGAGTGAGGGGAGGTGCTCTGTCACTCTGTCCTGTTCCAAGATCCTCTGGGCTTTCACCCTTGTCAGACAGAGGATAATCACCCTCCCATATTTCCCTTAGAAACCATCCCAACACTGCTGAGAGCAGATCGATCCACCACAGCCCATCAAATGTCCATCCCCTTCTCGAGGTCTCAGCCCCACATTGGTAGCCAAATACACACATGGCTCATTGCACCAAGCCAACAGCACTTTGTCCATCATCAAACTTCTGTGTCTCACTGTGGGGCTTTCAGGTAACACAAAGATGCTACACGACCTGTTTGCGTCCTGGAGGGAAGCTCCGAGCTTAGGGGGAATCCTCAAGAAGAAAGCCAAGTGTCCTAATGATGGCATTGGATGTAGGGAGATGGAGCTCCTTCCCTGGCTGCATTGCCCACAGCCGGGCACTGGGGCCAGCGTCACCCTGAGCCAGCTGAGCCAGCTGTGCCCCCTCCCAGAGCCCCCCAGTGCCAGGCAGATGCTCCCGGCCCTGTGCTCTGCAGAGGGAACTGGGCCCGGGACCGCAGAGCTGCCCCACAGCTCTGCTGCAGCTCTGCCTGCACAGGAGGGGCTTCACGCCTTGGAGCCCCGGCCCTGAGGGCAGAGGCTTGGCTGAGGGAGAGAGGAGGGGAGGGGGCTTGTTCAGAGGGAGGGGCTGCACTCGAGGGCATCCTGTGGAGGTCTCTAAGCTCTCCGTGCCACAACATTTCTGCCTTTTGTTTTCTCTCATTGCCTGATCTTCTCTCTGCTTGCTGAAGATCTTCCTCCTGGAGATGTTTCCCTGTGCCTGATCTCTTCCTGCCAGCACTCACAGACCCCATATCTCTGTGCACTCTCCTTGGCCCTACAGAAACCTGCCTGTTTGCAGGGCACTGGCTGGGGACAGGTTCTGTTTGCAGGTGGGAGAAAGGACAGGTCAGACTAAGCCTGGCGGGTCCAGCAAAGGTGATGCCGGTGCTCTCCGTGGGCAGAGGAGTGCCTTGAAAGCACTTTAGGAAACTCCTGCAGAGCACTCAAGTTACACTTCCCATGCCTTAGGGACTCTTACAAATGAAGAATTCCTTTATCACTTCCCCCCCTCCCATTCCGCAAGAGTAGGAAACGGAAAACACTCTCAGGAAATTTCATCTTTATAGAAAGGCTTGTCTTGGAAATATTACTGGACTGAGCCTAAGCCCTGAGCATGTCCTCATGTTCTACACCAGGGATACTCAGAGAATGTACTTCCTGAATCCACAGTCAGTGGTATGTTCCAGCTTGAGGAGATCATTTCAGGAACTGCAGCTGCTTTGTCCTGCAGCCAGAGGCTTCCTGTGTCAAGGGCTGGGAATGATTCTCCCCCGGTCACTTGTCAGCATCTTCCCAGCCCTAACTGATGGAACCCCTCTGTGCCTCTGTGCCGTGCCCGGGCTGGCTGCAGGCAGTGCCCCAGCCGCCGGAAAGGCAGATCCTGTCCCTCCCTCATTGCTCGGGACTCTTCCCGGGGCACTGGGATGTGGGCATGTGCAATGCCAAGGGCAGGACCATGGGGTGCCCCCTGCCAGGCTGCTGAGCAGGAAAAAAGAGGCAATGAGGCCCCAGGGCTGCAAGGGTCACTTGTCTCCCAACTGGCCCCAGGGGCAGGGACAGCAGCCCTGGCCAAAGTGCTGCAGAAGTTGCCTCTGTCAGGGCCTTGCAGCTTCTGCACATCCCTCTGCCCTCTCCGGCCCAGGCTGTCCTACAGTGTCCGTGCCCTGTGTCTCTGTCCCTGCAGGCTGTCCTCATCCCCCCGGCTGCCCCACCTCCCCGGCCCCTTCCTTTGCTGATGGCTCTGCGGCCTGCCTGGCTCTGCCTTGGCACGCAAAGCCTTGGGCTGCTCCAGACTCCTTCTGGGGGACACGTGGCACCACAGCACTGCCCTGGGAGAGAAATTCCTTTCTCCTTGTGTCCAGTCTGGACCTCCCCACCTGCCCTTTGCATTAATTCTTTCTTTTGCCGGCTGTTCTCTACTATGTCAAAAGGATCCACCATCTCTGAAACCACCCTTCAAGCCCTCCCAGGACTCTCCTCCACTGTCCTCAGGCTCCACTCCACTGAGCACAGAGCCCCTTTGTCCCTATGTAGTGATCATGTGCTTGAGGCCACGGGCACCTGGACAAGAAGGTCGGTTCTTTTCTACAGGAAGGAAACCACAGAACCCCAGTGTTTTGAAGGCAGATGAGAGGCAGCCACCAGAGGCCAAGGCAAGCCAGACCTGTCTGTCCTTGCAGCTTCTGTCTGAAAGCAACCCTTGGACATATGGGGAGTTTTGGAGGTGGAGTTCCATTTCAGCTGTGGGTGCCTGGACCGGAATGACAGCTCTTCTCCCCAGGAAGGAAAGGGCAGAGCCCCAGGGTTTCAAAGGCTGATTAGTGGTGGCTCAAGGAGGCCAAGGCCAGCCAGACCTGTTTGTCTTGGCAGCTTTTGTCTTGGAGCGATCCTTGGATAGAGGGAATTTGGGAGGCCAAATCCCAGTTTTGTCCATGGACGTCTGGCCAAGAAGGACAGTTCTTTTCCATTGGCAGAAAAGTGAGGAGCCCCAGTGTTTCAAAGGCAGATGAGAGCTGGCCCTCAGGAATGCAAGGGGAGCTGGACATTCCTGGCAGCTTTTGTCTGGGAGCTATTCCTTGGATAGATGGAATTTCAGAGGTGGATTCCCAGTTTTGGCCATGGATGGCTGGACTTGAAAGATGTTTTTTTCCATGGGAAGAAAAGCACAGCCCCCCACCCCGTGTTTTGAAGGCAGATGAGAGGTGGCCCCTAAGAGGCCAAGGCCAGCCTGAGCTGTCTGTCCTGGCAGGTTTCACATGGGAACAATCCTCGGATAGAATCAAATTTGGAGGTAGAATCCTAATTTCAGCCATGGGTCCCTGGAGGAGAAGGACAGTTCTTTCCCACAGAAAGGAAAGCAAGGAACTCCAGCATTTCAGGGGCAGATGAGAAGCAACCCTCAACATGCCGAGGTCAGCCGGACCAGGCAGGTGGCCCCAGGGGGCCAAGCCAACCAGTCCTGTTCCATGTTCTTTGGATCCTTGGGGCCCTGCAGCATCACAATTTTGTTCCCCTGAGGCCCAGCAATATCACAGTGGTCTCCTTGGCTCTACAGCGGCACAAAGGCCCCTTGCTTCCATGAGGCCTTGCTGTGTCCAAACGGTTTCCTTGCTTCCATGGGGCTGCAAAATAACACTATGGCCCACTGGTTCCATGAGGTCACAGAGTGTCACAGTGGTCTCCATGATTCCATAAGGTCCTGCAGTGTCACAATGGCTCCTTGGTTCTATTGGGCTCCCCAGGATCACAGTGGCCCCTTGGTTCCACAAGGCCTGGCTGTGTCACACTGGCCCTTTGCTTCCATGAGACCTTGCAGTGTCACAATGGTTTCCTTGGTTCTATGAGGCCCTGTGGTGTCACAATGGCCCCTTGATTCCATTGGGCCTCTTACTGTTACGTAGTTCTTAGTTCCGTGATGCCCTGTAGTGTCACAGTGGTCTCCTTGGCCCCATGGTGCCACGCAGTGTCCCAAGGGC
This sequence comes from Aphelocoma coerulescens, assembly GCF_041296385.1. NCBI lineage: Eukaryota > Metazoa > Chordata > Aves > Passeriformes > Corvidae > Aphelocoma > Aphelocoma coerulescens. The sequence goes on along the minus strand of NW_027183949.1, from coordinate 1,747,859 downwards.
CCCTTGGTTCTATGAGGCCTGGCTGTGTCACAATGGCCCCTGGCTCCCATGAGGCCCTGTGATGTCACAATGGTCTCATTGGTTCCACGAGGCCCTGCAGGTCCACAATGGCCCTTCGGTGTCACAAGGCCTTGAAGTGTCATAATAGTCTCAGCGGGTTCCCCCGCTGCTTCACAATGGCCTCCTTGGTTCCGTGATGCCCCGTAGCGTAACAATGGTATCCTTGCTTCCACACAGTCAGAATGGCCCCGTGGCCTCATGGAGCCCCACAGTGTCACTGCGATCCCCTTGATTCCACGAGGCCCTGCCGTGCTACAATGACCCCTTGGTTATACAAGGCCCTGCGGTGTCACAATGGCCCCTTGGTTCTGAAGTGTGCAAGAGCCTAATCATAGGAGAAAGGCTCCAAAAAATGCTTTGTCATTATCACTGCTCAGCACCAGAAAGGCTTCAAAAGTGCTTCGTCATTATGGCTGCTTATCATAATCACTTTTGAACGCCTGGAAACTACGTGCCGTACGGGCCGTGCATAGCCCGCCTGGAGGCCCATAAAAAGGAAGGCAAAACTGGTGCAAAATGTGGAGGCGAAAGCGAAAGGTAGAATCCCTGCCCTTTGCCTTTCCCCACACCACCACCATCGCCAGCCACGAGACACCCTGAGGCCTCCGGGAGCCGACGCCGCCCGCCTGGGGAGAACCCCCCAATCCTTCACCCTGGACTGAAATCCCGAGTGAGCTGTGCAACCCCTACCCCTGCTCCTTCGTCCCAGGCGGACCGAGGTTCAGCTGCAAGCATGGAGCCTGCATCTCGGAGGACGGGCCGCCGCTTTCCAGCCAAACTGCTCCAGAGATGGGAAGAGGCAGATAAGACGCTTCAAACAGCAGGAAAAAAAAAGGCAAAAACTTCTCCACTTCCCCCACCCTGTCTCAGCAGCAACAAAGGTAGCACAGTGTGGTGGTGACTTATCCTATGCTTTTAGAGTAACCTTGGCTTTTTCTAACTCTTCTCTACTTTTCTCCTTCTTTCTCTTTGCCTCTCTTACCATTAGATAAACAGATACCCATTTTTTTGGCACCAACATTTAATCTCGTTTGGTTTTAATCTCGTCTCTGGGAATATTTTGAACCTTCAAAGTTCTTTCCTTTTTATACTCAGAGATTTTGTTTTCTTTGCCCTTCTGGGTGTAAATCGGATAGTAACAAAGTGTCATAATGGTCTCCACGCTTCCATGAGGCCCCACGATGTCACAATGGACTTTTGGTTCCATGAACTTTCGTTCTGTCAGCAACAGTCTCCTTGGGTCCGCAGTGTCACAATGGACCCTTGGCTCCATGAGGTTCAGTAGCGTAACATGGACGCCTTGATTCCATGAGGTTGTGTAGTGTCACAATGATCTCCTTGCTTCTGCGGCCCTGCTGTGTAACAATGGGCCTGTGGTTCCATGAAGTTCTGTACTGTCAACCATGATCTCCTTGCTTGCACAGTGTCATAACTGACCCTTGGTTCCATGAGGCGCCTGGCCTCCAACAGCCTCTAAGAGACCCTTATGGCCCCTCAAGGCCCCTCACAGCCCCTCATGACCCCTCGGTGCCCCTCACAGCTCCCCAGGGCCCCTCATGGCAGCTCACAGTCCCTCACAGTTCATGGCCCCTCATGACCCTTCACAGCCCCTAACAATCTCTCATGGCCCCTCACAGCACCTCATGGCCCCTCATGGCCCCTCACGGCCCCTCACGGCCCCTCACGACTCCTCATGACCCTTCACAGCCCCTAACAAACCCTCATGGCACCTCACAGCCCTTCACAGCCCCTCATGGCCTCTCACAGCCCAAGGCATGGGACTCCTTCCGAAGGAGAAGAGATCGGGCTCTGCTTGTTCTCCTTTTATTTTGGTCACTTCACAGTGATGAGTAAAGGAAAGCTGAAATGGAGCCTTTCCCCAGCATTTCCCTCTGGGATAATTGCGGGGCTGAAGCTCTGTGCTGGCGCTGGCCCATGTGTGAACATCGCTGCAGCCCCCCACAGCCTTTGCTGTCCCCCGTGTCCATTCCCTGTCCCTGAGACCCGCCCAGCTCTGGCAGCAGCAGGAGCCACCGCGCAGTGGGCCCTGTACCGGCACAGCCGGGGCTCCTGGCCAAGAGCAGCAGCAGCGCCAGCCCCTTCCCACCTGCTTGTGCCTCGGCTTCCCAAGAGGTTTTTCCCGGTGAATTTCTGGACTAGAGACACAATCAGCCACAAACAGACCTGATTCCTCAGAGCCCGGCTGTGCTGCCCTGATGCAACCTTCAGAGAAAGAAAGGATCCGGTTCCAGCACTGTTCCCAGCACTGTTTCACTCATCCTCAGGTGACAGCAGGAGGCTTTTCTTGCGTTTGCCTTGGGAATTACAGATCATGGCTGCTCTTCCCCCTCTTCTGGTTGCCACTTGAATTTTATCTGAAAAACTGCAATTGCCTCTTTTGATCGGTGCTAGCCACAGTGCTTTTCTGATGGGGAATTCAGATGCTTTGTTGCAGGCATCCTGATTAGCAGATCTTGAAATGTTCACAGGTCTATAAGCAAAAAGTCGAGGAGAATGAAAGCCATACAGGCCACATTCACAGCGCTCAAACACAGCCCTGTTGCTGGTGCTCTTGAAATAGAATCAGCTGCCAGAGGCCAGCACAGAAATTGCCTCTGGAGTGTGGAATGAAACGAAAAAATCCACCGGGAGAAAGAGGAAGCAGAACTTCTGCACTCGCTTCATTGCTTCTTCCCAGCAGCAGGAGACGTGGATGTCCAGAGGTACGTCCCGCTGCTGCTGACCACAGCGAGAGCACAGCCTGCTGCCCAGTCCCAGCGGGAACCCGAGCCCAGCCCGGGGAGCTCCCGCAGCGTCGGCAGCTCAGCGGACGCGGTGCCAGGGCCGCAGCCCCGGGAACACGCCCGCCCATTGTGGGGCAGCGGCGCAGGCCCAATGTCCTGCGGCCCAAACTTGCTGCTGCTGCTGCTGCTGCTGCTGCTACGCAAGGCCCATCCTTCTCCCCCTGCTCCTCTCCCAGCACGGCGCAAATTGCACCTCGCGGGATGCTTCCCCGGAGGCTGCTCAGGCGCCCCGCTCCTCTTTCCACCTGAGCGTCACTGCGGAGGAATCTTTGGCGCACTTCCGTAAGCCCGGGCCTCTCGCTTCGTGCTGAATCGGGGATGCAAATGGCCTTGTTAGGAAAGTCAAAAGCCAAGGGAACGGATTAGGAATTATTCAAAAAAAACTACCCTTCTTCCAGGCAAGGTACACCAAGTCATTTCCCGCATTTCTCCTTTGCTGATTCTTTCAGTCGCCTGCTCGGCGAGCTCCAGCTTCTTCTGCTGCTTCCTGTGAACCGATTGCACTCTCGATTTGAGCACCAACGCACCAGATGTGCAAGCATCTACGCTGAACTCAGAAACCAACTGCCTCTGTCAGACCATTTTCACAGTCCAGCTCACTTGCAAGATGTCCACTGAGAGCTTGGAAGGATTAGCCCCCAGCTCTCCACTTCTGGCTGCAGGCTCCGGAGATTCTTTCTCTCCATTCAGCCAGCCTAACAATTGCTGCTACCCCCTCCTCCTGTTTCCTTAGCCTACAACAGTAACGACGAAAACCTTACCCACGGCACAACTCGCTAGTCCACCAGGAGGAGAAAGGACAAGTTGTCAAGCTCTCAAAACCTTGGTCCTGCTTTGCTGCAAGAGTCCTGCTGCACGCACAGTGTGGCAAGCCAAGAGAAGCTGCATGTGATGGCACATCTTGTGACAGGAGCTCCAGCTCGGTCTCCAGGAAAGGGTCTTGAAAAGAGCAAACATCACTGTGGACAAGATTCTTGCAAAAGCAAAACAGCTTCCCAGAAGGGACATGCAAACGGAAAGAAACAACCCAAGATGTTCCCGTATACTATTAATTGCTTCCCTTCTATGCTCCCCTTTTCTGTCTTGCACTAGTTCTACCTCACAGTCCTTCCAAACTGATCTTACCTCAAACACCTAGGACTTAGCAAGTTTGAGACACTCTACAATACCAAGAGCTACACACAGCTTGCCTTCTCCCTGTTTGGCTTTGAAAGCAATGCTGGAGACCCCAGAAGCCTGCCAAGGGAAGATTTTAGAGCCCAGTGCCTTGCTCGGCTCTGGCTTCTAGAGACAGGGCATGTGCTCCCATGGGACTGCACCCTCAGCAGTGACAACAGACAGCAGCAGCAACAAAGGTGATTCCCATGACACTGTCGCAGGGCTCAAGACTCCGTGTCTTGGCTTCACATGGCAAAGCTCACTGTCCGTTTGGACAGACTCAGCATCCAAACTAGTCTGCTTTTCTACCTGTGTCAATGAACAGAAGGAGAGGGAAACCAGCCAGCAGTTTCTTTGCAGAGAGGGCCTTTGTTCCAGGCTGAAAGTGCTGGATTGGCAGGGAGGAGGCAAACAGCTGAGAGCTTAGCTGCTCTATTGGACCGGCATCAGAACTCAGCAAAAAGAGTGTTTCCATTCTTTTATTTGAAGCCTCCTATCGGCAGTCTCCGATTTTCACCTGGAACCGGACAAGAAAACAGCAACAGCCCTGCCGACGAGGGCACCGCGCCGGGCACGGCCCCGCCGCTCGCACTGCCCACGCCGAGCGGCCGGGGAGCAGCGCTGCACCGCGCAGGGGCTGCACGTCTCCCTCCTCACGTCCTGCTCTGCCCTCCCACGGGGCTGCCTCTGCCTGGCGCTGGCAGGCTCCTCATTCAGCACTTTGCTCTGCTCCAGGCGAAAAGCGCGGACAGCGCTTTGGTTGCTCGCGAGCAAGAGACCGCGGCGCGGGGCGAGCCAGCAGCAGCAGGGGCAAGTTGCAAGACTGCCGCAAGGAAGAGTTACAATCTGGTGAAGAAGAAGCTAAACAAGACGGTGCGTTTGGCGCGGCTGCGGGAGGAAGAGATGCTCCGGGACTCCGCTTCGGCCCCGGAGCGGCCCGTGCTGGCCCGGGGCGCGCGGGGCTCGGCCGCGGGGCGCGCGGGGCAAAAACGGACACCCGGGCAACAGACACACGGACACGCGGACCAACGCTCCCAGCGCTTCGGCGGCAGCAGCGGCAGCAGCAGCAGCGGCAGCAGCGGCAGCAGCAGAAGAGCAATACAAGAGCAGCGGTTCTCCAGACCCTCTGCGTTCCTTCTCCTGTTCCTCCTCTCCTTCTCCCAGTGTCCCGCATCCCCTGTCCCGCTCTCCCTTCAGTGCTCCACCCCCTCCGCCCCTTCCGCGGCCTCCCTCTCCCCATGCCAGGCCGGGCCATGCCCCCGGCCCGCCCCCGGCCCCGGGCGGGGCTGCGCCCTCCCCGCCCCCGGGCGTCCCGCCGCGGTCTCGCCTCCGCCCGGCTCTTGCCCTACTGGCGGTGGCGCCGCTGGGCGGGCATCAGTGCCTGCCTCTTGGGCAGCACTGTTAGCCTCTGGCTCCGGCTGGCCCGGCCCCGGCCCCGGCCCCGGCCCCGGCCCCGGCTCCTCCCGGGACCCGCCGAGGAGACAGACGGCGCGGCCGCTCCCGCCGCGTCCGCGGCGTCTTCCCCGGTCCGAGCTCTTCCGCTCGGCAGCGCGGCCCCCGCCCCCGAGCCGCCGGTGTCCCCTTCGAAAGAGGCAACATCTGGGGATACCCGGCCCGGGGCGGTTGAGGAGCGCCCGGCGGCCGTTTCTGGCCCCGGGCCGAGCGCTGACAGCCGCGTCTCGCCGGCAGGGAATGCGCTGCAGGGCCTGAGGGAGCGCTACCTGGAGGGTTCGCTGCTGGGGCGCGGCGGCTTCGGCAGCGTCTTCGCGGCCACGCGGCTCTCGGACGGCGCCCCGGTGAGTGGCGGGGCCGGCGGCGGGCGCAGGAGGCGGGGGGCGGAGGAGGGCGCAGGAGAAGGAGGATGGGGCTCGGCAGGGCGGGCGGCGAGCTCAGCCCGCTGCTCCCCTTGCCTTGCAGGTGGCCATCAAATGGGTGCCACGGACCCGCATCCGTCATTGGGGCGAGCTGGTGAGTGAGCGGGGGGGATGGGGTGGGGGTGGTGGGCAGCGGGAGAAGGCGGGGCGTGACGGGCGGGGATGAGCCGAGGCCCGGGAGGGTGGAAGGCGCCAGGACGCCTCGGGGGAGAGCGGGCGTGGGGGCAGCGGAGGGCGCAGAGCATCCCGGGCTGGGCGAGGGCTTCCCGAGCCCTGGCACGGCATCAGCCCCACTGACGGCATCGTGCTCCTCCCGCAGCCCAACGGCACCAGCGCACCACTCGAGGTCGTGCTGCTGGACAAGGTGTCCACCGGCTTCCCTGGTGTGGTGCAGCTCCTCGAGTGGCTCGAGCTGCCCAGCAACGTGGTGCTGGTGATGGAGCGGCCGGAGCAGTCTCAGGACCTGCTCCATTTCATTCGAGCGCGGGGCTTCCTGTCCGAGGAGGTGGCACGGGAGCTGTTCCGCCAGGTCCTGGAGGCCGTGCGGCACTGCACCAGCTGCGGGGTCCTTCACAGGGACCTGAAACCAGAGAACATCCTGGTTGACCTGGCCACGGGCCAGGCCAAATTGATTGACTTTGGCTGCGGCACCTACCTGCAAGACACAGCCTACACCAGCTTTGCAGGTGAGTCCTCACCAGGGTAGGCTCCCGGTGCCGGCATCTCGCGGCCCAACCTGGCTGTGGCAGCGGGGATTCTCCCTTTTGATGCCAGTCATGGGACCGAGTTTTCAGCCCAGTTGCTTTTGAGTGCGGGTGGCCGGGGGGCCATCTTCCAGCCCTGCTGGCAGCCTTCGCCAGCCACTCTGCCCAGGACTGGCGCTGGGGCTGGGGCAGCCAGTGTGACAAAAACACACCCATGGGTGGGGGTAGCAGAGGGGGGGGGGCCAGAAGCTGTGCACCCGCCGGTTTGGTGTGCAGGCAAGAACCGGCTTGGACTGCTCAGCTCGCCTTGTTTGCCTTGGCTTCAGAATGTTTTTTTGGGGCAATGCAGGCAGGGAGGGTGAAGGCATGGTTTTCCCACCCCCGGCACTGAGCGGGTTTTCCCTTTGCATGGAATGCTTGAGCCTTGCCAGGGCTTCCGCTGCCCTCTTGTGACACCGGTGGCTTCTTTTACAACCCCCAGTTTGTCCACAAGTCACAGGCGCTGGCGAGAGGGCAGCGGGTCATGCCGCGTGCCACCGGTGCGGCCCCTGCGTGCCCAGGGATGCTGGGGCGAGGCTCCGGGAGCAGGCAGCATCCCGCTAATGAAGTGCCTCTCTATTCCGTAGGAACACCAGCGTACAGCCCCCCGGAATGGACCCATTTTGGCTGGTACTACGGCGAGGCAGCTACCGTCTGGTCCCTGGGCATCGTGCTGCACCAGATGGTCTGCGGGCGGCACCCGTTCCCGAAGGGCCGGAACATCAGCTGGGGCCAGCTGTCGCTCCCAGAACGGCTCTCTCAAGGTGCATGCTCATCCCTGCGGCACGGGGGGAATAGCAGTACTGGGAGACAGCAGCGGGCTCATGAGCATCCCGCTCTGGCAGCTGCCGAGGAGGTGGCACATGCCTCGCTCTCCTGCTCTCCTCCAAAACAAAGAATGGATGGGAAAGTTCAGGCACAGCTCGGAGCCCCCATGGCATGGCCTGGGCATGGCAATAGTGGGGCAAAGCGGACAGGAGCCTTCTGCAACTGACCGGCGCTTTCTGGTTTCTCCCCACAGACTGCAAGGAACTGATCAGATGGTGTCTGTCCCTGCACTCCTTGGACAGGCCCTCATTAGAAGACCTGTCGTGTGATCCTTGGCTGCAGGATATTCATCATCCATAGAAGAAGGGAGAGAGCCACAGGCACACTTTGATCCAGGGAGCCGGTAAGTTACAGCTCCACACGTGCCTTGGCCAGAAGAAGCCAAGAAACGCAGGCTTTTTTGCCCTGCCTGTATCGCTGCGCAGGGGTCGTCAGATGGGGACCCGCAGCCCTTGTGCTGGCGCTGAGCTGCTCTTCCCAGCACTGGTGGCCGCCGTGCAAGCTGCTTTTGCTTGTCCTGCTTCACTGACAGCCGGGGCCCTGGGCGGGGCACTGACAGCCTGCTCTCAGCCGCAGGGAAGAAGGAGCCCCTGGAGAAGCTGTACTCCTGCTGCTGCTGGAGACATGGAGGACGACGTCAAGGATGGCAAGCTCTTCCTCGACCTGGCCACCGGCAAGCTGAAGATGATGGGCTTCGATTCTGGCACCTTCTTCAAAGCCAGGCTCCACAGCGAATTTACAGATGAGTCCACAGCCAGGGGGATGCTCCCAGATTTGGGCATTGCACGGCCTGGCCGGGAAGCAAAGGTTCCCCCCTTTGCTGGGGCGGATGCAACTAATTCTTCAGCCGGCTGCCAAGCTGCTTTTCGGCAGGGCGGGCGGGATGGGCTGGGGTGCTTAGGAAATGGGAGTCGGCCCCTGGCCCTGCCAACAGCCCCCACCGCCCACTGTTCCCCGGGCTGGGGCTGGGGCAGCCAGCCCGACACAAACAAGCCCCCATGGCAGGAGCAGAGGTGGCACTCCAGGAGCTGTGCACGGGCTGCTTTGTTTTGCAGGAAAGGAAGGGCTTGGGCTGCTCCACTCGGCTTGTTTGCTTTGGGCTCGCTGTGCCTGTTGGGGGTCAGTGCGGGGGGGAGGGGAGAAAGCGTGGGCTTCCCTCGCCCGAGGGTGGGTTTTTCCCCAGCATGTAGGGAAGGTTGGGCCTTCCTCAGGCCCCCAACAGAGAGAAGACTTTTTACCTTTTTTCTTGTTTCTCCTTTTTGTCTGTAATCCCTTTTCATTAATTTGTTGTTTCTTTCCCTTAAAGGAGGTGTTGTAGGTGGTGTCCAGTCTGGATCGGGAAGTGCTTGGGACCAGCTGCAGCGTGGATGGGACGGGGCCTTGGAGAACGCCGAGGACATCGCTTGGGAGCAGCTTTTCTTCCGGCGGCGGGTGGCGTGCGGTGGGTCCCCGTCTTCTTGGCACGGCTGGGATAAGGGCTTTTGGGAGATGGCAGCGAGCACAGGAGCATCCCAATGGGCAGCTGCTGAGGAGGTGGATCTGCCACGGCTGGCTGCGGGCGGTGGCACGTGTCCTGCCATCCTGCTCTCCTGCCAAAGGCAGCAGTGACGGGCGGCTTCGGGCACCGCTCTGAGCACGGCCAGCACGGCCTGGGCACCACGGGCGGCTGGGACAAGGGGGACAGCAGCCTTCAAGTGACGGGCGGTTTCTGCTTTCTCTCCTTGCAGCCGGGCTCTGTGGATGCTGAGGCTGCTCTGGGCTCCGCCAGGGCTCTGCTGCGGCTCAGCACCGGGCCGGAAGAAGCCAAAGAAGAACCGGTGTGAGCCGCAGCAGAGACATGCTCGAGCATTTCGGCAACGCAGCTCAAGCCTGCAGAGTGCACGCCTCCAGGGGAAAACATGACACCCCCCCCGCCCCCAAAATAAACTTGTTCAATAACTTGTGAAATGAAATCAATCTGGGATGACCCCAAATGGCATTTCTCAGCTTGCTCAAGCTTTAGCTCAGCCCTTCTCTGAACAGTTCTCTGCCCCGCCTGCCTTTTACTTCACAAGTGCTCCCTCTTTTCCCCCAGTGAGTTGCCAGCTCAGGGCAGTCTCTGTCGCACTGTAGCCTTCCTTGATGCCTTTGACCACGAGGAGGAGCGAGCCCCAGGTTTAGGGACTCATCCTGTCACTGGCAGAAGAACAGCAATGTCTCAGAGGTCCGGTGAGACCTGAGTGTCATTCAAGAGCTGCCCTCCAGGCCTCAGCTCTCCTCACTGTTAGCTTCCCACTGCCCCTTTTCCTCGTCCTTCCAGCAGGATGAGCTCTGTGAATGCCCTTGACCCTCCCCACTCCTGCCAGCCCAGCCACCCAGCTCAGTTTGGCTTAAGCTGAAGCTTCTTTGTCTCCTCTGGCACGCCAGTGCAGTTCCCTCTGCGGGGAGCAGCAGCCCCAGAGCACAGCAGGCAACAGTGCAGGCCGCACCTGCACCGGCTCCCCTCCACGCGTGGCTGGGCTCTTGGTGGCAACTAAATGCTCCCTGTTTGCAGCTGTCCCTGGAGGATGGCCCCAGGGCAGAGCCCAGCCCGGCTCCCACTGCATCCCCCGGAGCTTGGGGCAGACAGTGGTCCCAGAGCTGAGGTTCATGGTGCGCAGCCGGCGCTGTGGCTCGCAGTCGGTGTTTGCAAGTGTTGCGTTCTCATCTCCTGCAACTTGTGGGGAAAAGGAGCTGTGCGGCCGGGCCAGCACTGCCCCTCTGGGCAGTGACACGGCTGAAGGTCTTTGCTGTTGCAGAGGAGCCGGCATGGAGCCTTAGCAGGGCCTGGCAGGTGTGGAGCCGGATCTCGCCCGCTGTCCGGGGCTCGCTGCCCGCCAACCGCCCCCACCCGCCGCGCTCCCTTCTGCAGGGACGGAAGGCTCTGGCTGCACAAGGGTTCCCATAATGTCTTTGTACCCGTGGCTGCGGAACGAACACGGAGAGCGAAAGTGTCAGTCACGTTGCTTGCACATTCCTTCCTTTAGATACAAGGCACAGATCTCTTAAAAGGATAGGCAGGGATAGAGATTTCCCACATAGCCCTCTTTGGCGTAACTCACCTTGTAAGCTGGCGTCAGGGGCATTTTTTTCCCGGCCCTGTGGGAGTAGGTGTCCAAGAGCTGAAGTGAGCAGCATTTAGAAGCAGTTTCAAGATTTCTAGGCAGGAAGTGGAGCTGACAAGCATCTGTGTAACTCACCGTATTCATCGTGGAGACACGAGACCTGGAAAAATCCCAGCTCTCTGTGCATTTGTGCAAAAGGGGGAAGCAGCAGAAAGACTTTGTGTCTGCTTGTCCAAGCTCCAAGGAGCTGGGGTGGCAAAGGGTGGCCTGGGCTGGTGGCAGGTGAAGTCCTGTTTCATGTCATCATAGAGTGGCACAGGACAAAGCTAAAAGCACCCACAGCCACACTGATGAAGTCTTTCTGATGCTGCACATCCTAGAGGAAAAGCTGCTGTCACACAATCCATTGGTATTTATAACTTTTATTTGCAATACTTTAGGTCCAAGTTTCAAACCGCAATATTTTTACACTCAAGACACGGTCATGCACAATCCATATTTCAATTTCCTATTGCTTCAACCACAATTTAAAATAACTTAATATTGACAGCAAAACGCAAAATACTTAAAAAAGGATGCTGAGGTCAGTGAGATGGATCCATGCCATCAGCACATTTGCAAAGTAAATAACTTTGTTCTCTTTTTAAAAAGATCAGTTACCTCTTAATCCAAAGTTACAGAAGATTTTTCACTACACATTTGGTTTTTTCTCTTTCATATTTTTTCTGGTTTTTCTTTTTTCTAATTTTTTTTTTTTAAAGAGATAACACGTCTTAAAAAAGGATTGTACAGCAAAATGAGATACATTTCTGCTCAACAATGAAAATGTAGGCTTCTCCTCTGTTTACTTTTGTCTGGATACCCTGAAGAAAAAATCTAGCAGACACCAGCAGAGGTGTAAAGGGGTTGCTTTGGACTAAAGTGGAGTTTAGCACTGGTGACATCCTGACCCAGTCAAGAGTTGCAGAATTCTTTTGCAGATCTCGAACCATGTGCTTGCGGGCACAGCATCTGCAGTGCTGATGCACCAGGGCACGAGAAGAACTCTGTTATTCCCGCACCGAATTTGGGCTCTGCCCAAGCAGGAGGTGCTGCAGTGCTTTGCTCCTCGTTGCCGTGTGGAGCAGCTCCCTTCCTGCTGGCTGAGCTGCTCAGGCAGAGCCCGGCAGCTCCTGACCCTGAAGGGCTGAGGCCTTTCCCCTGCTGCTGTGCTACAGACGGATTCAGCAGCATTGCTGTACGTGGGGATACACAGCGGGACCAAAAGCAGTTGCCTTTGTAGACCCTAAGCTGAAAGGTGAAAAATCTCAAGAGACGAGGATGGAAGAGACTCGCAGGCTGCCTGTTTGCTGTGCTGCCCCACTTGTGAGCGGCCCAGCTTTGCGTGAGGCAGAGTGAGAACAAGGGGCAGCTCCCTCCCTCCCAGCCCCGCAGCCAAGGGGTCCCTCCAGTCCTGGGGCTTGGGGCACCATCAGAAGCTTCCAAGCAAAGGTTATCTTTGAACTTGCTCATTCATGAAATGCGCACGGTCATGAGCGCTCTGATAGATGTATCCACCCATTAGTGAAACATGGATTGACCTTTCTGTATTTGGAAGCTGGACAGGGCCATGAAATCTGACATCTGGCCTTGTTTGGGGCTGTATGGTCCAAGTCAACTCCCTTGCTTCCTCCTTGAGCCCTGGCCAGGCTTTGGGAGAAACAAACGGGAGAATGAAACCAGATGTTCCCACGCTAGAAGTGCTGTCGGTTTGTTAGTTCAACACTATCAAAGGTGGGCCCTCTCACAGGGAGGTTGGAAGCCTCACCTGTGGGTGGAGGCACCTGCAGGAACTCCCAGTGTCCGGGAATGGCTCTCCAGTCCTTGGCTGTGACAGCTTCCCCCAGCTGATGGGTGGCTCTGGGTGATGGTAAAGTCTGAGGGTAACTGCTGCTGTCTCTTTCTTAATCACTACGGGCAATCTTTGGTAGGGATGATTGGGTGCATTGCTGAGCTTCTCCTTTTGTGATTCTTTGCTGCTTTGAACTACAGTAAATGACGCTGATTCCTTGAGTTGGTGTCTATGTCTTTGGTCCTGACCCTGCCCACTGGTAAAACAAATTTGATATAGTCTGGCCGGATCTCAACAAAATGCTGCTTTTTAAATGTAAGTGTAAGGAATCGGTCCCATCCAAAATTCCCGCATGGGAAGACCTTCCCTAGGGTTTGCTGGCTGTGGCGTGGGCTGAGGTCGGAGCTCCGTGCGAGCAATGAGGACGTCAATTGAAAGAAGCTGAAGCACTGGATGTATTAAAATGCATCCCAAAATTGCATATGGAAAAAGGAAAAGAACTTGTGGGTTTGGGAAGATGAGGGTGAATTTTGTTAACAGCATCTCGGAAACAGCACCAACAGAAGGAACGATTGTTGTTGAAACGCTCCCACATGGAGCGACAGAAGAAGTTTTTAATCTTGAGCTTGGATTTGTTTGAGCAAAGGAAATAATAATAATAACAACAATGAGAATAATAACAAAAAATAATGATCTACATGTATATAATATAATATAATAAAAATCGATGTTTATGTTTTCACATGTATATCATGACATTGTGAAATAATGCTCCAAATACCCATTTGTTAGCTTTGGCTGCTCAGGGATATAAGACTAAATACGCTACAGAAAAGGACTGGCCAGGACCCCAGCATCGCTGGGAAACTGTGGGAGATTGTATACAACAGATGAAGGAGGAAGGGATGAAAGTGGCTGTTTTTATAGGGTTTGCTGACGCTAGGACGTGGAATGCTTTGTCTGTTACTGCGAAAAATAAAGTGAGTAAGACTGCTGGGTTTTTCATATCCCAGACTATCCACAAGCTGCAGAACTGATTGAACAGATGAAGGGGTTGTTAAAAGAGCAGTTGAAAAATATAGGAGATGGGAATGTGTCGCAATGAAAAACCCACCTCCCAGATGTGCTCCATATCCTTAACAATGGGCCCACTGGGGAAATGGAAACCCCCTGGATGCGCATGGCTGCACCCAATTTGCAAATAGAACCACGGACAGTGACACTTTGACTTCCTGGGAAATTGTTCCGGGGGTGATGGTCCCTGACAGGGCCATCGCAGAGGCTGCAGGGCTGGACCTTTACGCATTAGAATTAATTAGGAAAAATCAGAAGCAAATGAGAGTTATCAGTACCGGCAGAGGAATTCAGGTTCCTCCGGGACACTTTGGTTTGATAACTGCCCACTCAAGCTTGGCCTTGACAAGTGTTCATATGGTGGGAGGAGTGGTTGGTGCAGATTATCAAGGAGAAATTAAAGTAGTTCTGTTAAACAATAGTGAACAACACTGGATTATTCAACCCCACGGCAGGGTAGCACAGTTATTGATATTGCCAGTTTTTAAAACAACCGTGAAAAAAGGACATCCACTTCACATCACTACTGTTCATGGAGATAAAGGGTTTGGATCCACCAGTCCTAATCATGGAGCCAGAGTGTGGGTCCAGAGGCCAAATGGCCCGCCCGAGCCAGCTGAAGTAAGAGCTGTAGGCAAAGACAACACTGTTTGAATCCTGAAACCTGGGTGAGAAAGATGGGCACATGTCCCTGCAGCCAAGTGTTCTGTGAGAGAACAAAGAGATGTTACAGGATATTGTTTTGCAGAGCCTGCCAGACCAAATCTCCCTGTTTGCCCCAATGGTCCCTTTGGAAAGTGCTCTGATCCACGGCGCTCGATGTGAAGACTGATGTGCCACTGAGTGAGTGACTTCTGCAGACAGAAAGGGACCACTTAACAGTGAAACTATTGTTGATCTTGTTGATTTAATGTTGTCCTTGTAATCGGAGCACTGGTTGGGAAAATAGATTTCTAACAGCAGGAGCAGAGATAGGGAACTCATTTAACCTCAGTAATTGCTGGGTGCGTGCAAGTCCAGAAGGATTCGATGACTGGCCTTGGCTGGCCCATCTGGCCCAACCCAAATGGTGGGTTAGAAACTTGAGCACAGTTCACGATAAAAACAGAGCTCTAGACCGAGGGTGGCGATCCCCGACCGCTGCCTTTTCATAGAAAAGGCATTTCTTGCCTAAATCGGATAAAGAGGAATATATGTAGGGAAAAGTGTCTGTGGATGGATGTTGTCTCCTGGAATAGGTTGTATGCACCCACACTGTAAACTGTTCAATTGCAGCCAGTATAAAGGGAAATGGAATCAAACTCACGGACAGCTCTTTAATCATGGCTGGGTTAAGCGTTCCTATGAAGATTGTGAAAAGATACCCTTAAAGCACTTCCCGTATGATATTTTGGCTTGTCAACAAAGAATTTCTAATACTTAAATCTAAGATTGTAGGATGAAAAGAATTGTTATGAAGGTTGCAGTTCGTCTCTAGGTCAAAGGACTGATTGAAGGAGTGAGGCCTGAACAACAGGCCCTGACTGAGGCCTGAACAACAGGCTCTGAGCCAAAGTTGACATCTAGATGAACCTTCCAACCAAATGTTCTATTTGTATCTGCTCATTAACAAAGCATTAGTAGCAATATGCTCTATGTTCATTGGTGAAACACGGATTGACCTTTCTGTATTTAGAAACTGGACGAGGCCCCATCTGGCCTTGTTTGGGGCTTTAGGATCAAACTCCCTCGGTTCCTCCTTGAGCCCTGGCCAGGCTTTGGGAGAAACCAAAGAGGAGAATGAAACCAGATGTTCCCACACTAGCAGTGATGTCGGCTTGTTTGTTCAACGCTGTCAAAGCTGGGCCCTCTCACAGCGAGGTTGAAGCCTCGTTGCCCGCAAAGGTGGATGCACCTGCAGGAACTCCCAGGGTGCGGGAATGGCTCTCCAGTCCTTGGCTGTGACAGCTTCCCCCAGCTGATGTGAGGATGTGGATGATGGCAAGGCCTGAGGGTAACTGGTGCTGTCTCTTTCTTGATTACTGTACGCAATCTTTGGTAGGGATGATTGGGTGCTTTGCTGGGCTTCTCCTTTTGTGATTCTTTGCAGTTTTGCATTCTAATAACTTACACTATTCCTGAACTTGGTGTCTGTGTCTTTGGGGCTGACCCTGCCCACTGGCAAAACAGACGCTGAGGGCCCTCGGAGAACCAAAGGTGCCTTGCGACACCGTGGGGCCTCGTGTAACCAAGGGCACCCCAGTGACAGCGTGGGGCCCAAAGGAACCAAGGGGCCAGCGTGGCACTGCAAGGCCTCGTGGAACCATGGAGAGCATTGTGACACGGAGGGGCGTCTTATAATCAAGGGTCCATTGTTTTCCTCTCCCTGCCCCGGCCCCAGCCCTGCAAAGAAGCCCAGTCCTGTCTGGCCCTGCAGCAGGAACTGGAGGCACTGGAGGTGCGGGACAGTGACTCTGTGTCTGGAATGCTCAGGAGATCCTCAGCTCGGGCAGCTCCTGCAGCCCCAGGGCCCCGCTGCCCAGCACAGCAGCAGAGAGTTGGCTCTGGGGCTCCTCAGGCTGCTCCTGCTGCTATCCCAGGGACAGGGCTCCTCTTGCCAGGGCTCCTCTGCACACACACGAGCTCCTGCTCTTCTCCTGGCCCATCCCAGCTCCCCACAGAGCCTTTCCCAGGGGAACACGTCTGTGCTGGCCTGAGCAGCCCTTGCTGTAGCCTCTGCCCTGCTGCCCACAGCCCCCGAGCTGGGGGTGCTGCTCTGCAGAGCATGGGGGCTGTGCTGCCCGGGGCCATGGGCTGCCTCTGCTGGGCTGTGCTGCTCAAGCTGGGAGACAGAGCTCTGCAGCTGATGGTGCTCCCTGCACGGACCCCCTCCCACACAGGCTCTGCTGTGGCCATGGAGGGTGCTCCGAGGTGCCTGCCTTGTTCCAGGGCTGGCGCATGGGCTGGGGCTGCCCTGGATCCTCCTCTGCAAGTTCCCAGAGGGTCAGACGAGTCACTGCCCAGACTCCTTTCCCTGTACCTGCTGTGTCCCCTGGGGCTGCAGAGCTCTCATGGCTCACAGGAAACATTCAGTCCTTTATCTCTGGGTGAGCCCACCCTGGACAGGCCTGTGCCCAGGGAGCTCCACTCACGGCTGATCCCTGTCACACACTGTCCCTGCAGGTCCCCTGCGTTCTCCTGGCAGCTCCCAAGTCCCTCCAGAAGAACATTCCCCTGCCATCAGGCCTGGCACAAGCTGCAGAGCCCCAGGAAGGTTCATCACAGACCATTCACCATCTGGTGGGCACTGGCCACCACCAAGCAAAACCTGAACCACACCTGAGTCTCTTGAAGGCCACACTGGGACCCTGATCTCATCCCACTGAGCCCTGGGAGAACAAGGAACACAGGCAGCCTCTTTAGAGTCTCTTCCTTGGGCCTCTTCCTGACAGTGACTGTGCAGGGAGAGCAAAGCCTTCCTGCAGTGCCTTCAGGAGATGCCCTTTGCTGATGGAACTGCTGTGGCGGAGCCCAGCTGTGTCCCAGCAGTGCCCATGGCCTGTCCCTGCCTGTGACACGCAGCAGGACTCGCACCACCCGCACAGAGCTGGTGGCCTTACACCATCACAGCAGCTCCAAAGGAGAGAGTGGAAGTAATAAGAGAGGAGCTCTGAAAAGACCAAGCTCTGCTGCTCCCTGGCTGTGCTGCTCTGCTGGGACTCTTCCCTGCCCCACCCTGCAAAACTGGTCCTGCCCTCCAGCTTCAGGGATGGACTCAACCAAAGGATCTTGAACAAAGACCTTGCTGATGGGTCCTTTCTTTCATGTGAATACACACAGAGCAGACTCCTCATTGACACAGTCCCTGTCAACAGTCCCATTCAGCCTGTAAACAGGGAATAAGATGCATAACAAAATCTTTTGGGTACAACATTAACATAGGAGAAGAAAAAAAGCCCCCAAAGCACCACCACCAAAACAACCTGAGAAGGCAGGCTGGGCCTCTAATGATTACACTTTAGCCTATGGAGCTGAAAACAGGCAGGTTTTTGCTTCTGGAAAGCATCCAGTCATCATTTTCCTCAGGGCATCCTTGAGCTCCTGGTTCCTCAGGCTGTAGATGAGGGACTTCAGGGCTGGAGGCAGCACTGAGTACAGAACTGGCAGTGCCAGGTCCACGGATGGGGAGGACCTGGAGGGGGGCTTCAAGCAGGCAACAAAGCCAGTGCTGAGGAACAGGGAGACCATGGCCAGGTGAGGGAGGCACGTGCAAAAGGTTTTGTGCCATCCCTGCTCAGAGGGGATCCTCAGCACAGCCCTGAAGATCTGCACATAGGAGAAAAGAAGGAACACAAATGAACCAAAAGTTAAACAGATGGAAAACACAACAAGCCCGAGTTCCCTGAGGTGGCAGTGTGAGCAGGAGAGCTTGAGGAACTGTGGGATTTCACCCAAGAACTGGCCCAGGGCACTGCCCTGGCACAGGGGCAGGGAAAATGTAGTGGCCGTGTGCAGCAGAGCATTGAGAAAGCCACTGGCCCAGGCAGCTGCTGCCATGTGAGCACAAGCTCTGCTGCCCAGGAGGGTCCCGTAGTGCAGCGGTTTGCAGAGGGACACGTAGCGGTCGTAGCACTCGACGGCGGCGAGGAGGGAAAACTCCACTGAAATGAAAAAGAGGAAGAGAGAGAGAAAGAGAAAGAGAGAAAAAGAGAGAAAGAGAGAAAGAGAGAAAGAGAGAAAGAGAGAAAGAGAGAAAGAGAGAAAGAGAGAAGAGGAAGAGGAAGAGGAAGAGGAAGAGGAAGAGGAAGAGGAAGAGGAAGAGGAAGAGGAAGAGGAAGAGGAAGAGAGAAAGAGAGAAAGAGAAAGAGAAGGAGAAAGAGAAAGAGAAGGAGAAAGAGAGAAGGAGAAAGAGAAAGAGAAAGGGGCTGTGCAGCACCTCCTGCGTAGGAGGTGGTTGTGGTGTCCCAAAATGGAATTGTGCATGGCTTTGGGGACAGTGGTGCAGATGGAGCCCAGGTCGGTGAGGGCAAGGGTCAGCAGGAAGAAGAACATGGGGCTGTGCAGGTGCTGGCCGCAGGCTCCGGCGCTGATGATGAGGCCGCTGCCCAGGAGGGCAGCCAGGGAGATGCCCAGGAAGAGGCAGAAGTGCAGGAGCTGCAGCTGCCGCGTGTCTGCCAATGGCAGCAGGAGAAAGGGGCTGATGGAGCTGCTGTTGGACATTGGCTGTGTGTGGACATGGGGACCTGTTCATGGAGAAAAGTCAGTGACAGCTTAAGGGAAACGGCTCTCAGCCAAATCAAAGCCATGTCCCACAAATGCTTCTCCTGTCACACACTGACACCTTATGGGGATTCAGAGTGTCGCCACGGAGAACGGCTTTGGCTGGCCTGGGGCCTTGCGAGAGACGAGAGACGGGGCGGGCCGGGGCCGCGTCTGGCAGGAGGCGAGACAAAGAGCAAGAGGCGAGACAAAGAGTAGGATAGTTAACGGGAGATTGGGCGAGGAGATGGTAATCTGTAGCCCTTGGAGATGTAAAACATATAACCTTAGAAGCTGAAGTTTGTAGCTGCTGAACTGTGGGTTTGGAACAGTATATAAAGATGGGACTCGTGCGAGGAAATTTGGCTTTGCATGCGGCCGGCGAAGTCCGTGTTCCATCACCGACAACACCCTTCTGTTTTTCTAGCAGATCTTCCTTCAGCTCCAGCCGCAGCCCTGCTTGGTGCTGGCTGCGTGCGACATGAGTTTCAGGGCAATTGCTCCGGGGGGTTTTATAATTCAGCCTTGCTGTGCAGAAGTGGGAGGGGGACAGCCACCTGTCCTGGTGTTACACTTTGAAACCCCAGCTAACACAAGGGCACTCCCAGGGCCCAAGAACAGGAATGGCAAAAGCTGTTAAAGTGTTCTAGAGGTTTTTACAGCTCCTCTTCATCTCCCCGGCTGACTGGTTTTGGATGTCAGAAACACTCAGCATTGCTGCTGTCCTCGGGGAGAATAGAGCGAGTTCTGTGAGGCAAGGCGGTGAGTGGAGAGTGAGGGGAGGTGCTCTGTCACTCTGTCCTGTTCCAAGATCCTCTGGGCTTTCACCCTTGTCAGACAGAGGATAATCACCCTCCCATATTTCCCTTAGAAACCATCCCAACACTGCTGAGAGCAGATCGATCCACCACAGCCCATCAAATGTCCACCCCCTTCTCGAGGTCTCAGCCCCACATTGGTAGCCAAATACACACATGGCTCATTGCACCAACCCAACAGCACTTTGTCCATCATCAAACTTCTGTGTCTCACTGTGGGGCTTTCAGGTAACACAAAGATGCTACACGACCTGTTTGCGTCCTGGAGGGAAGCTCCGAGCTTAGGGGGAATCCTCAAGAAGAAAGCCAAGTGTCCTAATGATGGCATTGGATGTAGGGAGATGGAGCTCCTTCCCTGGCTGCATTGCCCACAGCCGGGCACTGGGGACAGCGTCACCCTGAGCCAGCTGAGCCAGCTGTGCCCCCTCCCAGAGCCCCCCAGTGCCAGGCAGATGCTCCCGGCCCTGTGCTCTGCAGAGGGAACTGGGCCCGGGACCGCAGAGCTGCCCCACAGCTCTGCTGCAGCTCTGCCTGCACAGGAGGGGCTTCACGCCTTGGAGCCCCGGCCCTGAGGGCAGAGGCTTGGCTGAGGGAGAGAGGAGGGGAGGGGGCTTGTTCAGAGGGAGGGGCTGCACTCGAGGGCATCCTGTGGAGGTCTCTAAGCTCTCCGTGCCACAACATTTCTGCCTTTTGTTTTCTCTCATTGCCTGATCTTCTCTCTGCTTGCTGAAGATCTTCCTCCTGGAGATGTTTCCCTGTGCCTGATCTCTTCCTGCCAGCACTCACAGACCCCATATCTCTGTGCACTCTCCTTGGCCCTACAGAAACCTGCCTGTTTGCAGGGCACTGGCTGGGGACAGGTTCTGTTTGCAGGTGGGAGAAAGGACAGGTCAGACTAAGCCTGGCGGGTCCAGCAAAGGTGATGCCGGTGCTCTCCGTGGGCAGAGGAGTGCCTTGAAAGCACTTTAGGAAACTCCTGCAGAGCACTCAAGTTACACTTCCCATGCCTTAGGGACTCTTAAAAATGAAGAATTCCTTTATCACTTCCCCCCCTCCCATTCCGCAAGAGTAGGAAACGGAAAACACTCTCAGGAAATTTCATCTTTATAGAAAGGCTTGTCTTGGAAATATTACTGGACTGAGCCTAAGCCCTGAGCATGTCCTCATGTTCTACACCAGGGATACTCAGAGAATGTACTTCCTGAATCCACAGTCAGTGGTATGTTCCAGCTTGAGGAGATCATTTCAGGAACTGCAGCTGCTTTGTCCTGCAGCCAGAGGCTTCCTGTGTCAAGGGCTGGGAATGATTCTCCCCCGGTCACTTGTCAGCATCTTCCCAGCCCTAACTGATGGAACCCCTCTGTGCCTCTGTGCCGTGCCCGGGCTGGCTGCAGGCAGTGCCCCAGCTGCCGGAAAGGCAGATCCTGTCCCTCCCTCATTGCTCGGGACTCTTCCCGGGGCACTGGGATGTGGGCATGTGCAATGCCAAGGGCAGGACCATGGGGTGGCCCCTGCCATGCTGCTGAGCAGCAAAAAAGAGGCAATGAGGCCCCAGGGCTGCAAGGGTCACTTGTCTCCCAACTGGCCCCAGGGGCAGGGACAGCAGCCCTGGCCAAAGTGCTGCAGAAGTTGCCTCTGTCAGGGCCTTGCAGCTTCTGCACATCCCTCTGCCCTCTCCGGCCCAGGCTGTCCTACAGTGTCCGTGCCCTGTGTCTCTGTCCCTGCAGGCTGTCCTCATCCCCCCGGCTGCCCCACCTCACCGGCCCCTTCCTTTGCTGATGGCTCTGCGGCCTGCCTGGCTCTGCCTTGGCACGCAAAGCCTTGGGCTGCTCCAGACTCCTTCTGGGGGACACGTGGCACCACAGCACTGCCCTGGGAGAGAAATTCCTTTCTCCTTGTGTCCAGTCTGGACCTCCCCAGCTGCCCTTTGCATTAATTCTTTCTTTTGCCGGCTGTTCTCTACTATGTCAAAAGGATCCACCATCTCTGAAACCACCCTTCAAGCCCTCCCAGGACTCTCCTCCACTGTCCTCAGGCTCCACTCCACTGAGCACAGAGCCCCTTTGTCCCTATGTAGTGATCATGTGCTTGAGGCCACGGGCACCTGGACAAGAAGGTCGGTTCTTTTCTACAGGAAGGAAACCACAGAACCCCAGTGTTTTGAAGGCAGATGAGAGGCAGCCACCAGAGGCCAAGGCAAGCCAGACCTGTCTGTCCTTGCAGCTTCTGTCTGAAAGCAACCCTTGGACATATGGGGAGTTTTGGAGGTGGAGTTCCATTTCAGCTGTGGGTGCCTGGACCGGAATGACAGCTCTTCTCCCCAGGAAGGAAAGGGCAGAGCCCCAGGGTTTCAAAGGCTGATTAGTGGTGGCTCAAGGAGGCCAAGGCCAGCCAGACCTGTTTGTCTTGGCAGCTTTTGTCTTGGAGCGATCCTTGGATAGAGGGAATTTGGGAGGCCAAATCCCAGTTTTGTCCATGGACGTCTGGCCAAGAAGGACAGTTCTTTTCCATTGGCAGAAAAGTGAGGAGCCCCAGTGTTTCAAAGGCAGATGAGAGCTGGCCCTCAGGAATGCAAGGGGAGCTGGACATTCCTGGCAGCTTTTGTCTGGGAGCTATTCCTTGGATAGATGGAATTTCAGAGGTGGATTCCCAGTTTTGGCCATGGATGGCTGGACTTGAAAGATGTTTTTTTCCATGGGAAGAAAAGCACAGCCCCCCACCCCGTGTTTTGAAGGCAGATGAGAGGTGGCCCCTAAGAGGCCAAGGCCAGCCTGAGCTGTCTGTCCTGGCAGGTTTCACATGGGAACAATCCTCGGATAGAATCAAATTTGGAGGTAGAATCCTAATTTCAGCCATGGGTCCCTGGAGGAGAAGGACAGTTCTTTCCCACAGAAAGGAAAGCAAGGAACTCCAGCATTTCAGGGGCAGATGAGAAGCAACCCTCAACATGCCGAGGTCAGCCGGACCAGGCAGGTGGCCCCAGGGGGCCAAGCCAACCAGTCCTGTTCCATGTTCTTTGGATCCTTGGGGCCCTGCAGCATCACAATTTTGTTCCCCTGAGGCCCAGCAATATCACAGTGGTCTCCTTGGCTCTACAGCGGCACAAAGGCCCCTTGCTTCCATGAGGCCTTGCTGTGTCCAAACGGTTTCCTTGCTTCCATGGGGCTGCAAAATAACACTATGGCCCACTGGTTCCATGAGGTCACAGAGTGTCACAGTGGTCTCCATGATTCCATAAGGTCCTGCAGTGTCACAATGGCTCCTTGGTTCTATTGGGCTCCCCAGGATCACAGTGGCCCCTTGGTTCCACAAGGCCTGGCTGTGTCACACTGGCCCTTTGCTTCCATGAGACCTTGCAGTGTCACAATGGTTTCCTTGGTTCTATGAGGCCCTGTGGTGTCACAATGGCCCCTTGATTCCATTGGGCCTCTTACTGTTACGTAGTTCTTAGTTCCGTGATGCCCTGTAGTGTCACAGTGGTCTCCTTGGCCCCATGGTGCCACGCAGTGTCCCAAGGGCCCCTTGGTTCTATGAGGCCTGGCTGTGTCACAATGGCCCCTGGCTCCCATGAGGCCCTGTGATGTCACAATGGTCTCATTGGTTCCACGAGGCCCTGCAGGTCCACAATGGCCCTTCGGTGTCACAAGGCCTTGAAGTGTCATAATAGTCTCAGCGGGTTCCCCCGCTGCTTCACAATGGCCTCCTTGGTTCCGTGATGCCCCGTAGCGTAACAATGGTATCCTTGCTTCCACACAGTCAGAATGGCCCCGTGGCCTCATGGAGCCCCACAGTGTCACTGCGATCCCCTTGATTCCACGAGGCCCTGCCGTGCTACAATGACCCCTTGGTTATACAAGGCCCTGCGGTGTCACAATGGCCCCTTGGTTCTGAAGTGTGCAAGAGCCTAATCATAGGAGAAAGGCTCCAAAAAATGCTTTGTCATTATCACTGCTCAGCACCAGAAAGGCTTCAAAAGTGCTTCGTCATTATGGCTGCTTATCATAATCACTTTTGAACGCCTGGAAACTACGTGCCGTACGGGCCGTGCATAGCCCGCCTGGAGGCCCATAAAAAGGAAGGCAAAACTGGTGCAAAATGTGGAGGCGAAAGCGAAAGGTAGAATCCCTGCCCTTTGCCTTTCCCCACACCACCACCATCGCCAGCCACGAGACACCCTGAGGCCTCCGGGAGCCGACGCCGCCCGCCTGGGGAGAACCCCCCAATCCTTCACCCTGGACTGAAATCCCGAGTGAGCTGTGCAACCCCTACCCCTGCTCCTTCGTCCCAGGCGGACCGAGGTTCAGCTGCAAGCATGGAGCCTGCATCTCGGAGGACGGGCCGCCGCTTTCCAGCCAAACTGCTCCAGAGATGGGAAGAGGCAGATAAGACGCTTCAAACAGCAGGAAAAAAAAAGGCAAAAACTTCTCCACTTCCCCCACCCTGTCTCAGCAGCAACAAAGGTAGCACAGTGTGGTGGTGACTTATCCTATGCTTTTAGAGTAACCTTGGCTTTTTCTAACTCTTCTCTACTTTTCTCCTTCTTTCTCTTTGCCTCTCTTACCATTAGATAAACAGATACCCATTTTTTTGGCACCAACATTTAATCTCGTTTGGTTTTAATCTCGTCTCTGGGAATATTTTGAACCTTCAAAGTTCTTTCCTTTTTATACTCAGAGATTTTGTTTTCTTTGCCCTTCTGGGTGTAAATCGGATAGTAACAAAGTGTCATAATGGTCTCCACGCTTCCATGAGGCCCCACGATGTCACAATGGACTTTTGGTTCCATGAACTTTCGTTCTGTCAGCAACAGTCTCCTTGGGTCCGCAGTGTCACAATGGACCCTTGGCTCCATGAGGTTCAGTAGCGTAACATGGACGCCTTGATTCCATGAGGTTGTGTAGTGTCACAATGATCTCCTTGCTTCTGCGGCCCTGCTGTGTAACAATGGGCCTGTGGTTCCATGAAGTTCTGTACTGTCAACCATGATCTCCTTGCTTGCACAGTGTCATAACTGACCCTTGGTTCCATGAGGCGCCTGGCCTCCAACAGCCTCTAAGAGACCCTTATGGCCCCTCAAGGCCCCTCACAGCCCCTCATGACCCCTCGGTGCCCCTCACAGCTCCCCAGGGCCCCTCATGGCAGCTCACAGTCCCTCACAGTTCATGGCCCCTCATGACCCTTCACAGCCCCTAACAATCTCTCATGGCCCCTCACAGCACCTCATGGCCCCTCACGGCCCCTCACGGCCCCTCACGACTCCTCACGACCCTTCACAGCCCCTAACAAACCCTCATGGCACCTCACAGCCCTTCACAGCCCCTCATGGCCTCTCACAGCCCAAGGCATGGGACTCCTTCCGAAGGAGAAGAGATCGGGCTCTGCTTGTTCTCCTTTTATTTTGGTCACTTCACAGTGATGAGTAAAGGAAAGCTGAAATGGAGCCTTTCCCCAGCATTTCCCTCTGGGATAATTGCGGGGCTGAAGCTCTGTGCTGGCGCTGGCCCATGTGTGAACATCGCTGCAGCCCCCCACAGCCTTTGCTGTCCCCCGTGTCCATTCCCTGTCCCTGAGGCCCGCCCAGCTCTGGCAGCAGCAGGAGCCACCGCGCAGTGGGCCCTGTACCGGCACAGCCGGGGCTCCTGGCCAAGAGCAGCAGCAGCGCCAGCCCCTTCCCACCTGCTTGTGCCTCGGCTTCCCAAGA
The DNA here is from genome assembly GCF_041296385.1 of Aphelocoma coerulescens. Lineage (NCBI taxonomy): Eukaryota > Metazoa > Chordata > Aves > Passeriformes > Corvidae > Aphelocoma > Aphelocoma coerulescens. Next base: position 1,722,647 of record NW_027183949.1, on the reverse strand, counting down.
GGTTTTTCCCGGTGAATTTCTGGACTAGAGACACAATCAGCCACAAACAGACCTGATTCCTCAGAGCCCGGCTGTGCTGCCCTGATGCAACCTTCAGAGAAAGAAAGGATCCGGTTCCAGCACTGTTCCCAGCACTGTTTCACTCATCCTCAGGTGACAGCAGGAGGCTTTTCTTGCATTTGCCTTGGGAATTACAGATCATGGCTGCTCTTCCCCCTCTTCTGGTTGCCACTTGAATTTTATCTGAAAAACTGCAATTGCCTCTTTTGATCGGTGCTAGCCACAGTGCTTTTCTGATGGGGAATTCAGATGCTTTGTTGCAGGCATCCTGATTAGCAGATCTTGAAATGTTCACAGGTCTATAAGCAAAAAGTCGAGGAGAATGAAAGCCATACAGGCCACATTCACAGCGCTCAAACACAGCCCTGTTGCTGGTGCTCTTGAAATAGAATCAGCTGCCAGAGGCCAGCACAGAAATTGCCTCTGGAGTGTGGAATGAAACGAAAAAATCCACCGGGAGAAAGAGGAAGCAGAACTTCTGCACTCGCTTCATTGCTTCTTCCCAGCAGCAGGAGACGTGGATGTCCAGAGGTACGTCCCGCTGCTGCTGACCACAGTGAGAGCACAGCCTGCTGCCCAGTCCCAGCGGGACCCCGAGCCCAGCCCGGGGAGCTCCCGCAGCGTCGGCAGCTCAGCGGACGCGGTGCCAGGGCCGCAGCCCCGGGAACACGCCCGCCCATTGTGGGGCAGCGGCGCAGGCCCAATGTCCTGCGGCCCAAACTTGCTGCTGCTGCTGCTGCTGCTGCTGCTACGCAAGGCCCATCCTTCTCCCCCTGCTCCTCTCCCAGCACGGCGCAAATTGCACCTCGCGGGATGCTTCCCCGGAGGCTGCTCAGGCGCCCCGCTCCTCTTTCCACCTGAGCGTCACTGCGGAGGAATCTTTGGCGCACTTCCGTAAGCCCGGGCCTCTCACTCGTGCTGAATCGGGGATGCAAATGGCCTTGTTAGGAAAGTCAAAAGCCAAGGGAACGGATTAGGAATTATTCAAAAAAACTACCCTTCTTCCAGGCAAGGTACACCAAGTCATTTCCCGCATTTCTCCTTTGCAGATTCTTTCAGTCGCCTGCTCGGCGAGCTCCAGCTTCTTCTGCTGCTTCCTGTGAACCGATTGCACTCTCGATTTGAGCACCAACGCACCAGATGTGCAAGTATCTACGCTGAACTCAGAAACCAACTGCCTCTGTCAGACCATTTTCACAGTCCAGCTCACTTGCAAGATGTCCACTGAGAGCTTGGAAGGATTAGCCCCCAGCTCTCCACTTCTGGCTGCAGGCTCCGGAGATTCTTTCTCTCCATTCAGCCAGCCTAACAATTGCTGCTACCCCCTCCTCCTGTTTCCTTAGCCTACAACAGTAACGACGAAAACCTTACCCACGGCACAACTCGCTAGTCCACCAGGAGGAGAAAGGACAAGTTGTCAAGCTCTCAAAACCTTGGTCCTGCTTTGCTGCAAGAGTCCTGCTGCACGCACAGTGTGGCAAGCCAAGAGAAGCTGCATGTGATGGCACATCTTGTGACAGGAGCTCCAGCTCGGTCTCCAGGAAAGGGTCTTGAAAAGAGCAAACATCACTGTGGACAAGATTCTTGCAAAAGCAAAACAGCTTCCCAGAAGGGACATGCAAACGGAAAGAAACAACCCAAGATGTTCCCGTATACTATTAATTGCTTCCCTTCTATGCTCCCCTTTTCTGTCTTGCACTAGTTCTACCTCACAGTCCTTCCAAACTGATCTTACCTCAAACACCTAGGACTTAGCAAGTTTGAGACACTCTACAATACCAAGAGCTACACACAGCTTGCCTTCTCCCTGTTTGGCTTTGAAAGCAATGCTGGAGACCCCAGAAGCCTGCCAAGGGAAGATTTTAGAGCCCAGTGCCTTGCTCGGCTCTGGCTTCTAGAGACAGGGCATGTGCTCCCATGGGACTGCACCCTCAGCAGTGACAATAGACAGCAGCAGCAACAAAGGTGATTCCCATGACACTGTCGCAGGGCTCAAGACTCCGTGTCTTGGCTTCACATGGCAAAGCTCACTGTCCGTTTGGACAGACTCAGCATCCAAACTAGTCTGCTTTTCTACCTGTGTCAATGAACAGCAGGAGAAGGAAACCAGCCAGCAGTTTCTTTGCAGAGAGGGCCTTTGTTCCAGGCTGAAAGTGCTGGATTGGCAGGGAGGAGGCAAACAGCTGAGAGCTTAGCTGCTCTATTGGACCGGCATCAGAACTCAGCAAAAAGAGTGTTTCCATTCTTTTATTTGAAGCCTCCTATCGGCAGTCTCCGATTTTCACCTGAAACCGGACAAGAAAACAGCAACAGCCCTGCCGACGAGGGCACCGCGCCGGGCACGGCCCCGCCGCTCGCACTGCCCACGCCGAGCGGCCGGGGAGCAGCGCTGCACCGCGCAGGGGCTGCACGTCTCCCTCCTCACGTCCTGCTCTGCCCTCCCACGGGGCTGCCTCTGCCTGGCGCTGGCAGGCTCCTCATTCAGCACTTTGCTCTGCTCCAGGCGAAAAGCGCGGACAGCGCTTTGGTTGCTCGCGAGCAAGAGACCGCGGCGCGGGGCGAGCCAGCAGCAGCAGGGGCAAGTTGCAAGACTGCCGCAAGGAAGAGTTACAATCTGGTGAAGAAGAAGCTAAACAAGACGGTGCGTTTGGCGCGGCTGCGGGAGGAAGAGATGCTCCGGGACTCCGCTTCGGCCCCGGAGCGGCCCGTGCTGGCCCGGGGCGCGCGGGGCTCGGCCGCGGGGCGCGCGGGGCAAAAACGGACACCCGGGCAACAGACACACGGACACGCGGACCAACGCTCCCAGCGCTTCAGCGGCAGCGGCGGCAGCAGCAGCAGCGGCAGCAGCGGCAGCAGCAGAAGAGCAATACAAGAGCAGCGGTTCTCCAGACCCTCTGCGTTCCTTCTCCTGTTCCTCCTCTCCTTCTCCCAGTGTCCCGCATCCCCTGTCCCGCTCTCCCTTCAGTGCTCCACCCCCTCCGCCCCTTCCGCGGCCTCCCTCTCCCCATGCCAGGCCGGGCCATGCGCCCGGCCCGCCCCCGGCCCCGGGCGGGGCTGCGCCCTCCCCGCCCCCGGGCGTCCCGCCGCGGTCTCGCCTCCGCCCGGCTCTTGCCCTACTGGCGGTGGCGCCGCTGGGCGGGCATCAGTGCCTGCCTCTTGGGCAGCACTGTTAGCCTCTGGCTCCGGCTGGCCCGGCCCCGGCCCCGGCCCCGGCCCCGGCCCCGGCCCCGGCCCCTCCCGGGACCCGCCGAGGAGACAGACGGCGCGGCCGCTCCCGCCGCGTCCGCGGCGTCTTCCCCGGTCCGAGCTCTTCCGCTCGGCAGCGCGGCCCCCGCCCCCGAGCCGCCGGTGTCCCCTTCGAAAGAGGCAACATCTGGGGATACCCGGCCCGGGGCGGTTGAGGAGCGCCCGGCGGCCGTTTCTGGCCCCGGGCCGAGCGCTGACAGCCGCGTCTCGCCGGCAGGGAATGCGCTGCAGGGCCTGAGGGAGCGCTACCTGGAGGGTTCGCTGCTGGGGCGCGGCGGCTTCGGCAGCGTCTTCGCGGCCACGCGGCTCTCGGACGGCGCCCCGGTGAGTGGCGGGGCCGGCGGCGGGCGCAGGAGGCGGGGGGCAAAGGAGGGCGCAGGAGAAGGAGGATGGGGCTCGGCAGGGCGGGCGGCGAGCTCAGCCCGCTGCTCCCCTTGGCTTGCAGGTGGCCATCAAATGGGTGCCACGGACCCGCATCCGTCATTGGGGCGAGCTGGTGAGTGAGCGGGGGGGATGGGGTGGGGGTGGTGGGCAGCGGGAGAAGGCGGGGCATGACGGGCGGGGATGAGCCGAGGCCCGGGAGGGTGGAAGGCGCCAGGACGCCTCGGGGGAGAGCGGGCGTGGGGGCAGCGGAGGGCGCAGAGCATCCCGGGCTGGGCGAGGGCTTCCCGAGCCCTGGCACGGCATCAGCCCCACTGACGGCATCGTGCTCCTCCCGCAGCCCAACGGCACCAGCGCACCACTCGAGGTCGTGCTGCTGGACAAGGTGTCCACCGGCTTCCCTGGTGTGGTGCAGCTCCTCGAGTGGCTCGAGCTGCCCAGCAACGTGGTGCTGGTGATGGAGCGGCCGGAGCAGTCTCAGGACCTGCTCCATTTCATTCGAGCGCGGGGCTTCCTGTCAGAGGAGGTGGCACGGGAGCTGTTCCGCCAGGTCCTGGAGGCCGTGCGGCACTGCACCAGCTGCGGGGTCCTTCACAGGGACCTGAAACCAGAGAACATCCTGGTTGACCTGGCCACGGGCCAGGCCAAATTGATTGACTTTGGCTGCGGCACCTACCTGCAAGACACAGCCTACACCAGCTTTGCAGGTGAGTCCTCGCCGGGGTAGGCTCCCGGTGCCGGCATCTCGCGGCCCAACCTGGCTGTGGCAGCGGGGATTCTCCCTTTTGATGCCAGTCATGGGACCGAGTTTTCAGCCCAGTTGCTTTTGAGTGCGGGTGGCCGGGGGGCCATCTTCCAGCCCTGCTGGCAGCCTTCGCCAGCCACTCTGCCCAGGACTGGCGCTGGGGCTGGGGCAGCCAGTGTGACAAAAACACACCCATGGGTGGGGGTAGCAGAGGGGGGGGGGCCAGAAGCTGTGCACCCGCCGGTTTGGTGTGCAGGCAAGAACCGGCTTGGACTGCTCAGCTCGCCTTGTTTGCCTTGGCTTCAGAATGTTTTTTTGGGGCAATGCAGGCAGGGAGGGTGAAGGCATGGTTTTCCCACCCCCGGCACTGAGCGGGTTTTCCCTTTGCATGGAATGCTTGAGCCTTGCCAGGGCTTCCGCTGCCCTCTTGTGACACCGGTGGCTTCTTTTACAACCCCCAGTTTGTCCACAAGTCACAGGCGCTGGCGAGAGGGCAGCGGGTCATGCCGCGTGCCACCGGTGCGGCCCCTGCGTGCCCAGGGATGCTGGGGCGAGGCTCCGGGAGCAGGCAGCATCCCGCTAATGAAGTGCCTCTCTATTCCGTAGGAACACCAGCGTACAGCCCCCCGGAATGGACCCATTTTGGCTGGTACTACGGCGAGGCAGCTACCGTCTGGTCCCTGGGCATCGTGCTGCACCAGATGGTCTGCGGGCGGCACCCGTTCCCGAAGGGCCGGAACATCAGCTGGGGCCAGCTGTCGCTCCCAGAACGGCTCTCTCAAGGTGCATGCTCATCCCTGCGGCACGGGGGGAATAGCAGTACTGGGAGACAGCAGCGGGCTCATGAGCATCCCGCTCTGGCAGCTGCCGAGGAGGTGGCACATGCCTCGCTCTCCTGCTCTCCTCCAAAACAAAGAATGGATGGGAAAGTTCAGGCACAGCTCGGAGCCCCCATGGCATGGCCTGGGCATGGCAATAGTGGGGCAAAGCGGACAGGAGCCTTCTGCAACTGACCGGCGCTTTCTGGTTTCTCCCCACAGACTGCAAGGAACTGATCAGATGGTGTCTGTCCCTGCACTCCTTGGACAGGCCCTCATTAGAAGACCTGTCGTGTGATCCTTGGCTGCAGGATATTCATCATCCATAGAAGAAGGGAGAGAGCCACAGGCACACTTTGATCCAGGGAGCCGGTAAGTTACAGCTCCACACGTGCCTTGGCCAGAAGAAGCCAAGAAACGCAGGCTTTTTTGCCCTGCCTGTATCGCTGCGCAGGGGTCGTCAGATGGGGACCCGCAGCCCTTGTGCTGGCGCTGAGCTGCTCTTCCCAGCACTGGTGGCCGCCGTGCAAGCTGCTTTTGCTTGTCCTGCTTCACTGACAGCCGGGGCCCTGGGCGGGGCACTGACAGCCTGCTCTCAGCCGCAGGGAAGAAGGAGCCCCTGGAGAAGCTGTACTCCTGCTGCTGCTGGAGACATGGAGGACGACGTCAAGGATGGCAAGCTCTTCCTCGACCTGGCCACCGGCAAGCTGAAGATGATGGGCTTCGATTCTGGCACCTTCTTCAAAGCCAGGCTCCACAGCGAATTTACAGATGAGTCCACAGCCAGGGGGATGCTCCCAGATTTGGGCATTGCACGGCCTGGCCGGGAAGCAAAGGTTCCCCCCTTTGCTGGGGCGGATGCAACTAATTCTTCAGCCGGCTGCCAAGCTGCTTTTCGGCAGGGCGGGCGGGATGGGCTGGGGTGCTTAGGAAATGGGAGTCGGCCCCTGGCCCTGCCAACAGCCCCCACCGCCCACTGTTCCCCGGGCTGGGGCTGGGGCAGCCAGCCCGACACAAACAAGCCCCCATGGCAGGAGCAGAGGTGGCACTCCAGGAGCTGTGCACGGGCTGCTTTGTTTTGCAGGAAAGGAAGGGCTTGGGCTGCTCCACTCGGCTTGTTTGCTTTGGGCTCGCTGTGCCTGTTGGGGGTCAGTGCGGGGGGGAGGGGAGAAAGCGTGGGCTTCCCTCGCCCGAGGGTGGGTTTTTCCCCAGCATGTAGGGAAGGTTGGGCCTTCCTCAGGCCCCCAACAGAGAGAAGACTTTTTACCTTTTTTCTTGTTTCTCCTTTTTGTCTGTAATCCCTTTTCATTAATTTGTTGTTTGTTTCCCTTAAAGGAGGTGTTGTAGGTGGTGTCCAGTCTGGATCGGGAAGTGCTTGGGACCAGCTGCAGCGTGGATGGGACGGGGCCTTGGAGAAGGCCGAGGACATCGCTTGGGAGCAGCTTTTCTTCCGGCGGCGGGTGGCGTGCGGTGGGTCCCCGTCTTCTTGGCACGGCTGGGATAAGGGCTTTTGGGAGATGGCAGCGAGCACAGGAGCATCCCAATGGGCAGCTGCTGAGGAGGTGGATCTGCCATGGCTGGCTGCGGGCGGTGGCACGTGTCCTGCCATCCTGCTCTCCTGCCAAAGGCAGCAGTGACGGGCGGCTTCGGGCACCGCTCTGAGCACAGCCAGCACGGCCTGGGCACCACGGGTGGCTGGGACAAGGGGGACAGCAGCCTTCAAGTGACGGGCGGTTTCTGCTTTCTCTCCTTGCAGCCGGGCTCTGTGGATGCTGAGGCTGCTCTGGGCTCCGCCAGGGCTCTGCTGCGGCTCAGCACCGGGCCGGAAGAAGCCAAAGAAGAACCGGTGTGAGCCGCAGCAGAGACGTGCTCGAGCATTTCGGCAACGCAGCTCAAGCCTGCAGAGTGCACGCCTCCAGGGGAAAACATGACACCCCCCCCGCCCCCAAAATAAACTTGTTCAATAACTTGTGAAATGAAATCAATCTGGGATGACCCCAAATGGCATTTCTCAGCTTGCTCAAGCTTTAGCTCAGCCCTTCTCTGAACAGTTCTCTGCCCCGCCTGCCTTTTACTTCACAAGTGCTCCCTCTTTTCCCCCAGTGAGTTGCCAGCTCAGGGCAGTCTCTGTCGCACTGTAGCCTTCCTTGATGCCTTTGACCACGAGGAGGAGCGAGCCCCAGGTTTAGGGACTCATCCTGTCACTGGCAGAAGAACAGCAATGTCTCAGAGGTCCGGTGAGACCTGAGTGTCATTCAAGAGCTGCCCTCCAGGCCTCAGCTCTCCTCACTGTTAGCTTCCCACTGCCCCTTTTCCTCGTCCTTCCAGCAGGATGAGCTCTGTGAATGCCCTTGACCCTCCCCACTCCTGCCAGCCCAGCCACCCAGCTCAGTTTGGCTTAAGCTGAAGCTTCTTTGTCTCCTCTGGCACGCCAGTGCAGTTCCCTCTGCGGGGAGCAGCAGCCCCAGAGCACAGCAGGCAACAGTGCAGGCCGCACCTGCACCGGCTCCCCTCCACGCGTGGCTGGGCTCTTGGTGGCAACTAAATGCTCCCTGTTTGCAGCTGTCACTGGAGGATGGCCCCAGGGCAGAGCCCAGCCCGGCTCCCACTGCATCCCCCGGAGCTTGGGGCAGACAGTGGTCCCAGAGCTGAGGTTCATGGTGCGCAGCCGGCGCTGTGGCTCGCAGTCGGTGTTTGCAAGTGTTGCGTTCTCACCTCCTGCAACTTGTGGGGAAAAGGAGCTGTGCGGCCGGGCCAGCACTGCCCCTCTGGGCAGTGACACGGCTGAAGGTCTTTGCTGTTGCAGAGGAGCCGGCATGGAGCCTTAGCAGGGCCTGGCAGGTGTGGAGCCGGATCTCGCCCGCTGTCCGGGGCTCGCTGCCCGCCAACCGCCCCCACCCGCCGCGCTCCCTTCTGCAGGGACGGAAGGCTCTGGCTGCACAAGGGTTCCCATAATGTCTTTGTACCCGTGGCTGCGGAACGAACACGGAGAGCGAAAGTGTCAGTCACGTTGCTTGCACGTTCCTTCCTTTAGATACAAGGCACAGATCTCTTAAAAGGATAGGCAGGGATAGAGATTTCCCACATAGCCCTCTTTGGCGTAACTCACCTTGTAAGCTGGCGTCAGGGGCATTTTTTTCCCGGCCCTGTGGGAGTAGGTGTCCAAGAGCTGAAGTGAGCAGCATTTAGAAGCAGTTTCAAGATTTCTAGGCAGGAAGTGGAGCTGACAAGCATCTGTGTAACTCACCGTATTCATCGTGGAGACACGAGACCTGGAAAAATCCCAGCTCTCTGTGCATTTGTGCAAAAGGGGGAAGCAGCAGAAAGACTTTGTGTCTGCTTGTCCAAGCTCCAAGGAGCTGGGGTGGCAAAGGGTGGCCTGGGCTGGTGGCAGGTGAAGTCCTGTTTCATGTCATCATAGAGTGGCACAGGACAAAGCTAAAAGCACCCACAGCCACACTGATGAAGTCTTTCTGATGCTGCACATCCTAGAGGAAAAGCTGCTGTCACACAATCCATTGGTATTTATAACTTTTATTTGCAATACTTTAGGTCCAAGTTTCAAACCGCAATATTTTTACACTCAAGACACGGTCATGCACAATCCATATTTCAATTTCCTATTGCTTCAACCACAATTTAAAATAACTTAATATTGACAGCAAAACGCAAAATCTTTAAAAAAGGATGCTGAGGTCAGTGAGATGGATCCATGCCATCAGCACATTTGCAAAGTAAATAACTTTGTTCTCTTTTTAAAAAGATCAGTTACCTCTTAATCCAAAGTTACAGAAGATTTTTCACTACACATTTGGTTTTTTCTCTTTCATATTTTTTCTGGTTTTTCTTTTTTCTAATTTTTTTTTTTTTAAGAGATAACACGTCTTAAAAAAGGATTGTACAGCAAAATGAGATACATTTCTGCTCAACAATGAAAATGTAGGCTCCTCCTCTGTTTACTTTTGTCTGGATACCCTGAAGAAAAAATCTAGCAGACACCAGCAGAGGTGTAAAGGGGTTGCTTTGGACTAAAGTGGAGTTTAGCACTGGTGACATCCTGACCCAGTCAAGAGTTGCAGAATTCTTTTGCAGATCTCGAACCATGTGCTTGCGGGCACAGCACCTGCAGTGCTGATGCACCAGGGCACAAGAAGAACTCTCTTATTCCCGCACCGAATTTGGGCTCTGCCCAAGCAGGAGGTGCTGCAGTGCTTTGCTCCTCGTTGCCGTGTGGAGCAGCTCCCTTCCTGCTGGCTGAGCTGCTCAGGCAGAGCCCAGCAGCTCCTGACCCTGAAGGGCTGAGGCCTTTCCCCTGCTGCTGTGCTACAGATGGATTCAGCAGCATTGCTGTACGTGGGGATACACAGCGGGACCAAAAGCAGTTGCCTTTGTAGACCCTAAGCTGAAAGGTGAAAAATCTCAAGAGACGAGGATGGAAGAGACTCGCAGGCTGCCTGTTTGCTGTGCTGCCCCACTTGTGAGCGGCCCAGCTTTGCGTGAGGCAGAGTGAGAACAAGGGGCAGCTCCCTCCCTCCCAGCCCCGCAGCCAAGGGGTCCCTCCAGTCCTGGGGCTTGGGGCACCATCAGAAGCTTCCAAGCAAAGGTTATCTTTGAACTTGCTCATTCATGAAATGCGCACGGTCATGAGCGCTCTGATAGATGTATCCACCCATTAGTGAAACATGGATTGACCTTTCTGTATTTGGAAGCTGGACAAGGCCATGAAATCTGACATCTGGCCTTGTTTGGGGCTGTATGGTCCAAGTCAACTCCCTTGCTTCCTCCTTGAGCCCTGGCCAGGCTTTGGGAGAAACAAACGGGAGAATGAAACCAGATGTTCCCACGCTAGAAGTGCTGTCGGTTTGTTAGTTCAACACTATCAAAGGTGGGCCCTCTCACAGGGAGGTTGGAAGCCTCACCTGTGGGTGGAGGCACCTGCAGGAACTCCCAGTGTCCGGGAATGGCTCTCCAGTCCTTGGCTGTGACAGCTTCCCCCAGCTGATGGGTGGCTCTGGGTGATGGTAAAGTCTGAGGGTAACTGCTGCTGTCTCTTTCTTAATCACTACGGGCAGTCTTTGGTAGGGATGATTGGGTGCATTGCTGAGCTTCTCCTTTTGTGATTCTTTGCTGCTTTGAACTACAGTAAATGACGCTGATTCCTTGAGTTGGTGTCTATGTCTTTGGTCCTGACCCTGCCCACTGGTAAAACAAATTTGATATAGTCTGGCCGGATCTCAACAAAATGCTGCTTTTTAAATGTAAGTGTAAGGAATCGGTCCCATCCAAAATTCCTGCATGGGAAGACCTTCCCTAGGGTTTGCTGGCTGTGGCGTGGGCTGAGGTCGGAGCTCTGTGCGAGCAATGAGGACGTCAATTGAAAGAAGCTGAAGCACTGGATGTATTAAAATGCATCCCAAAATTGCATATGGAAAAAGGAAAAGAACTTGTGGGTTTGGGAAGATGAGGGTGAATTTTGTTAACAGCATCTCGGAAACAGCACCAACAGAAGGAACGATTGTTGTTGAAACGCTCCCACATGGAGCGACAGAAGAAGTTTTTAATCTTGAGCTTGGATTTGTTTGAGCAAAGGAAATAATAATAATAACAACGAGAATAATAACAAAAAATAATGATCTACATGTTCATAATAAAATATAATAAAAATCGATGTTTATGTTTTCACATGTATATAATGACATTGTGAAATAATGCTCCAAATACCCATTTGTTAGCTTTGGCTGCTCAGGGATATAAGACTAAATACGCTACAGAAAAGGACTGGCCAGGACCCCAGCATCGCTGGGAAACTGTGGGAGATTGTATACAACAGATGAAGGAGGAAGGGATGAAAGTGGCTGTTTTTATAGGGTTTGCTGACGCTAGGACGTGGAATGCTTTGTCTGTTACTGCGAAAAATAAAGTGAGTAAGACTGCTGGGTTTTTCATATCCCAGACTATCCACAAGCTGCAGAACTGATTGAACAGATGAAGGGGTTGTTAAAAGAGCAGTTGAAAAATATAGGAGATGGGAATGTGTCGCAATGAAAAACCCACCTCCCAGATGTGCTCCATATCCTTAACAATGGGCCCACTGGGGAAATGGAAACCCCCTGGATGCGCATGGCTGCACCCAATTTGCAAATAGAACCACGGACAGTGACACTTTGACTTCCTGGGAAATTGTTCCGGGGGTGATGGTCCCTGACAGGGCCATCGCAGAGGCTGCAGGGCTGGACCTTTATGCATTAGAATTAATTAGGAAAAATCAGAAGCAAATGAGAATTATCAGTACCGGCAGAGGAATTCAGGTTCCTCCGGGACACTTTGGTTTGATAACTGCCCACTCAAGCTTGGCCTTGACAAGTGTTCATATGGTGGGAGGAGTGGTTGGTGCAGATTATCAAGGAGAAATTAAAGTAGTTCTGTTAAACAATAGTGAACAACACTGGATTATTCAACCCCACGGCAGGGTAGCACAGTTATTGATATTGCCAGTTTTTAAAACAACCGTGAAAAAAGGACATCCACTTCACATCACTACTGTTCATGGAGATAAAGGGTTTGGATCCACCAGTCCTAATCATGGAGCCAGAGTGTGGGTCCAGAGGCCAAATGGCCTGCCCGAGCCAGCTGAAGTAAGAGCTGTAAACAAAGACAACACTGTTTGAATCCTGAAACCTGGGTGAGAAAGATGGGCACATGTCCCTGCAGCCAAGTGTTCTGTGAGAGAACAAAGAGATGTTACAGGATATTGTTTTGCAGAGCCTGCCAGACCAAATCTCCCTGTTTGCCCCAATGGTCCCTTTGGAAAGTGCTCTGATCCACGGCGCTCGATGTGAAGACTGATGTGCCACTGAGTGAGTGACTTCTGCAGACAGAAAGGGACCACTTAGCAGTGAAACTATTGTTGATCTTGTTGATTTAATGTTTTCCTTGTAATCGGAGCACTGGTTGGGAAAATAGATTTCTAACAGCAGGAGCAGAGATAGGGAACTCATTTAACCTCAGTAATTGCTGGGTGCGTGGAAGTCCAGAAGGATTCGATGACTGGCCTTGGCTGGCCCATCTGGCCCAACCCAAATGGTGGGTTAGAAACTTGAGCACAGTTCACGATAAAAACAGAGCTCTAGACCGAGGGTGGCGATCCCCGACCGCTGCCTTTTCATAGAAAAGGCATTTCTTGCCTAAATCGGATAAAGAGGAATATGTGTAGGGAAAAGTGTCTGTGGATGGATGTTGTCTCCTGGAATAGGTTGTATGCACCCACACTGTAAACTGTTCAATTGCAGCCAGTATAAAGGGAAATGGAATCAAACTCACGGACAGCTCTTTAATCATGGCTGGGTTAAGCGTTCCTATGAAGATTGTGAAAAGATACCCTTAAAGCACTTCCCGTATGATATTTTGGCTTGTCAACAAAGAATTTCTAATACTTAAATCTAAGATTGTAGGATGAAAAGAATTGTTATGAAGGTTGCAGTTCGTCTCTAGGTCAAAGGACTGATTGAAGGAGTGAGGCCTGAACAACAGGCCCTGACTGAGGCCTGAACAACAGGCTCTGAGCCAAAGTTGACATCTAGATGAACCTTCCAACCAAATGTTCTATTTGTATCTGCTCATTAACAAAGCATTAGTAGCAATATGCTCTATGTTCATTGGTGAAACACGGATTGACCTTTCTGTATTTAGAAACTGGACGAGGCCCCATCTGGCCTTGTTTGGGGCTTTAGGATCAAACTCCCTCGGTTCCTCCTTGAGCCCTGGCCAGGCTTTGGGAGAAACCAAAGAGGAGAATGAAACCAGATGTTCCCACACTAGCAGTGATGTCGGCTTGTTTGTTCAACGCTGTCAAAGCTGGGCCCTCTCACAGCGAGGTTGAAGCCTCGTTGCCCGCAAAGGTGGATGCACCTGCAGGAACTCCCAGGGTGCGGGAATGGCTCTCCAGTCCTTGGCTGTGACAGCTTCCCCCAGCTGATGTGAGGATGTGGATGATGGCAAGGCCTGAGGGTAACTGGTGCTGTCTCTTTCTTGATTACTGTACGCAATCTTTGGTAGTGATGATTGGGTGCTTTGCTGGGCTTCTCCTTTTGTGATTCTTTGCAGTTTTGCATTCTAATAACTTACACTATTCCTGAACTTGGTGTCTGTGTCTTTGGGGCTGACCCTGCCCACTGGCAAAACAGACGCTGAGGGCCCTCGGAGAACCAAAGGTGCCTTGTGACACCGTGGGGCCTCGTGTAACCAAGGGCACCCCAGTGACAGCGTGGGGCCCAAAGGAACCAAGGGGCCAGCGTGGCACTGCAAGGCCTCGTGGAACCATGGAGAGCATTGTGACACTGAGGGGAGTCTTATAATCAAGGGTCCATTGTTTTCCTCTCCCTGCCCCGGCCCCAGCCCTGCAAAGAAGCCCAGTCCTGTCTGGCCCTGCAGCAGGAACTGGAGGCACTGGAGGTGCGGGACAGTGACTCCGTGTCTGGAATGCTCAGGAGATCCTCAGCTCGGGCAGCTCCTGCAGCCCCAGGGCCCCGCTGCCCAGCACAGCAGCAGAGAGTTGGCTCTGGGGCTCCTCAGGCTGCTCCTGCTGCTATCCCAGGGACAGGGCTCCTCTTGCCAGGGCTCCTCTGCACACACACGAGCTCCTGCTCTTCTCCTGGCCCATCCCAGCTCCCCACAGAGCCTTTCCCAGGGGAACACGTCTGTGCTGGCCTGAGCAGCCCTTGCTGTAGCCTCTGCCCTGCTGCCCACAGCCCCCGAGCTGGGGGTGCTGCTCTGCAGAGCATGGGGGCTGTGCTGCCCGGGGCCATGGGCTGCCTCTGCTGGGCTGTGCTGCTCAAGCTGGGAGACAGAGCTCTGCAGCTGATGGTGCTCCCTGCACGGACCCCCTCCCACACAGGCTCTGCTGTGGCCATGGAGGGTGCTCTGAGGTGCCTGCCTTGTTCCAGGGCTGGCGCATGGGCTGGGGCTGCCCTGGATCCTCCTCTGCAAGTTCCCAGAGGGTCAGACGAGTCACTGCCCAGACTCCTTTCCCTGTACCTGCTGTGTCCCCTGGGGCTGCAGAGCTCTCATGGCTCACAGGAAACATTCAGTCCTTTATCTCTGGGTGAGCCCACCCTGGACAGGCCTGTGCCCAGGGAGCTCCACTCACGGCTGATCCCTGGCACACACTGTCCCTGCAGGTCCCCTGCGTTCTCCTGGCAGCTCCCAAGTCCCTCCAGAAGAACATTCCCCTGCCATCAGGCCTGGCACAAGCTGCAGAGCCCCAGGAAGGTTCATCACAGACCATTCACCATCTGGTGGGCACTGGCCACCACCAAGCAAAACCTGAACCACACCTGAGTCTCTTGAAGGCCACACTGGGACCCTGATCTCATCCCACTGAGCCCTGGGAGAACAAGGAACACAGGCAGCCTCTTTAGAGTCTCTTCCTTGGGCCTCTTCCTGACAGTGACTGTGCAGGGAGAGCAAAGCCTTCCTGCAGTGCCTTCAGGAGATGCCCTTTGCTGATGGAACTGCTGTGGCGGAGCCCAGCTGTGTCCCAGCAGTGCCCATGGCCTGTCCCTGCCTGTGACACGCAGCAGGACTCGCACCACCCGCACAGAGCTGGTGGCCTTACACCATCACAGCAGCTCCAAAGGAGAGAGTGGAAGTAATAAGAGAGGAGCTCTGAAAAGACCAAGCTCTGCTGCTCCCTGGCTGTGCTGCTCTGCTGGGACTCTTCCCTGCCCCACGCCTGCAAAACTGGTCCTGCCCTCCAGCTTCAGGGATGGACTCAACCAAAGGATCTTGAACAAAGACCTTGCTGATGGGTCCTTTCTTTCATGTGAATACACACAGAGCAGACTCCTCATTGACACAGTCCCTGTCAACAGTCCCATTCAGCCTGTAAACAGGGAATAAGATGCATAACAAAATCTTTTGGGTACAACATTAACATAGGAAAAGAAAAAAAGCCCCCAAAGCACCACCACCAAAACAACCTGAGAAGGCAGGCTGGGCCTCTAATGATTACACTTTAGCCTATGGAGCTGAAAACAGGCAGGTTTTTGCTTCTGGAAAGCATCCAGTCATCATTTTCCTCAGGGCATCCTTGAGCTCCTGGTTCCTCAGGCTGTAGATGAGGGACTTCAGGGCTGGAGGCAGCACCGAGTACAGAACTGGCAGTGCCAGGTCCACGGATGGGGAGGACCTAGAGGGGGGCTTCAAGCAGGCAACAAAGCCAGTGCTGAGGAACAGGGAGACCATGGCCAGGTGAGGGAGGCACGTGCAAAAGGCTTTGTGCCATCCCTGCTCAGAGGGGATCCTCAGCACAGCCCTGAAGATCTGCCCATAGGAGAAAAGAAGGAACACAAATGAACCAAAAGTTAAACAGATGGAAAACACAACAAGCCCGAGTTCCCTGAGGTGGCAGTGTGAGCAGGAGAGCTTGAGGATGTGTGGGATTTCACCCAAGAACTGGCCCAGGGCACTGCCCTGGCACAGGGGCAAGGAAAAGGTAGTGGCAATGTGCAGCAGAGCATTGAGAAAGCCACTGGCCCAGGCAGCTGCTGCCATGTGAGCACAAGCTCTGCTGCCCAGGAGGGTCCCGTAGTGCAGGGGTTTGCAGAGGGACACGTAGCGGTCGTAGCACTCGACGGCGGCGAGGAGGGAAAACTCCGCTGAAATGAAAAAGAGGAAGAGAGAGAGAAAGAGAAAGAGAGAAAAAGAGAGAAAGAGAGAAAGAGAGAAAGAGAGAAAGAGAGAAAGAGAGAAAGAGAGAAAGAGAGAAGAGGAAGAGGAAGAGGAAGAGGAAGAGGAAGAGAGGAAGAGAGAAAGAGAGAAAGAGAAAGAGAGAAAGAGAAAGAGAAAGAGAAAGAGAAAGAGAAAGAGAAAGAGAAAGAGAAAGAGAAAGAGAAAGAGAAAGAGAAAGAGAAAGAGAAAGAGAAAGAGAAAGAGAAGGAGAAAGAGAAAGAGAAGGAGAAAGAGAGAAGGAGAAAGAGAAAGAGAAAGGGGCTGTGCAGCACCTCCTGCGTAGGAGGTGGTTGTGGTGTCCCAAAATGGAATTGTGCATGGCTTTGGGGACAGTGGTGCAGATGGAGCCCAGGTCGGTGAGGGCAAGGGTCAGCAGGAAGAAGAACATGGGCGTGTGCAGGTGCTGGCCGCAGGCTCCGGCGCTGATGATGAGGCCGCTGCCCAGGAGGGCAGCCAGGGAGATGCCCAGGAAGAGGCAGAAGTGCAGGAGCTGCAGCTGCCGCGTGTCTGCCAATGGCAGCAGGAGAAAGGGGCTGATGGAGCTGCTGTTGGACATTGGCTGTGTGTGGACATGGGGACCTGTTCATGGAGAAAAGTCAGTGACAGCTTAAGGGAAACGGCTCTCAGCCAAATCAAAGCCATGTCCCACAAATGCTTCTCCTGTCACACACTGACACCTTATGGGGATTCAGAGTGTCGCCACGGAGAACGGCTTTGGCTGGCCTGGGGGGGGCTTGCGAGAGACGAGAGACGGGGCGGGCCGGGGTCGCGTCTGGCAGGAGGCGAGACAAAGAGCAAGAGGCGAGACAAAGAGCAGGATAGTTAACGGGAGATTGGGCGAGGAGATGGTAATCTGTAGCCCTTGGAGATGTAAAACATATAACCTTAGAAGCTGAAGTTTGTAGCTGCTGAACTGTGGGTTTGGAACAGTATATAAAGATGTGACTCGTGCGAGGAAATTTGGCTTTGCATGCGGCCGGCGAAGTCCGTGTTCCATCACCGACAACACCCTTCTGTTTTTCTAGCAGATCTTCCTTCAGCTCCAGCCGCAGCCCTGCTTGGTGCTGGCTGCGTGCGACATGAGTTTCAGGGCAATTGCTCCGGGGGGTTTTATAATTCAGCCTTGCTGTGCAGAAGTGGGAGGGGGACAGCCACCTGTCCTGGTGTTACACTTTGAAACCCCAGCTAACACAAGGGCACTCCCAGGGCCCAAGAACAGGAATGGCAAAAGCTGTTAAAGTGTTCTAGAGGTTTTTACAGCTCCTCTTCATCTCCCCGGCTGACTGGTTTTGGATGTCAGAAACACTCAGCATTGCTGCTGCCCTCGGGGAGAATAGAGCGAGTTCTGTGAGGCAAGGCGGTGAGTGGAGAGTGAGGGGAGGTGCTCTGTCACTCTGTCCTGTTCCAAGATCCTCTGGGCTTTCACCCTTGTCAGACAGAGGATAATCACCCTCCCATATTTCCCTTAGAAACCATCCCAACACTGCTGAGAGCAGATCGATCCACCACAGCCCATCAAATGTCCACCCCCTTCTCGAGGTCTCAGCCCCACATTGGTAGCCAAATACACACATGGCTCATTTCACCAACCCAACAGCACTTTGTCCATCATCAAACTTTTGTGTCTCACTGTGGGGCTTTCAGGTAACACAAAGATGCTACACGACCTGTTTGCGTCCTGGAGGGAAGCTCCGAGCTTAGGGGGAATCCTCAAGAAGAAAGCCAAGTGTCCTAATGATGGCATTGGATGTAGGGAGATGGAGCTCCTTCCCTGGCTGCATTGCCCACAGCCGGGCACTGGGGCCAGCGTCACCCTGAGCCAGCTGAGCCAGCTGTGCCCCCTCCCAGAGCCCCCCAGTGCCAGGCAGATGCTCCCGGCCCTGTGCTCTGCAGAGGGAACTGGGCCCGGGACCGCAGAGCTGCCCCACAGCTCTGCTGCAGCTCTGCCTGCACAGGAGGGGCTTCACGCCTTGGAGCCCCGGCCCTGAGGGCAGAGGCTTGGCTGAGGGAGAGAGGAGGGGAGGGGGCTTGTTCAGAGGGAGGGGCTGCACTCGAGGGCATCCTGTGGAGGTCTCTAAGCTCTCCGTGCCACAACATTTCTGCCTTTTGTTTTCTCTCATTGCCTGATCTTCTCTCTGCTTGCTGAAGATCTTCCTCCTGGAGATGTTTCCCTGTGCCTGATCTCTTCCTGCCAGCACTCACAGACCCCATATCTCTGTGCACTCTCCTTGGCCCTACAGAAACCTGCCTGTGTGCAGGGCACTGGCTGGGGACAGGTTCTGTTTGCAGGTGGGAGAAAGGACAGGTCAGACTAAGCCTGGCGGGTCCAGCAAAGGTGATGCCGGTGCTCTCCGTGGGCAGAGGAGTGCCTTGAAAGCACTTTAGGAAACTCCTGCAGAGCACTCAAGTTTCACTTCCCATGCCTTAGGGACTCTTAAAAATGAAGAATTCCTTTATCACTTCCCCCCCTCCCATTCCGCAAGAGTAGGAAACGGAAAACACTCTCAGGAAATTTCATCTTTATAGAAAGGCTTGTCTTGGAAATATTACTGGACTGAGCCTAAGCCCTGAGCATGTCCTCATGTTCTACACCAGGGATACTCAGAGAATGTACTTCCTGAATCCACAGTCAGTGGTATGTTCCAGCTTGAGGAGATCATTTCAGGAACTGCAGCTGCTTTGTCCTGCAGCCAGAGGCTTCCTGTGTCAAGGGCTGGGAATGATTCTCCCCCGGTCACTTGTCAGCATCTTCCCAGCCCTAACTGATGGAACCCCTCTGTGCCTCTGTGCCGTGCCCGGGCTGGCTGCAGGCAGTGCCCCAGCCGCCGGAAAGGCAGATCCTGTCCCTCCCTCATTGCTCGGGACTCTTCCCGGGGCACTGGGATGTGGGCATGTGCAATGCCAAGGGCAGGACCATGGGGTGGCCCCTGCCATGCTGCTGAGCAGCAAAAAAGAGGCAATGAGGCCCCAGGGCTGCAAGGGTCACTTGTCTCCCAACTGGCCCCAGGGGCAGGGACAGCAGCCCTGGCCAAAGTGCTGCAGAAGTTGCCTCTGTCAGGGCCTTGCAGCTTCTGCACATCCCTCTGCCCTCTCCGGCCCAGGCTGTCCTACAGTGTCCGTGCCCTGTGTCTCTGTCCCTGCAGGCTGTCCTCATCCCCCCGGCTGCCCCACCTCCCCGGCCCCTTCCTTTGCTGATGGCTCTGCGGCCTGCCTGGCTCTGCCTTGGCACGCAAAGCCTTGGGCTGCTCCAGACTCCTTCTGGGGGACACGTGGCACCACAGCACTGCCCTGGGAGAGAAATTCCTTTCTCCTTGTGTCCAGTCTGGACCTCCCCAGCTGCCCTTTGCATTAATTCTTTCTTTTGCCGGCTGTTCTCTACTATGTCAAAAGGATCCACCATCTCTGAAACCACCCTTCAAGCCCTCCCAGGACTCTCCTCCACTGTCCTCAGGCTCCACTCCACTGAGCACAGAGCCCCTTTGTCCCTATGTAGTGATCATGTGCTTGAGGCCACGGGCACCTGGACAAGAAGGTCGGTTCTTTTCTACAGGAAGGAAACCACAGAACCCCAGTGTTTTGAAGGCAGATGAGAGGCAGCCACCAGAGGCCAAGGCAAGCCAGACCTGTCTGTCCTTGCAGCTTCTGTCTGAAAGCAACCCTTGGACATATGGGGAGTTTTGGAGGTGGAGTTCCATTTCAGCTGTGGGTGCCTGGACCGGAATGACAGCTCTTCTCCCCAGGAAGGAAAGGGCAGAGCCCCAGGGTTTCAAAGGCTGATTAGTGGTGGCTCAAGGAGGCCAAGGCCAGCCAGACCTGTTTGTCTTGGCAGCTTTTGTCTTGGAGCGATCCTTGGATAGAGGGAATTTGGGAGGCCAAATCCCAGTTTTGTCCATGGACGTCTGGCCAAGAAGGACAGTTCTTTTCCATTGGCAGAAAAGTGAGGAGCCCCAGTGTTTCAAAGGCAGATGAGAGCTGGCCCTCAGGAATGCAAGGGGAGCTGGACATTCCTGGCAGCTTTTGTCTGGGAGCTATTCCTTGGATAGATGGAATTTCAGAGGTGGATTCCCAGTTTTGGCCATGGATGGCTGGACTTGAAAGATGTTTTTTTCCATGGGAAGAAAAGCACAGCCCCCCCCCGTGTTTTGAAGGCAGATGAGAGGTGGCCCCTAAGAGGCCAAGGCCAGCCTGAGCTGTCTGTCCTGGCAGGTTTCACATGGGAACAATCCTCGGATAGAATCAAATTTGGAGGTAGAATCCTAATTTCAGCCATGGGTCCCTGGAGGAGAAGGACAGTTCTTTCCCACAGAAAGGAAAGCAAGGAACTCCAGCATTTCAGGGGCAGATGAGAAGCAACCCTCAACATGCCGAGGTCAGCCGGACCAGGCAGGTGGCCCCAGGGGGCCAAGCCAACCAGTCCTGTTCCATGTTCTTTGGATCCTTGGGGCCCTGCAGCATCACAATTTTGTTCCCCTGAGGCCCAGCAATATCACAGTGGTCTCCTTGGCTCTACAGCGGCACAAAGGCCCCTTGCTTCCATGAGGCCTTGCTGTGTCCAAACGGTTTCCTTGCTTCCATGGGGCTGCAAAATAACACTATGGCCCACTGGTTCCATGAGGTCACAGAGTGTCACAGTGGTCTCCATGATTCCATAAGGTCCTGCAGTGTCACAATGGCTCCTTGGTTCTATTGGGCTCCCCAGGATCACAGTGGCCCCTTGGTTCCACAAGGCCTGGCTGTGTCACACTGGCCCTTTGCTTCCATGAGACCTTGCAGTGTCACAATGGTTTCCTTGGTTCTATGAGGCCCTGTGGTGTCACAATGGCCCCTTGATTCCATTGGGCCTCTTACTGTTACGTAGTTCTTAGTTCCGTGATGCCCTGTAGTGTCACAGTGGTCTCCTTGGCCCCATGGTGCCACGCAGTGTCCCAAGGGCCCCTTGGTTCTATGAGGCCTGGCTGTGTCACAATGGCCCCTGGCTCCCATGAGGCCCTGTGATGTCACAATGGTCTCATTGGTTCCACGAGGCCCTGCAGGTCCACAATGGCCCTTCGGTGTCACAAGGCCTTGAAGTGTCATAATAGTCTCAGCGGGTTCCCCCGCTGCTTCACAATGGCCTCCTTGGTTCCGTGATGCCCCGTAGCGTAACAATGGTATCCTTGCTTCCACACAGTCAGAATGGCCCCGTGGCCTCATGGAGCCCCACAGTGTCACTGCGATCCCCTTGATTCCACGAGGCCCTGCCGTGCTACAATGACCCCTTGGTTATACAAGGCCCTGCGGTGTCACAATGGCCCCTTGGTTCTGAAGTGTGCAAGAGCCTAATCATAGGAGAAAGGCTCCAAAAAATGCTTTGTCATTATCACTGCTCAGCACCAGAAAGGCTTCAAAAGTGCTTCGTCATTATGGCTGCTTATCATAATCACTTTTGAACGCCTGGAAACTACGTGCCGTACGGGCCGTGCATAGCCCGCCTGGAGGCCCATAAAAAGGAAGGCAAAACTGGTGCAAAATGTGGAGGCGAAAGCGAAAGGTAGAATCCCTGCCCTTTGCCTTTCCCCACACCACCACCATCGCCAGCCACGAGACACCCTGAGGCCTCCGGGAGCCGACGCCGCCCGCCTGGGGAGAACCCCCCAATCCTTCACCCTGGACTGAAATCCCGAGTGAGCTGTGCAACCCCTACCCCTGCTCCTTCGTCCCAGGCGGACCGAGGTTCAGCTGCAAGCATGGAGCCTGCATCTCGGAGGACGGGCCGCCGCTTTCCAGCCAAACTGCTCCAGAGATGGGAAGAGGCAGATAAGACGCTTCAAACAGCAGGAAAAAAAAAGGCAAAAACTTCTCCACTTCCCCCACCCTGTCTCAGCAGCAACAAAGGTAGCACAGTGTGGTGGTGACTTATCCTATGCTTTTAGAGTAACCTTGGCTTTTTCTAACTCTTCTCTACTTTTCTCCTTCTTTCTCTTTGCCTCTCTTACCATTAGATAAACAGATACCCATTTTTTTGGCACCAACATTTAATCTCGTTTGGTTTTAATCTCGTCTCTGGGAATATTTTGAACCTTCAAAGTTCTTTCCTTTTTATACTCAGAGATTTTGTTTTCTTTGCCCATCTGGGTGTAAATCGGATAGTAACAAAGTGTCATAATGGTCTCCACGCTTCCATGAGGCCCCACGATGTCACAATGGACTTTTGGTTCCATGAACTTTCGTTCTGTCAGCAACAGTCTCCTTGGGTCCGCAGTGTCACAATGGACCCTTGGCTCCCTGAGGTTCAGTAGCGTAACATGGACGCCTTGATTCCATGAGGTCGTGTAGTGTCACAATGATCTCCTTGCTTCTGCGGCCCTGCTGTGTAACAATGGGCCTGTGGTTCCATGAAGTTCTGTACTGTCAACCATGATCTCCTTGCTTGCACAGTGTCATAACTGACCCTTGGTTCCATGAGGCGCCTGGCCTCCAACAGCCTCTAAGAGACCCTTATGGCCCCTCAAGGCCCCTCACAGCCCCTCATGACCCCTCGGTGCCCCTCACAGCTCCCCAGGGCCCCTCATGGCAGCTCACAGTCCCTCACAGTTCATGGCCCCTCATGACCCTTCACAGCCCCTAACAATCTCTCATGGCCCCTCACAGCACCTCATGGCCCCTCATGGCCCCTCACGGCCCCTCACAACTCCTCACGACCCTTCACAGCCCCTAACAAGCCCTCATGGCGCCTCACAGCCCTTCACAGCCCCTCATGGCCTCTCACAGCCCAAGGCGTGGGACTCCTTCCGAAGGAGAAGAGATCGGGCTCTGCTTGTTCTCCTTTTATTTTGGTCACTTCACAGTGATGAGTAAAGGAAAGCTGAAATGGAGCCTTTCCCCAGCATTTCCCTCTGGGATAATTGCGGGGCTGAAGCTCTGTGCTGGCGCTGGCCCATGTGTGAACATCGCTGCAGCCCCCCACAGCCTTTGCTGTCCCCCGTGTCCATTCCCTGTCCCTGAGACCCGCCCAGCTCTGGCAGCAGCAGGAGCCACCGCGCAGTGGGCCCTGTACCGGCACAGCCGGGGCTCCTGGCCAAGAGCAGCAGCAGCGCCAGCTCCTTCCCACCTGCTTGTGCCTCGGCTTCCCAAGAGGTTTTTCCCGGTGAATTTCTGGAATAGAGACACAATCAGCCACAAACAGACCTGATTCCTCAGAGCCCGGCTGTGCTGCCCTGATGCAACCTTCAGAGAAAGAAAGGATCGGGTTCCAGCACTGTTCCCAGCACTGTTTCACTCATCCTCAGGTGACAGCAGGAGGCTTTTCTTGCGTTTGCCTTGGGAATTACAGATCATGGCTGCTCTTCCCCCTCTTCTGGTTGCCACTTGAATTTTATCTGAAAAACTGCAATTGCCTCTTTTGATCGGTGCTAGCCACAGTGCTCTTCTGATGGGGAATTCAGATGCTTTGTTGCAGGCATCCTGATTAGCAGATCTTGAAATGTTCACAGGTCTATAAGCAAAAAGTCGAGGAGAATGAAAGCCATACAGGCCACATTCACAGCGCTCAAACACAGCCCTGTGGCTGGTGCTCTTGAAATAGAATCAGCTGCCAGAGGCCAGCACAGAAATTGCCTCTGGAGTGTGGAATGAAACGAAAAAATCCACTGGGAGAAAGAGGAAGCAAAACTTCTGCACTCGCTTCATTGCTTCTTCCCAGCAGCAGGAGACGTGGATGTCCAGAGGTACGTCCCGCTGCTGCTGACCACAGTGAGAGCACAGCCTGCTGCCCAGTCCCAGCGGGACCCCGAGCCCAGCCCGGGGAGCTCCCGCAGCGTCGGCAGCTCAGCGGACGCGGTGCCAGGGCCGCAGCCCCGGGAACACGCCCGCCCATTGTGGGGCAGCGGCGCAGGCCCAATGTCCTGCGGCCCAAACTTGCTGCTGCTGCTGCTGCTGCTGCTGCTACGCAAGGCCCATCCTTCTCCCCCTGCTCCTCTCCCAGCACGGCGCAAATTGCACCTCGCGGGATGCTTCCCCGGAGGCTGCTCAGGCGCCCCGCTCCTCTTTCCACCTGAGCGTCACTGCGGAGGAATCTTTGGCGCACTTCCGTAAGCCCGGGCCTCTCGCTTCGTGCTGAATCGGGGATGCAAATGGCCTTGTTAGGAAAGTCAAAAGCCAAGGGAACGGATTAGGAATTATTCAAAAAAAACTACCCTTCTTCCAGGCAAGGTACACCAAGTCATTTCCCGCATTTCTCCTTTGCTGATTCTTTCAGTCGCCTGCTCGGCGAGCTCCAGCTTCTTCTGCTGCTTCCTGTGAACCGATTGCACTCTCGATTTGAGCACCAACGCACCAGATGTGCAAGCATCTACGCTGAACTCAGAAACCAACTGCCTCTGTCAGACCATTTTCACAGTCCAGCTCACTTGCAAGATGTCCACTGAGAGCTTGGAAGGATTAGCCCCCAGCTCTCCACTTCTGGCTGCAGGCTCCGGAGATTCTTTCTCTCCATTCAGCCAGCCTAACAATTGCTGCTACCCCCTCCTCCTGTTTCCTTAGCCTACAACAGTAACGACGAAAACCTTACCCACGGCACAACTCGCTAGTCCACCAGGAGGAGAAAGGACAAGTTGTCAAGCTCTCAAAACCTTGGTCCTGCTTTGCTGCAAGAGTCCTGCTGCACGCACAGTGTGGCAAGCCAAGAGAAGCTGCATGTGATGGCACATCTTGTGACAGGAGCTCCAGCTCGGTCTCCAGGAAAGGGTCTTGAAAAGAGCAAACATCACTGTGGACAAGATTCTTGCAAAAGCAAAACAGCTTCCCAGAAGGGACATGCAAACGGAAAGAAACAACCCAAGATGTTCCCGTATACTATTAATTGCTTCCCTTCTATGCTCCCCTTTTCTGTCTTGCACTAGTTCTACCTCACAGTCCTTCCAAACTGATCTTACCTCAAACACCTAGGACTTAGCAAGTTTGAGACACTCTACAATACCAAGAGCTACACACAGCTTGCCTTCTCCCTGTTTGGCTTTGAAAGCAATGCTGGAGACCCCAGAAGCCTGCCAAGGGAAGATTTTAGAGCCCAGTGCCTTGCTCGGCTCTGGCTTCTAGAGACAGGGCATGTGCTCCCATGGGACTGCACCCTCAGCAGTGACAACAGACAGCAGCAGCAACAAAGGTGATTCCCATGACACTGTCGCAGGGCTCAAGACTCCGTGTCTTGGAGTTCCTTGTCATGGCTTCACATGGCAAAGCTCACTGTGTGTTTGGACAGACTCAGCATCCAAACTAGTCTGCTTTTCTACCTGTGTCAATGAACAGCAGGAGAGGGAAACCAGCCAGCAGTTTCTTTGCAGAGAGGGCCTTTGTTCCAGGCTGAAAGTGCTGGATTGGCAGGGAGGAGGCAAACAGCTGAGAGCTTAGCTGCTCTATTGGACCGGCATCAGAACTCAGCAAAAAGAGTGTTTCCACTCTTTTATTTGAAGCCTCCTATCGGCAGTCTCCGATTTTCACCTGGAACCGGACAAGAAAACAGCAACAGCCCTGGCGACGAGGGCACCGCGCCGGGCACGGCCCCGCCGCTCGCACTGCCCACGCCGAGCGGCCGGGGAGCAGCGCTGCACCGCGCAGGGGCTGCACGTCTCCCTCCTCACGTCCTGCTCTGCCCTCCCACGGGGCTGCCTCTGCCTGGCGCTGGCAGGCTCCTCATTCAGCACTTTGCTCTGCTCCAGGCGAAAAGCGCGGACAGCGCTTTGGTTGCTCGCGAGCAAGAGACCGCGGCGCGGGGCGAGCCAGCAGCAGCAGGGGCAAGTTGCAAGACTGCCGCAAGGAAGAGTTACAATCTGGTGAAGAAGAAGCTAAACAAGACGGTGCGTTTGGCGCGGCTGCGGGAGGAAGAGATGCTCCGGGACTCCGCTTCGGCCCCGGAGCGGCCCGTGCTGGCCCGGGGCGCGCGGGGCTCGGCCGCGGGGCGCGTGGGGCAAAAACGGACACCCGGGCAACAGACACACGGACACGCGGACCAACGCTCCCAGCGCTTCGGCGGCAGCAGCGGCAGCGGCAGCAGCGGCAGCAGCGGCAGCAGCAGAAGAGCAATACAAGAGCAGCGGTTCTCCAGACCCTCTGCGTTCCTTCTCCTGTTCCTCCTCTCCTTCTCCCAGTGTCCCGCATCCCCTGTCCCGCTCTCCCTTCAGTGCTCCACCCCCTCCGCCCCTTCCGCGGCCTCCCTCTCCCCATGCCAGGCCGGGCCATGCGCCCGGCCCGCCCCCGGCCCCGGGCGGGGCTGCGCCCTCCCCGCCCCCGGGCGTCCCGCCGCGGTCTCGCCTCCGCCCGGCTCTTGCCCTACTGGCGGTGGCGCCGCTGGGCGGGCATCAGTGCCTGCCTCTTGGGCAGCACTGTTAGCCTCTGGCTCCGGCTGGCCCGGCCCCGGCTGGCCCGGCCCCGGCCCCGGCCCCGGCCCCGGCCCCGGCCCCGGCCCCGGCCCCTCCCGGGACCCGCCGAGGAGACAGACGGCGCGGCCGCTCCCGCCGCGTCCGCGGCGTCTTCCCCGGTCCGAGCTCTTCCGCTCGGCAGCGCGGCCCCCGCCCCCGAGCCGCCGGTGTCCCCTTCGAAAGAGGCAACATCTGGGGATACCCGGCCCGGGGCGGTTGAGGAGCGCCCGGCGGCCGTTTCTGGCCCCGGGCCGAGCGCTGACAGCCGCGTCTCGCCGGCAGGGAATGCGCTGCAGGGCCTGAGGGAGCGCTACCTGGAGGGTTCGCTGCTGGGGCGCGGCGGCTTCGGCAGCGTCTTCGCGGCCACGCGGCTCTCGGACGGCGCCCCGGTGAGTGGCGGGGCCGGCGGCGGGCGCAGGAGGCGGGGGGCGGAGGAGGGCGCAGGAGAAGGAGGATGGGGCTCGGCAGGGCGGGCGGCGAGCTCAGCCCGCTGCTCCCCTTGGCTTGCAGGTGGCCATCAAATGGGTGCCACGGACCCGCATCCGTCATTGGGGCGAGCTGGTGAGTGAGCGGGGGGGGTAGGGGTGGGGGTGGTGGGCAGCGGGAGAAGGCGGGGCATGACGGGCGGGGATGAGCCGAGGCCCGGGAGGGTGGAAGGCGCCAGGACGCCTCGGGGGAGAGCGGGCGTGGGGGCAGCGGAGGGCGCAGAGCATCCCGGGCTGGGCGAGGGCTTCCCGAGCCCTGGCACGGCATCAGCCCCACTGACGGCATCGTGCTCCTCCCGCAGCCCAACGGCACCAGCGCACCACTCGAGGTCGTGCTGCTGGACAAGGTGTCCACCGGCTTCCCTGGTGTGGTGCAGCTCCTCGAGTGGCTCGAGCTGCCCAGCAACGTGGTGCTGGTGATGGAGCGGCCGGAGCAGTCTCAGGACCTGCTCCATTTCATTCGAGCGCGGGGCTTCCTGTCAGAGGAGGTGGCACGGGAGCTGTTCCGCCAGGTCCTGGAGGCCGTGCGGCACTGCACCAGCTGCGGGGTCCTTCACAGGGACCTGAAACCAGAGAACATCCTGGTTGACCTGGCCACGGGCCAGGCCAAATTGATTGACTTTGGCTGCGGCACCTACCTGCAAGACACAGCCTACACCAGCTTTGCAGGTGAGTCCTCGCCGGGGTAGGCTCCCGGTGCCGGCATCTCGCGGCCCAACCTGGCTGTGGCAGCGGGGATTCTCCCTTTTGATGCCAGTCATGGGACCGAGTTTTCAGCCCAGTTGCTTTTGAGTGCGGGTGGCCGGGGGGCCATCTTCCAGCCCTGCTGGCAGCCTTCGCCAGCCACTCTGCCCAGGACTGGCGCTGGGGCTGGGGCAGCCAGTGTGACAAAAACACACCCGTGCGTGGGGGTAGCAGAGAGGGGGGGGCCAGAAACTGTGCACCCGCCGGTTTGGTGTGCAGGCAAGAACCGGCTTGGACTGCTCAGCTCGCCTTGTTTGCCTTGGCTTCAGAATGTTTTTTGGGGCAATGCAGGCAGGGAGGGTGAAGGCATGGTTTTCCCACCCCCGGCACTGAGCGGGTTTTCCCTTTGCGTGGAATGCTCGGGCCTTTTTCAGGGCTTCCGCTGCCCTCTTGTGACACCGGTGGCTTCTTTTACAACCCCCAGTTTGTCCACAAGTCACAGGCGCTGGCGAGAGGGCAGCGGGTCATGCCGCGTGCCACCGGTGCGGCCCCTGCGTGCCCAGGGATGCTGGGGCGAGGCTCCGGGAGCAGGCAGCATCCCGCTAATGAAGTGCCTCTCTATTCCGTAGGAACACCAGCGTACAGCCCCCCGGAATGGACCCATTTTGGCTGGTACTACGGCGAGGCAGCTACCGTCTGGTCCCTGGGCATCGTGCTGCACCAGATGGTCTGCGGGCGGCACCCGTTCCCGAAGGGCCGGAACATCAGCTGGGGCCAGCTGTCGCTCCCAGAACGGCTCTCTCAAGGTGGATGCTCATCCCTGCGGCACGGGGGGAATAGCAGTACTGGGAGACAGCAGCGGGCTCATGAGCATCCCGCTCTGGCAGCTGCCGAGGAGGTGGCACATGCCTCGCTCTCCTGCTCTCCTCCAAAACAAAGAATGGATGGGAAAGTTCAGGCACAGCTCGGAGCCCCCATGGCATGGCCTGGGCATGGCAATAGTGGGGCAAAGCGGACAGGAGCCTTCTGCAACTGACCGGCGCTTTCTGGTTTCTCCCCACAGACTGCAAGGAACTGATCAGATGGTGTCTGTCCCTGCACTCCTTGGACAGGCCCTCATTAGAAGACCTGTCGTGTGATCCTTGGCTGCAGGATATTCATCATCCATAGAAGAAGGGAGAGAGCCACAGGCACACTTTGATCCAGGGAGCTGGTAAGTTACAGCTCCACACGTGCCTTGGCCAGAAGAAGCCAAGAAACGCAGGCTTTTTTGCCCTGCCTGTATTGCTGCGCAGGGGTCGTCAGATGGGGACCCGCAGCCCTTGTGCTGGCGCTGAGCTGCTCTTCCCAGCACTGGTGGCCGCCGTGCAAGCTGCTTTTGCTTGTCCTGCTTCACTGACAGCCGGGGCCCTGGGCGGGGCACTGACAGCCTGCTCTCAGCCGCAGGGAAGAAGGAGCCCCTGGAGAAGCTGTACTCCTGCTGCTGCTGGAGACATGGAGGACGACGTCAAGGATGGCAAGCTCTTCCTCGACCTGGCCACCGGCAAGCTGAAGATGATGGGCTTCGATTCTGGCACCTTCTTCAAAGCCAGGCTCCACAGCGAATTTACAGATGAGTCCACAGCCAAGGGGATGCTCCCAGATTTGGGCATTGCACGGCCTGGCCGGGAAGCAAAGGTTCCCCCCTTTGCTGGGGCGGATGCAACTAATTCTTCAGCCGGCTGCCAAGCTGCTTTTCGGCAGGGCGGGCGGGATGGGCTGGGGTGCTTAGGAAATGGGAGTCGGCCCCTGGCCCTGCCAACAGCCCCCACCGCCCACTGTTCCCCGGGCTGGGGCTGGGGCAGCCAGCCCGACACAAACAAGCCCCCATGGCAGGAGCAGAGGTGGCACTCCAGGAGCTGTGCACGGGCTGCTTTGTTTTGCAGGAAAGGAAGGGCTTGGGCTGCTCCACTCGGCTTGTTTGCTTTGGGCTCGCTGTGCCTGTTGGGGGTCAGTGCGGGGGGGAGGGGAGAAAGCGTGGGCTTCCCTCGCCCGAGGGTGGGTTTTTCCCCAGCATGTAGGGAAGGTTGGGCCTTCCTCAGGCCCCCAACAGAGAGAAGACTTTTTACCTTTTTTCTTGTTTCTCCTTTTTGTCTGTAATCCCTTTTCATTAATTTGTTGTTTCTTTCCCTTAAAGGAGGTGTTGTAGGTGGTGTCCAGTCTGGATCGGGAAGTGCTTGGGACCAGCTGCAGCGTGGATGGGACGGGGCCTTGGAGAAGGCCGAGGACATCGCTTGGGAGCAGCTTTTCTTCCGGCGGCGGGTGGCGTGCGGTGGGTCCCCGTCTTCTTGGCACGGCTGGGATAAGGGCTTTTGGGAGATGGCAGCGAGCACAGGAGCATCCCAATGGGCAGCTGCTGAGGAGGTGGATCTGCCACGGCTGGCTGCGGGCGGTGGCACGTGTCCTGCCATCCTGCTCTCCTGCCAAAGGCAGCAGTGACGGGCGGCTTCGGGCACCGCTCTGAGCACAGCCAGCACGGCCTGGGCACCACGGGCGGCTGGGACAAGGGGGACAGCAGCCTTCAAGTGACGGGCGGTTTCTGCTTTCTCTCCTTGCAGCCGGGCTCTGTGGATGCTGAGGCTGCTCTGGGCTCCGCCAGGGCTCTGCTGCGGCTCAGCACCGGGCCGGAAGAAGCCAAAGAAGAACCGGTGTGAGCCGCAGCAGAGACGTGCTCGAGCATTTCGGCAACGCAGCTCAAGCCTGCAGAGTGCACGCCTCCAGGGGAAAACATGACACCCCCCCCGCCCCCAAAATAAACTTGTTCAATAACTTGTGAAATGAAATCAATCTGGGATGACCCCAAATGGCATTTCTCAGCTTGCTCAAGCTTTAGCTCGGCCCTTCTCTGAACAGTTCTCTGCCCCGCCTGCCTTTTACTTCACAAGTGCTCCCTCTTTTCCCCCAGTGAGTTGCCAGCTCAGGGCAGTCTCTGTCGCACTGTAGCCTTCCTTGATGCCTTTGACCACGAGGAGGAGCGAGCCCCAGGTTTAGGGACTCATCCTGTCACTGGCAGAAGAACAGCAATGTCTCAGAGGTCCGGTGAGACCTGAGTGTCATTCAAGAGCTGCCCTCCAGGCCTCAGCTCTCCTCACTGTTAGCTTCCCACTGCCCCTTTTCCTCGTCCTTCCAGCAGGATGAGCTCTGTGAATGCCCTTGACCCTCCCCACTCCTGCCAGCCCAGCCACCCAGCTCAGTTTGGCTTAAGCTGAAGCTTCTTTGTCTCCTCTGGCACGCCAGTGCAGTTCCCTCTGCGGGGAGCAGCAGCCCCAGAGCACAGCAGGCAACAGCGCAGGCCGCACCTGCACCGGCTCCCCTCCACGCGTGGCTGGGCTCTTGGTGGCAACTAAATGCTCCCTGTTTGCAGCTGTCACTGGAGGATGGCCCCAGGGCAGAGCCCAGCCCGGCTCCCACTGCATCCCCCGGAGCTTGGGGCAGACAGTGGTCCCAGAGCTGAGGTTCATGGTGCGCAGCCGGCGCTGTGGCTCGCAGTCGGTGTTTGCAAGTGTTGCGTTCTCACCTCCTGCAACTTGTGGGGAAAAGGAGCTGTGCGGCCGGGCCAGCACTGCCCCTCTGGGCAGTGACACGGCTGAAGGTCTTTGCTGTTGCAGAGGAGCCGGCATGGAGCCTTAGCAGGGCCTGGCAGGTGTGGAGCCGGATCTCGCCCGCTGTCCGGGGCTCGCTGCCCGCCAACCGCCCCCACCCGCCGCGCTCCCTTCTGCAGGGACGGAAGGCTCTGGCTGCACAAGGGTTCCCATAATGTCTTTGTACCCGTGGCTGCGGAACGAACACGGAGAGCGAAAGTGTCAGTCACGTTGCTTGCACATTCCTTCCTTTAGATACAAGGCACAGATCTCTTAAAAGGATAGGCAGGGATAGAGATTTCCCACATAGCCCCTCTTTGGCGTAACTCACCTTGTAAGCTGGCGTCAGGGGCATTTTTTTCCCGGCCCTGTGGGAGTAGGTGTCCAAGAGCTGAAGTGAGCAGCATTTAGAAGCAGTTTCAAGATTTCTAGGCAGGAAGTGGAGCTGACAAGCATCTGTGTAACTCACCGTATTCATCGTGGAGACACGAGACCTGGAAAAATCCCAGCTCTCTGTGCATTTGTGCAAAAGGGGGAAGCAGCAGAAAGACTTTGTGTCTGCTTGTCCAAGCTCCAAGGAGCTGGGGTGGCAAAGGGTGGCCTGGGCTGGTGGCAGGTGAAGTCCTGTTTCATGTCATCATAGAGTGGCACAGGACAAAGCTAAAAGCACCCACAGCCACACTGATGAAGTCTTTCTGATGCTGCACATCCTAGAGGAAAAGCTGCTGTCACACAATCCATTGGTATTTATAACTTTTATTTGCAATACTTTAGGTCCAAGTTTCAAACCGCAATATTTTTACACTCAAGACACGGTCATGCACAATCCATATTTCAATTTCCTATTGCTTCAACCACAATTTAAAATAACTTAATATTGACAACAAAACCCAAAATCTTTAAAAAAGGATGCTGAGGTCAGTGAGATGGATCCATGCCATCAGCACATTTGCAAAGTAAATAACTTTGTTCTCTTTTTAAAAAGATCAGTTACCTCTTAATCCAAAGTTACAGAAGATTTTTCACTACACATTTGGTTTTTTCTCTTTCATATTTTTTCTGGTTTTTCTTTTATCTAATTTTTTTTTTTTAAAGAGATAACACGTCTTAAAAAAGGATTGTACAGCAAAATGAGATACATTTCTGCTCAACAATGAAAATGTAGGCTCCTCCTCTGTTTACTTTTGTCTGGATACCCTGAAGAAAAAATCTAGCAGACACCAGCAGAGGTGTAAAGGGGTTGCTTTGGACTAAAGTGGAGTTTAGCACTGGTGACATCCTGACCCAGTCAAGAGTTGCAGAATTCTTTTGCAGATCTCGAACCATGTGCTTGCGGGCACAGCACCTGCAGTGCTGATGCACCAGGGCACGAGAAGAACTCTGTTATTCCCGCACCGAATTTGGGCTCTGCCCAAGCAGGAGGTGCTGCAGTGCTTTGCTCCTCGTTGCCGTGTGGAGCAGCTCCCTTCCTGCTGGCTGAGCTGCTCAGGCAGAGCCCGGCAGCTCCTGACCCTGAAGGGCTGAGGCCTTTCCCCTGCTGCTGTGCTACAGACGGATTCAGCAGCATTGCTGTACGTGGGGATACACAGCGGGACCAAAAGCAGTTGCCTTTGTAGACCCTAAGCTGAAAGGTGAAAAATCTCAAGAGACGAGGATGGAAGAGACTGGCAGGCTGCCTGTTTGCTGTGCTGCCCCACTTGTGAGCGGCCCAGCTTTGCGTGAGGCAGAGTGAGAACAAGGGGCAGCTCCCTCCCTCCCAGCCCCGCAGCCAAGGGGTCCCTCCAGTCCTGGGGCTTGGGGCACCATCAGAAGCTTCCAAGCAAAGGTTATCTTTGAACTTGCTCATTCATGAAATGCGCACGGTCATGAGCGCTCTGATAGATGTATCCACCCATTAGTGAAACATGGATTGACCTTTCTGTATTTGGAAGCTGGACAAGGCCATGAAATCTGACATCTGGCCTTGTTTGGGGCTGTATGGTCCAAGTCAACTCCCTTGCTTCCTCCTTGAGCCCTGGCCAGGCTTTGGGAGAAACAAACGGGAGAATGAAACCAGATGTTCCCACGCTAGAAGTGCTGTCGGTTTGTTAGTTCAACACTATCAAAGGTGGGCCCTCTCACAGGGAGGTTGGAAGCCTCACCTGTGGGTGGAGGCACCTGCAGGAACTCCCAGTGTCCGGGAATGGCTCTCCAGTCCTTGGCTGTGACAGCTTCCCCCAGCTGATGGGTGGCTCTGGGTGATGGTAAAGTCTGAGGGTAACTGCTGCTGTCTCTTTCTTAATCCCTACGGGCAATCTTTGGTAGGGATGATTGGGTGCATTGCTGAGCTTCTCCTTTTGTGATTCTTTGCTGCTTTGAACTACAGTAAATGACGCTGATTCCTTGAGTTGGTGTCTATGTCTTTGGTGCTGACCCTGCCCACTGGTAAAACAAATTTGGTATAGTCTGGCCGGATCACAACAAAATGCTGCTTTTTAAATGTAAGTGTAAGGAATCGGTCCCATCCAAAATTCCCGCATGGGAAGACCTTCCCTAGGGTTTGCTGGCTGTGGCGTGGGCTGAGGTCGGAGCTCCGTGCGAGCAATGAGGACGTCAATTGAAAGAAGCTGAAGCACTGGATGTATTAAAATGCATCCCAAAATTGCATATGGAAAAAGGAAAAGAACTTGTGGGTTTGGGAAGATGAGGGTGAATTTTGTTAACAGCATCTCGGAAACAGCACCAACAGAAGGAACGATTGTTGTTGAAACGCTCCCACATGGAGCGACAGAAGAAGTTTTTAATCTTGAGCTTGGATTTGTTTGAGCAAAGGAAATAATAATAATAACAACAATGAGAATAATAACAAAAAATAATGATCTACATGTATATAATATAATATAATAAAAATCAATGTTTATGTTTTCACATGTATATCATGACATTGTGAAATAATGCTCCAAATACCCATTTGTTAGCTTTGGCTGCTCAGGGATATAAGACTAAATACGCTACAGAAAAGGACTGGCCAGGACCCCAGCATCGCTGGGAGACTGTGGGAGATTGTATACAACAGATGAAGGAGGAAGGGATGAAAGTGGCTGTTTTTATAGGGTTTGCTGACGCTAGGACGTGGAATGCTTTGTCTGTTACTGCGAAAAATAAAGTGAGTAAGACTGCTGGGTTTTTCATATCCCAGACTATCCACAAGCTGCAGAACTGATTGAACAGATGAAGGGGTTGTTAAAAGAACAGTTGAAAAATATAGGAGATGGGAATGTGTCGCAATGAAAAACCCACCTCCCAGATGTGCTCCATATCCTTAACAATGGGCCCACTGGGGAAATGGAAACCCCCTGGATGCGCATGGCTGCACCCAATTTGCAAATAGAACCACGGACATTGACACTTTGACTTCCTGGGAAATTGTTCCAGGGGTGATGGTCCCTGACAGGGCCATCGCAGAGGCTGCAGGGCTGGACCTTTACGCATTAGAATTAATTAGGAAAAATCAGAAGCAAATGAGAGTTATCAGTACCGGCACAGGAATTCAGGTTCCTCCGGGACACTTTGGTTTGATAACTGCCCACTCAAGCTTGGCCTTGACAAGTGTTCATATGGTGGGAGGAGTGGTTGGTGCAGATTATCAAGGAGAAATTAAAGTAGTTCTGTTAAACAATAGTGAACAACACTGGATTATTCAACCCCACGGCAGGGTAGCACAGTTATTGATATTGCCAGTTTGTAAAACAACCGTGAAAAAAGGACATCCACTTCACATCACTACTGTTCATGGAGATAAAGGGTTTGGATCCACCAGTCCTGATCATGGAGCCAGAGTGTGGGTCCAGAGGCCAAATGGCCCGCCCGAGCCAGCTGAAGTAAGAGCTGTAGGCAAAGACAACACTGTTTGAATCCTGAAACCTGGGTGAGAAAGATGGGCACATGTCCCTGCAGCCAAGTGTTCTGTGAGAGAACAAAGAGATGTTACAGGATATTGTTTTGCAGAGCCTGCCAGACCAAATCTCCCTGTTTGCCCCAATGGTCCCTTTGGAAAGTGCTCTGATCCACGGCGCTCGATGTGAAGACTGATGTGCCACTGAGTGAGTGACTTCTGCAGACAGAAAGGGACCACTTAACAGTGAAACTATTGTTGATCTTGTTGATTTAATGTTGTCCTTGTAATCGGAGCACTGGTTGGGAAAATAGCTTTCTAACAGCAGGAGCAGAGATAGGGAACTCATTTAACCTCAGTAATTGCTGGGTGCGTGCAAGTCCAGAAGGATTCGATGACTGGCCTTGGCTGGCCCATCTGGCCCAACCCAAATGGTGGGTTAGAAACTTGAGCACAGTTCACGATAAAAACAGAGCTCTAGACCGAGGGTGGCGATCCCCGACCGCTGCCTTTTCATAGAAAAGGCATTTCTTGCCTAAATCGGATAAAGAGGAATATATGTAGGGAAAAGTGTCTGTGGATGGATGTTGTCTCCTGGAATAGGTTGTATGCACCCACACTGTAAACTGTTCAATTGCAGCCAGTATAAAGGGAAATGGAATCAAACTCACGGACAGCTCTTTAATCATGGCTGGGTTAAGCGTTCCTATGAAGATTGTGAAAAGATACCCTTAAAGCACTTCCCGTATGATATTTTGGCTTGTCAACAAAGAATTTCTAATACTTAAATCTAAGATTGTAGGATGAAAAGAATTGTTATGAAGGTTGCAGTTCGTCTCTAGGTCAAAGGACTGATTGAAGGAGTGAGGCCTGAACAACAGGCCCTGACTGAGGCCTGAACAACAGGCTCTGAGGCAAAGTTGACATCTAGATGAACCTTCCAACCAAATGTTCTATTTGTATCTGCTCATTAACAAAGCATTAGTAGCAATATGCTCTATGTTCATTGGTGAAACACGGATTGACCTTTCTGTATTTAGAAACTGGACGAGGCCCCATCTGGCCTTGTTTGGGGCTTTAGGATCAAACTCCCTCGGTTCCTCCTTGAGCCCTGGCCAGGCTTTGGGAGAAACCAAAGAGGAGAATGAAACCAGATGTTCCCACACTAGCAGTGATGTCGGCTTGTTTGTTCAACGCTGTCAAAGCTGGGCCCTCTCACAGCGAGGTTGAAGCCTCGTTGCCCGCAAAGGTGGATGCACCTGCAGGAACTCCCAGGGTGCGGGAATGGCTCTCCAGTCCTTGGCTGTGACAGCTTCCCCCAGCTGATGTGAGGATGTGGATGATGGCAAGGCCTGAGGGTAACTGGTGCTGTCTCTTTCTTGATTACTGTACGCAATCTTTGGTAGTGATGATTGGGTGCTTTGCTGGGCTTCTCCTTTTGTGATTCTTTGCAGTTTTGCATTCTAATAACTTACACTATTCCTGAACTTGGTGTCTGTGTCTTTGGGGCTGACCCTGCCCACTGGCAAAACAGACGCTGAGGGCCCTCGGAGAACCAAAGGTGCCTTGCGACACCGTGGGGCCTCGTGTAACCAAGGGCACCCCAGTGACAGCGTGGGGCCCAAAGGAACCAAGGGGCCAGCGTGGCACTGCAAGGCCTCGTGGAACCATGGAGAGCATTGTGACACTGAGGGGAGTCTTATAATCAAGGGTCCATTGTTTTCCTCTCCCTGCCCCGGCCCCAGCCCTGCAAAGAAGCCCAGTCCTGTCTGGCCCTGCAGCAGGAACTGGAGGCACTGGAGGTGCGGGACAGTGACTCTGTGTCTGGAATGCTCAGGAGATCCTCAGCTCGGGCAGCTCCTGCAGCCCCAGGGCCCCGCTGCCCAGCACAGCAGCAGAGAGTTGGCTCTGGGGCTCCTCAGGCTGCTCCTGCTGCTATCCCAGGGACAGGGCAGCCTCTTGCCAGGGCTCCTCTGCACACACACGAGCTCCTGCTCTTCTCCTGGCCCATCCCAGCTCCCCACAGAGCCTTTCCCAGGGGAACACGTCTGTGCTGGCCTGAGCAGCCCTTGCTGTAGCCTCTGCCCTGCTGCCCACAGCCCCCGAGCTGGGGGTGCTGCTCTGCAGAGCATGGGGGCTGTGCTGCCCGGGGCCATGGGCTGCCTCTGCTGGGCTGTGCTGCTCAAGCTGGGAGACAGAGCTCTGCAGCTGATGGTGCTCCCTGCACGGACCCCCTCCCACACAGGCTCTGCTGTGGCCATGGAGGGTGCTCCGAGGTGCCTGCCTTGTTCCAGGGCTGGCGCATGGGCTGGGGCTGCCCTGGATCCTCCTCTGCAAGTTCCCAGAGGGTCAGACGAGTCACTGCCCAGACTCCTTTCCCTGTACCTGCTGTGTCCCCTGGGGCTGCAGAGCTCTCATGGCTCACAGGAAACATTCAGTCCTTTATCTCTGGGTGAGCCCACCCTGGACAGGCCTGTGCCCAGGGAGCTCCACTCACGGCTGATCCCTGGCACACACTGTCCCTGCAGGTCCCCTGCGTTCTCCTGGCAGCTCCCAAGTCCCTCCAGAAGAACATTCCCCTGCCATCAGGCCTGGCACAAGCTGCAGAGCCCCAGGAAGGTTCATCACAGACCATTCACCATCTGGTGGGCACTGGCCACCACCAAGCAAAACCTGAACCACACCTGAGTCTCTTGAAGGCCACACTGGGACCCTGATCTCATCCCACTGAGCCCTGGGAGAACAAGGAACACAGGCAGCCTCTTTAGAGTCTCTTCCTTGGGCCTCTTCCTGACAGTGACTGTGCAGGGAGAGCAAAGCCTTCCTGCAGTGCCTTCAGGAGATGCCCTTTGCTGATGGAACTGCTGTGGCGGAGCCCAGCTGTGTCCCAGCAGTGCCCATGGCCTGTCCCTGCCTGTGACACGCAGCAGGACTCGCACCACCCACACAGAGCTGTTGGCCTTACACCATCACAGCAGCTCCAAAGGAGAGAGTGGAAGTAATAAGAGAGGAGCTCTGAAAAGACCAAGCTCTGCTGCTCCCTGGCTGTGCTGCTCTGCTGGGACTCTTCCCTGCCCCACGCCTGCAAAACTGGCCCTGCCCTCCAGCTTCAGGGATGGACTCAACCAAAGGATCTTGAACAAAGACCTTGCTGATGGGTCCTTTCTTTCATGTGAATACACACAGAGCAGACTCCTCATTGACACAGTCCCTGTCAACAGTCCCATTCAGCCTGTAAACAGGGAATAAGATGCATAACAAAATCTTTTGGGTACAACATTAACATAGGAAAAGAAAAAAAGCCCCCAAAGCACCACCACCAAAACAACCTGAGAAGGCAGGCTGGGCCTCTAATGATTACACTTTAGCCTATGGAGCTGAAAACAGGCAGGTTTTTGCTTCTGGAAAGCATCCAGTCATCATTTTCCTCAGGGCATCCTTGAGCTCCTGGTTCCTCAGGCTGTAGATGAGGGACTTCAGGGCTGGAGGCAGCACCGAGTACAGAACTGGCAGTGCCAGGTCCACGGATGGGGAGGACCTGGAGGGGGGCTTCAAGCAGGCAACAAAGCCAGTGCTGAGGAACAGGGAGACCATGGCCAGGTGAGGGAGGCACGTGCAAAAGGCTTTGTGCCATCCCTGCTCAGAGGGGATCCTCAGCACAGCCCTGAAGATCTGCACATAGGAGAAAAGAAGGAACACAAATGAACCAAAAGTTAAACAGATGGAAAACACAACAAGCCCGAGTTCCCTGAGGTGGCAGTGTGAGCAGGAGAGCTTGAGGATGTGTGGGATTTCACCCAAGAACTGGCCCAGGGCACTGCCCTGGCACAGGGGCAAGGAAAAGGTAGTGGCCGTGTGCAGCAGAGCATTGAGAAAGGCACTGGCCCAGGCAGCTGCTGCCATGTGAGCACAAGCTCTGCTGCCCAGGAGGGTCCCGTAGTGCAGGGGTTTGCAGATGGACACGTAGCGGTCGTAGCACTCGACGGCGGCGAGGAGGGAAAACTCCGCTGAAATGAAAAAGAGGAAGAGAGAGAGAAAGAGAAAGAGAGAAAAAGAGAGAAAGAGAGAAAGAGAGAAAGAGAGAAGAGGAAGAGGAAGAGGAAGAGGAAGAGGAAGAGGAAGAGGAAGAGAGAAAGAGAGAAAGAGAGAAAGAGAAAGAGAAAGAGAAAGAGAAAGAGAAAGAGAAAGAGAAAGAGAAAGAGAAAGAGAAAGAGAAAGAGAAAGAGAAAGAGAAGGAGAAAGAGAAAGAGAAGGAGAAAGAGAGAAGGAGAAAGGGAAAGAGAAAGGGGCTGTGCAGCACCTCCTGCGTAGGAGGTGGTTGTGGTGTCCCAAAATGGAATTGTGCATGGCTTTGGGGACAGTGGTGCAGATGGAGCCCAGGTCGGTGAGGGCAAGGGTCAGCAGGAAGAAGAACATGGGGCTGTGCAGGTGCTGGCCGCAGGCTCCGGCGCTGATGATGAGGCCGCTGCCCAGGAGGGCAGCCAGGGAGATGCCCAGGAAGAGACTGAAGTGCAGGAGCTGCAGCTGCCGCGTGTCTGCCAATGGCAGCAGGAGAAAGGGGCTGATGGAGCTGCTGTTGGACATTGGCTGTGTGTGGACATGGGGACCTGTTCATGGAGAAAAGTCAGTGACAGCTTAAGGGAAACGGCTCTCAGCCAAATCAAAGCCATGTCCCACAAATGCTTCTCCTGTCACACACTGACACCTTATGGGGATTCAGAGTGTCGCCACGGAGAACGGCTTTGGCTGGCCTGGGGCCTTGCGAGAGACGAGAGACGGGGCGGGCCGGGGCCGCGTCTGGCAGGAGGCGAGACAAAGAGCAAGAGGCGAGACAAAGAGTAGGATAGTTAACGGGAGATTGGGCGAGGAGATGGTAATCTGTAACCCTTGGAGATGTAAAACATATAACCTTAGAAGCTGAAGTTTGTAGCTGCTGAACTGTGGGTTTGGAACAGTATATAAAGATGGGACTCGTGCGAGGAAATTTGGCTTTGCATGCGGCCGGCGAAGTCCGTGTTCCATCACCGACAACACCCTTCTGTTTTTCTAGCAGATCTTCCTTCAGCTCCAGCCGCAGCCCTGCTTGGTGCTGGCTGCGTGCGACATGAGTTTCAGGGCAATTGCTCCGGGGGGTTTTATAATTCAGCCTTGCTGTGCAGAAGTGGGAGGGGGACAGCCACCTGTCCTGGTGTTACACTTTGAAACCCCAGCTAACACAAGGGCACTCCCAGGGCCCAAGAACAGGAATGGCAAAAGCTGTTAAAGTGTTCTAGAGGTTTTTACAGCTCCTCTTCATCTCCCCGGCTGACTGGTTTTGGATGTCAGAAACACTCAGCATTGCTGCTGCCCTCGGGGAGAATAGAGCGAGTTCTGTGAGGCAAGGCGGTGAGTGGAGAGTGAGGGGAGGTGCTCTGTCACTCTGTCCTGTTCCAAGATCCTCTGGGCTTTCACCCTTGTCAGACAGAGGATAATCACCCTCCCATATTTCCCTTAGAAACCATCCCAACACTGCTGAGAGCAGATCGATCCACCACAGCCCATCAAATGTCCACCCCCTTCTCGAGGTCTCAGCCCCACATTGGTAGCCAAATACACACATGGCTCATTGCACCAACCCAACAGCACTTTGTCCATCATCAAACTTCTGTGTCTCACTGTGGGGCTTTCAGGTAACACAAAGATGCTACACGACCTGTTTGCGTCCTGGAGGGAAGCTCCGAGCTTAGGGGGAATCCTCAAGAAGAAAGCCAAGTGTCCTAATGATGGCATTGGATGTAGGGAGATGGAGCTCCTTCCCTGGCTGCATTGC
The DNA here is from genome assembly GCF_041296385.1 of Aphelocoma coerulescens. NCBI lineage: Eukaryota > Metazoa > Chordata > Aves > Passeriformes > Corvidae > Aphelocoma > Aphelocoma coerulescens. Next base: position 1,681,803 of record NW_027183949.1, on the reverse strand, counting down.
CCACAGCCGGGCACTGGGGCCAGCGTCACCCTGAGCCAGCTGAGCCAGCTGTGCCCCCTCCCAGAGCCCCCCAGTGCCAGGCAGATGCTCCCGGCCCTGTGCTCTGCAGAGGGAACTGGGCCCGGGACCGCAGAGCTGCCCCACAGCTCTGCTGCAGCTCTGCCTGCACAGGAGGGGCTTCACGCCTTGGAGCCCCGGCCCTGAGGGCAGAGGCTTGGCTGAGGGAGAGAGGAGGGGAGGGGGCTTGTTCAGAGGGAGGGGCTGCACTCGAGGGCATCCTGTGGAGGTCTCTAAGCTCTCCGTGCCACAACATTTCTGCCTTTTGTTTTCTCTCATTGCCTGATCTTCTCTCTGCTTGCTGAAGATCTTCCTCCTGGAGATGTTTCCCTGTGCCTGATCTCTTCCTGCCAGCACTCACAGACCCCATATCTCTGTGCACTCTCCTTGGCCCTACAGAAACCTGCCTGTTTGCAGGGCACTGGCTGGGGACAGGTTCTGTTTGCAGGTGGGAGAAAGGACAGGTCAGACTAAGCCTGGCGGGTCCAGCAAAGGTGATGCCGGTGCTCTCCGTGGGCAGAGGAGTGCCTTGAAAGCACTTTAGGAAACTCCTGCAGAGCACTCAAGTTACACTTCCCATGCCTTAGGGACTCTTAAAAATGAAGAATTCCTTTATCACTTCCCCCCCTCCCATTCCGCAAGAGTAGGAAACGGAAAACACTCTCAGGAAATTTCATCTTTATAGAAAGGCTTGTCTTGGAAATATTACTGGACTGAGCCTAAGCCCTGAGCATGTCCTCATGTTCTACACCAGGGATACTCAGAGAATGTACTTCCTGAATCCACAGTCAGTGGTATGTTCCAGCTTGAGGAGATCATTTCAGGAACTGCAGCTGCTTTGTCCTGCAGCCAGAGGCTTCCTGTGTCAAGGGCTGGGAATGATTCTCCCCCGGTCACTTGTCAGCATCTTCCCAGCCCTAACTGATGGAACCCCTCTGTGCCTCTGTGCCGTGCCCGGGCTGGCTGCAGGCAGTGCCCCAGCTGCCGGAAAGGCAGATCCTGTCCCTCCCTCATTGCTCGGGACTCTTCCCGGGGCACTGGGATGTGGGCATGTGCAATGCCAAGGGCAGGACCATGGGGTGGCCCCTGCCATGCTGCTGAGCAGCAAAAAAGAGGCAATGAGGCCCCAGGGCTGCAAGGGTCACTTGTCTCCCAACTGGCCCCAGGGGCAGGGACAGCAGCCCTGGCCAAAGTGCTGCAGAAGTTGCCTCTGTCAGGGCCTTGCAGCTTCTGCACATCCCTCTGCCCTCTCCGGCCCAGGCTGTCCTACAGTGTCCGTGCCCTGTGTCTCTGTCCCTGCAGGCTGTCCTCATCCCCCCGGCTGCCCCACCTCACCGGCCCCTTCCTTTGCTGATGGCTCTGCGGCCTGCCTGGCTCTGCCTTGGCACGCAAAGCCTTGGGCTGCTCCAGACTCCTTCTGGGGGACACGTGGCACCACAGCACTGCCCTGGGAGAGAAATTCCTTTCTCCTTGTGTCCAGTCTGGACCTCCCCACCTGCCCTTTGCATTAATTCTTTCTTTTGCCGGCTGTTCTCTACTATGTCAAAAGGATCCACCATCTCTGAAACCACCCTTCAAGCCCTCCCAGGACTCTCCTCCACTGTCCTCAGGCTCCACTCCACTGAGCACAGAGCCCCTTTGTCCCTATGTAGTGATCATGTGCTTGAGGCCACGGGCACCTGGACAAGAAGGTCGGTTCTTTTCTACAGGAAGGAAACCACAGAACCCCAGTGTTTTGAAGGCAGATGAGAGGCAGCCACCAGAGGCCAAGGCAAGCCAGACCTGTCTGTCCTTGCAGCTTCTGTCTGAAAGCAACCCTTGGACATATGGGGAGTTTTGGAGGTGGAGTTCCATTTCAGCTGTGGGTGCCTGGACCGGAATGACAGCTCTTCTCCCCAGGAAGGAAAGGGCAGAGCCCCAGGGTTTCAAAGGCTGATTAGTGGTGGCTCAAGGAGGCCAAGGCCAGCCAGACCTGTTTGTCTTGGCAGCTTTTGTCTTGGAGCGATCCTTGGATAGAGGGAATTTGGGAGGCCAAATCCCAGTTTTGTCCATGGATGTCTGGCCAAGAAGGACAGTTCTTTTCCATTGGCAGAAAAGTGAGGAGCCCCAGTGTTTCAAAGGCAGATGAGAGCTGGCCCTCAGGAATGCAAGGGAAGCTGGACATTCCTGGCAGCTTTTGTCTGGGAGCTATTCCTTGGATAGATGGAATTTCAGAGGTGGATTCCCAGTTTTGGCCATGGATGGCTGGACTTGAAAGACGTTTTTTTCCATGGGAAGAAAAGCACAGCCCCCCACCCCGTGTTTTGAAGGCAGATGAGAGGTGGCCCTCAGGAATGCAAGGGAAGCTGGACATTCCTGGCAGCTTTTGTCTGGGAGCTATTCCTTGGATAGATGGAATTTCAGAGGTGGATTCCCAGTTTTGGCCATGGATGGCTGGACTTGAAAGATGTTTTTTTCCATGGGAAGAAAAGCACAGCCCCCCACCCCGTGTTTTGAAGGCAGATGAGAGGTGGCCCCTAAGAGGCCAAGGCCAGCCTGAGCTGTCTGTCCTGGCAGGTTTCACATGGGAACAATCCTCGGATAGAATCAAATTTGGAGGTAGAATCCTAATTTCAGCCATGGGTCCCTGGAGGAGAAGGACAGTTCTTTCCCACAGAAAGGAAAGCAAGGAACTCCAGCATTTCAGGGGCAGATGAGAAGCAACCCTCAACATGCCAAGGTCAGCCGGACCAGGCAGGTGGCCCCAGGAGGCCAAGCCAACCAGTCCTGTTCCATGTTCTTTGGATCCTTGGGGCCCTGCAGCATCACAATTTTGTTCCCCTGAGGCCCAGCAATATCACAGTGGTCTCCTTGGCTCTACAGCGGCACAAAGGCCCCTTGCTTCCATGAGGCCTTGCTGTGTCCAAACGGTTTCCTTGCTTCCATGGGGCTGCAAAATAACACTATGGCCCACTGGTTCCATGAGGTCACAGAGTGTCACAGTGGTCTCCATGATTCCATAAGGTCCTGCAGTGTCACAATGGCTCCTTGGTTCTATTGGGCTCCCCAGGATCACAGTGGCCCCTTGGTTCCACAAGGCCTGGCTGTGTCACACTGGCCCTTTGCTTCCATGAGACCTTGCAGTGTCACAATGGTTTCCTTGGTTCTATGAGGCCCTGTGGTGTCACAATGGCCCCTTGATTCCATTGGGCCTCTTACTGTTACGTAGTTCTTAGTTCCGTGATGCCCTGTAGTGTCACAGTGGTCTCCTTGGCCCCATGGTGCCACGCAGTGTCCCAAGGGCCCCTTGGTTCTATGAGGCCTGGCTGTGTCACAATGGCCCCTGGCTCCCATGAGGCCCTGTGATGTCACAATGGTCTCATTGGTTCCACGAGGCCCTGCAGTTCCACAATGGCCCTTCGGTGTCACAAGGCCTTGAAGTGTCATAATAGTCTCAGCGGGTTCCCCCGCTGCTTCACAATGGCCTCCTTGGTTCCGTGATGCCCCGTAGCGTAACAATGGTATCCTTGCTTCCACACAGTCAGAATGGCCCCGTGGCCTCATGGAGCCCCACAGTGTCACTGCGATCCCCTTGATTCCACGAGGCCCTGCCGTGCTACAATGACCCCTTGGTTATACAAGGCCCTGCGGTGTCACAATGGCCCCTTGGTTCTGAAGTGTGCAAGAGCCTAATCATAGGAGAAAGGCTCCAAAAAATGCTTTGTCATTATCACTGCTCAGCACCAGAAAGGCTTCAAAAGTGCTTCGTCATTATGGCTGCTTATCATAATCACTTTTGAACGCCTGGAAACTACGTGCCGTACGGGCCGTGCATAGCCCGCCTGGAGGCCCATAAAAAGGAAGGCAAAACTGGTGCAAAATGTGGAGGCGAAAGCGAAAGGTAGAATCCCTGCCCTTTGCCTTTCCCCACACCACCACCACCGCCAGCCACGAGACACCCTGAGGCCTCCGGGAGCCGACGCCGCCCGCCTGGGGAGAACCCCCCAATCCTTCACCCTGGACTGAAATCCCGAGTGAGCTGTGCAACCCCTACCCCTGCTCCTTCGTCCCAGGCGGACCGAGGTTCAGCTGCAAGCATGGAGCCTGCATCTCGGAGGACGGGCCGCCGCTTTCCAGCCAAACTGCTCCAGAGATGGGAAGAGGCAGATAAGACGCTTCAAACAGCAGGAAAAAAAAAGGCAAAAACTTCTCCACTTCCCCCACCCTGTCTCAGCAGCAACAAAGGTAGCACAGTGTGGTGGTGACTTATCCTATGCTTTTAGAGTAACCTTGGCTTTTTCTAACTCTTCTCTACTTTTCTCCTTCTTTCTCTTTGCCTCTCTTACCATTAGATAAACAGATACCCATTTTTTTGGCACCAACATTTAATCTCGTTTGGTTTTAATCTCGTCTCTGGGAATATTTTGAACCTTCAAAGTTCTTTCCTTTTTATACTCAGAGATTTTGTTTTCTTTGCCCTTCTGGGTGTAAATCGGATAGTAACAAAGTGTCATAATGGTCTCCACGCTTCCATGAGGCCCCACGATGTCACAATGGACTTTTGGTTCCATGAACTTTCGTTCTGTCAGCAACAGTCTCCTTGGGTCCGCAGTGTCACAATGGACCCTTGGCTCCATGAGGTTCAGTAGCGTAACATGGACGCCTTGATTCCATGAGGTCGTGTAGTGTCACAATGATCTCCTTGCTTCTGCGGCCCTGCTGTGTAACAATGGGCCTGTGGTTCCATGAAGTTCTGTACTGTCAACCATGATCTCCTTGCTTGCACAGTGTCATAACTGACCCTTGGTTCCATGAGGCGCCTGGCCTCCAACAGCCTCTAAGAGACCCTTATGGCCCCTCAAGGCCCCTCACAGCCCCTCATGACCCCTCGGTGCCCCTCACAGCTCCCCAGGGCCCCTCATGGCAGCTCACAGTCCCTCACAGTTCATGGCCCCTCATGACCCTTCACAGCCCCTAACAATCTCTCATGGCCCCTCACAGCACCTCATGGCCCCTCATGGCCCCTCACGGCCCCTCACGGCCCCTCACGACTCCTCATGACCCTTCACAGCCCCTAACAAACCCTCATGGCACCTCACAGCCCTTCACAGCCCCTCATGGCCTCTCACAGCCCAAGGCATGGGACTCCTTCCGAAGGAGAAGAGATCGGGCTCTGCTTGTTCTCCTTTTATTTTGGTCACTTCACAGTGATGAGTAAAGGAAAGCTGAAATGGAGCCTTTCCCCAGCATTTCCCTCTGGGATAATTGCGGGGCTGAAGCTCTGTGCTGGCGCTGGCCCATGTGTGAACATCGCTGCAGCCCCCCACAGCCTTTGCTGTCCCCCGTGTCCATTCCCGGTCCCTGAGACCCGCCCAGCTCTGGCAGCAGCAGGAGCCACCGCGCAGTGGGCCCTGTACCGGCACAGCCGGGGCTCCCGGCCAAGAGCAGCAGCAGCGCCAGCCCCTTCCCACCTGCTTGTGCCTCGGCTTCCCAAGAGGTTTTTCCCGGTGAATTTCTGGACTAGAGACACAATCAGCCACAAACAGACCTGATTCCTCAGAGCCCGGCTGTGCTGCCCTGATGCAACCTTCAGAGAAAGAAAGGATCCGGTTCCAGCACTGTTCCCAGCACTGTTTCACTCATCCTCAGGTGACAGCAGGAGGCTTTTCTTGCATTTGCCTTGGGAATTACAGATCATGGCTGCTCTTCCCCCTCTTCTGGTTGCCACTTGAATTTTATCTGAAAAACTGCAATTGCCTCTTTTGATCGGTGCTAGCCACAGTGCTTTTCTGATGGGGAATTCAGATGCTTTGTTGCAGGCATCCTGATTAGCAGATCTTGAAATGTTCACAGGTCTATAAGCAAAAAGTCGAGGAGAATGAAAGCCATACAGGCCACATTCACAGCGCTCAAACACAGCCCTGTTGCTGGTGCTCTTGAAATAGAATCAGCTGCCAGAGGCCAGCACAGAAATTGCCTCTGGAGTGTGGAATGAAACGAAAAAATCCACCGGGAGAAAGAGGAAGCAGAACTTCTGCACTCGCTTCATTGCTTCTTCCCAGCAGCAGGAGACGTGGATGTCCAGAGGTACGTCCCGCTGCTGCTGACCACAGTGAGAGCACAGCCTGCTGCCCAGTCCCAGCGGGACCCCGAGCCCAGCCCGGGGAGCTCCCGCAGCGTCGGCAGCTCAGCGGACGCGGTGCCAGGGCCGCAGCCCCGGGAACACGCCCGCCCATTGTGGGGCAGCGGCGCAGGCCCAATGTCCTGCGGCCCAAACTTGCTGCTGCTGCTGCTGCTGCTGCTGCTACGCAAGGCCCATCCTTCTCCCCCTGCTCCTCTCCCAGCACGGCGCAAATTGCACCTCGCGGGATGCTTCCCCGGAGGCTGCTCAGGCGCCCCGCTCCTCTTTCCACCTGAGCGTCACTGCGGAGGAATCTTTGGCGCACTTCCGTAAGCCCGGGCCTCTCGCTTCGTGCTGAATCGGGGATGCAAATGGCCTTGTTAGGAAAGTCAAAAGCCAAGGGAACGGATTAGGAATTATTCAAAAAAAACTACCCTTCTTCCAGGCAAGGTACACCAAGTCATTTCCCGCATTTCTCCTTTGCTGATTCTTTCAGTCGCCTGCTCGGCGAGCTCCAGCTTCTTCTGCTGCTTCCTGTGAACCGATTGCACTCTCGATTTGAGCACCAACGCACCAGATGTGCAAGCATCTACGCTGAACTCAGAAACCAACTGCCTCTGTCAGACCATTTTCACAGTCCAGCTCACTTGCAAGATGTCCACTGAGAGCTTGGAAGGATTAGCCCCCAGCTCTCCACTTCTGGCTGCAGGCTCCGGAGATTCTTTCTCTCCATTCAGCCAGCCTAACAATTGCTGCTACCCCCTCCTCCTGTTTCCTTAGCCTACAACAGTAACGACGAAAACCTTACCCACGGCACAACTCGCTAGTCCACCAGGAGGAGAAAGGACAAGTTGTCAAGCTCTCAAAACCTTGGTCCTGCTTTGCTGCAAGAGTCCTGCTGCACGCACAGTGTGGCAAGCCAAGAGAAGCTGCATGTGATGGCACATCTTGTGACAGGAGCTCCAGCTCGGTCTCCAGGAAAGGGTCTTGAAAAGAGCAAACATCACTGTGGACAAGATTCTTGCAAAAGCAAAACAGCTTCCCAGAAGGGACATGCAAACGGAAAGAAACAACCCAAGATGTTCCCGTATACTATTAATTGCTTCCCTTCTATGCTCCCCTTTTCTGTCTTGCACTAGTTCTACCTCACAGTCCTTCCAAACTGATCTTACCTCAAACACCTAGGACTTAGCAAGTTTGAGACACTCTACAATACCAAGAGCTACACACAGCTTGCCTTCTCCCTGTTTGGCTTTGAAAGCAATGCTGGAGACCCCAGAAGCCTGCCAAGGGAAGATTTTAGAGCCCAGTGCCTTGCTCGGCTCTGGCTTCTAGAGACAGGGCATGTGCTCCCATGGGACTGCACCCTCAGCAGTGACAATAGACAGCAGCAGCAACAAAGGTGATTCCCATGACACTGTCGCAGGGCTCAAGACTCCGTGTCTTGGCTTCACATGGCAAAGCTCACTGTCCGTTTGGACAGACTCAGCATCCAAACTAGTCTGCTTTTCTACCTGTGTCAATGAACAGAAGGAGAGGGAAACCAGCCAGCAGTTTCTTTGCAGAGAGGGCCTTTGTTCCAGGCTGAAAGTGCTGGATTGGCAGGGAGGAGGCAAACAGCTGAGAGCTTAGCTGCTCTATTGGACCGGCATCAGAACTCAGCAAAAAGAGTGTTTCCATTCTTTTATTTGAAGCCTCCTATCGGCAGTCTCCGATTTTCACCTGGAACCGGACAAGAAAACAGCAACAGCCCTGCCGACGAGGGCACCGCGCCGGGCACGGCCCCGCCGCTCGCACTGCCCACGCCGAGCGGCCGGGGAGCAGCGCTGCACCGCGCAGGGGCTGCACGTCTCCCTCCTCACGTCCTGCTCTGCCCTCCCACGGGGCTGCCTCTGCCTGGCGCTGGCAGGCTCCTCATTCAGCACTTTGCTCTGCTCCAGGCGAAAAGCGCGGACAGCGCTTTGGTTGCTCGCGAGCAAGAGACCGCGGCGCGGGGCGAGCCAGCAGCAGCAGGGGCAAGTTGCAAGACTGCCGCAAGGAAGAGTTACAATCTGGTGAAGAAGAAGCTAAACAAGACGGTGCGTTTGGCGCGGCTGCGGGAGGAAGAGATGCTCCGGGACTCCGCTTCGGCCCCGGAGCGGCCCGTGCTGGCCCGGGGCGCGCGGGGCTCGGCCGCGGGGCGCGCGGGGCAAAAACGGACACCCGGGCAACAGACACACGGACACGCGGACCAACGCTCCCAGCGCTTCGGCGGCAGCAGCGGCAGCAGCAGCAGCGGCAGCAGCGGCAGCAGCAGAAGAGCAATACAAGAGCAGCGGTTCTCCAGACCCTCTGCGTTCCTTCTCCTGTTCCTCCTCTCCTTCTCCCAGTGTCCCGCATCCCCTGTCCCGCTCTCCCTTCAGTGCTCCACCCCCTCCGCCCCTTCCGCGGCCTCCCTCTCCCCATGCCAGGCCGGGCCATGCGCCCGGCCCGCCCCCGGCCCCGGGCGGGGCTGCGCCCTCCCCGCCCCCGGGCGTCCCGCCGCGGTCTCGCCTCCGCCCGGCTCTTGCCCTACTGGCGGTGGCGCCGCTGGGCGGGCATCAGTGCCTGCCTCTTGGGCAGCACTGTTAGCCTCTGGCTCCGGCTGGCCCGGCCCCGGCCCCGGCCCCGGCCCCGGCCCCGGCCCCGGCTCCTCCCGGGACCCGCCGAGGAGACAGACGGCGCGGCCGCTCCCGCCGCGTCCGCGGCGTCTTCCCCGGTCCGAGCTCTTCCGCTCGGCAGCGCGGCCCCCGCCCCCGAGCCGCCGGTGTCCCCTTCGAAAGAGGCAACATCTGGGGATACCCGGCCCGGGGCGGTTGAGGAGCGCCCGGCGGCCGTTTCTGGCCCCGGGCCGAGCGCTGACAGCCGCGTCTCGCCGGCAGGGAATGCGCTGCAGGGCCTGAGGGAGCGCTACCTGGAGGGTTCGCTGCTGGGGCGCGGCGGCTTCGGCAGCGTCTTCGCGGCCACGCGGCTCTCGGACGGCGCCCCGGTGAGTGGCGGGGCCGGCGGCGGGCGCAGGAGGCGGGGGGCAAAGGAGGGCGCAGGAGAAGGAGGATGGGGCTCGGCAGGGCGGGCGGCGAGCTCAGCCCGCTGCTCCCCTTGGCTTGCAGGTGGCCATCAAATGGGTGCCACGGACCCGCATCCGTCATTGGGGCGAGCTGGTGAGTGAGCGGGGGGGATGGGGTGGGGGTGGTGGGCAGCGGGAGAAGGCGGGGCATGACGGGCGGGGATGAGCCGAGGCCCGGGAGGGTGGAAGGCGCCAGGACGCCTCGGGGGAGAGCGGGCGTGGGGGCAGCGGAGGGCGCAGAGCATCCCGGGCTGGGCGAGGGCTTCCCGAGCCCTGGCACGGCATCAGCCCCACTGACGGCATCGTGCTCCTCCCGCAGCCCAACGGCACCAGCGCACCACTCGAGGTCGTGCTGCTGGACAAGGTGTCCACCGGCTTCCCTGGTGTGGTGCAGCTCCTCGAGTGGCTCGAGCTGCCCAGCAACGTGGTGCTGGTGATGGAGCGGCCGGAGCAGTCTCAGGACCTGCTCCATTTCATTCGAGCGCGGGGCTTCCTGTCAGAGGAGGTGGCACGGGAGCTGTTCCGCCAGGTCCTGGAGGCCGTGCGGCACTGCACCAGCTGCGGGGTCCTTCACAGGGACCTGAAACCAGAGAACATCCTGGTTGACCTGGCCACGGGCCAGGCCAAATTGATTGACTTTGGCTGCGGCACCTACCTGCAAGACACAGCCTACACCAGCTTTGCAGGTGAGTCCTCACCAGGGTAGGCTCCCGGTGCCGGCATCTCGCGGCCCAACCTGGCTGTGGCAGCGGGGATTCTCCCTTTTGATGCCAGTCATGGGACCGAGTTTTCAGCCCAGTTGCTTTTGAGTGCGGGTGGCCGGGGGGCCATCTTCCAGCCCTGCTGGCAGCCTTCGCCAGCCACTCTGCCCAGGACTGGCGCTGGGGCTGGGGCAGCCAGTGTGACAAAAACACACCCATGGGTGGGGGTAGCAGAGGGGGGGGGGCCAGAAGCTGTGCACCCGCCGGTTTGGTGTGCAGGCAAGAACCGGCTTGGACTGCTCAGCTCGCCTTGTTTGCCTTGGCTTCAGAATGTTTTTTTGGGGCAATGCAGGCAGGGAGGGTGAAGGCATGGTTTTCCCACCCCCGGCACTGAGCGGGTTTTCCCTTTGCATGGAATGCTTGAGCCTTGCCAGGGCTTCCGCTGCCCTCTTGTGACACCGGTGGCTTCTTTTACAACCCCCAGTTTGTCCACAAGTCACAGGCGCTGGCGAGAGGGCAGCGGGTCATGCCGCGTGCCACCGGTGCGGCCCCTGCGTGCCCAGGGATGCTGGGGCGAGGCTCCGGGAGCAGGCAGCATCCCGCTAATGAAGTGCCTCTCTATTCCGTAGGAACACCAGCGTACAGCCCCCCGGAATGGACCCATTTTGGCTGGTACTACGGCGAGGCAGCTACCGTCTGGTCCCTGGGCATCGTGCTGCACCAGATGGTCTGCGGGCGGCACCCGTTCCCGAAGGGCCGGAACATCAGCTGGGGCCAGCTGTCGCTCCCAGAACGGCTCTCTCAAGGTGGATGCTCATCCCTGCGGCACGGGGGGAATAGCAGTACTGGGAGACAGCAGCGGGCTCATGAGCATCCCGCTCTGGCAGCTGCCGAGGAGGTGGCACATGCCTCGCTCTCCTGCTCTCCTCCAAAACAAAGAATGGATGGGAAAGTTCAGGCACAGCTCGGAGCCCCCATGGCATGGCCTGGGCATGGCAATAGTGGGGCAAAGCGGACAGGAGCCTTCTGCAACTGACCGGCGCTTTCTGGTTTCTCCCCACAGACTGCAAGGAACTGATCAGATGGTGTCTGTCCCTGCACTCCTTGGACAGGCCCTCATTAGAAGACCTGTCGTGTGATCCTTGGCTGCAGGATATTCATCATCCATAGAAGAAGGGAGAGAGCCACAGGCACACTTTGATCCAGGGAGCCGGTAAGTTACAGCTCCACACGTGCCTTGGCCAGAAGAAGCCAAGAAACGCAGGCTTTTTTGCCCTGCCTGTATTGCTGCGCAGGGGTCGTCAGATGGGGACCCGCAGCCCTTGTGCTGGCGCTGAGCTGCTCTTCCCAGCACTGGTGGCCGCCGTGCAAGCTGCTTTTGCTTGTCCTGCTTCACTGACAGCCGGGGCCCTGGGCGGGGCACTGACAGCCTGCTCTCAGCCGCAGGGAAGAAGGAGCCCCTGGAGAAGCTGTACTCCTGCTGCTGCTGGAGACATGGAGGACGACGTCAAGGATGGCAAGCTCTTCCTCGACCTGGCCACCGGCAAGCTGAAGATGATGGGCTTCGATTCTGGCACCTTCTTCAAAGCCAGGCTCCACAGCGAATTTACAGATGAGTCCACAGCCAGGGGGATGCTCCCAGATTTGGGCATTGCACGGCCTGGCCGGGAAGCAAAGGTTCCCCCCTTTGCTGGGGCGGATGCAACTAATTCTTCAGCCGGCTGCCAAGCTGCTTTTCGGCAGGGCGGGCGGGATGGGCTGGGGTGCTTAGGAAATGGGAGTCGGCCCCTGGCCCTGCCAACAGCCCCCACCGCCCACTGTTCCCCGGGCTGGGGCTGGGGCAGCCAGCCCGACACAAACAAGCCCCCATGGCAGGAGCAGAGGTGGCACTCCAGGAGCTGTGCACGGGCTGCTTTGTTTTGCAGGAAAGGAAGGGCTTGGGCTGCTCCACTCGGCTTGTTTGCTTTGGGCTCGCTGTGCCTGTTGGGGGTCAGTGCGGGGGGGAGGGGAGAAAGCGTGGGCTTCCCTCGCCCGAGGGTGGGTTTTTCCCCAGCATGTAGGGAAGGTTGGGCCTTCCTCAGGCCCCCAACAGAGAGAAGACTTTTTACCTTTTTTCTTGTTTCTCCTTTTTGTCTGTAATCCCTTTTCATTAATTTGTTGTTTGTTTCCCTTAAAGGAGGTGTTGTAGGTGGTGTCCAGTCTGGATCGGGAAGTGCTTGGGACCAGCTGCAGCGTGGATGGGACGGGGCCTTGGAGAAGGCTGAGGACATCGCTTGGGAGCAGCTTTTCTTCCGGCGGCGGGTGGCGTGCGGTGGGTCCCCGTCTTCTTGGCACGGCTGGGATAAGGGCTTTTGGGAGATGGCAGCGAGCACAGGAGCATCCCAATGGGCAGCTGCTGAGGAGGTGGATCTGCCACGGCTGGCTGCGGGCGGTGGCACGTGTCCTGCCATCCTGCTCTCCTGCCAAAGGCAGCAGTGACGGGCGGCTTCGGGCACCGCTCTGAGCACAGCCAGCACGGCCTGGGCACCACGGGCGGCTGGGACAAGGGGGACAGCAGCCTTCAAGTGACGGGCGGTTTCTGCTTTCTCTCCTTGCAGCCGGGCTCTGTGGATGCTGAGGCTGCTCTGGGCTCCGCCAGGGCTCTGCTGCGGCTCAGCACCGGGCCGGAAGAAGCCAAAGAAGAACCGGTGTGAGCCGCAGCAGAGACGTGCTCGAGCATTTCGGCAACGCAGCTCAAGCCTGCAGAGTGCACGCCTCCAGGGGAAAACATGACACCCCCCCCGCCCCCAAAATAAACTTGTTCAATAACTTGTGAAATGAAATCAATCTGGGATGACCCCAAATGGCATTTCTCAGCTTGCTCAAGCTTTAGCTCAGCCCTTCTCTGAACAGTTCTCTGCCCCGCCTGCCTTTTACTTCACAAGTGCTCCCTCTTTTCCCCCAGTGAGTTGCCAGCTCAGGGCAGTCTCTGTCGCACTGTAGCCTTCCTTGATGCCTTTGACCACGAGGAGGAGCGAGCCCCAGGTTTAGGGACTCATCCTGTCACTGGCAGAAGAACAGCAATGTCTCAGAGGTCCGGTGAGACCTGAGTGTCATTCAAGAGCTGCCCTCCAGGCCTCAGCTCTCCTCACTGTTAGCTTCCCACTGCCCCTTTTCCTCGTCCTTCCAGCAGGATGAGCTCTGTGAATGCCCTTGACCCTCCCCACTCCTGCCAGCCCAGCCACCCAGCTCAGTTTGGCTTAAGCTGAAGCTTCTTTGTCTCCTCTGGCACGCCAGTGCAGTTCCCTCTGCGGGGAGCAGCAGCCCCAGAGCACAGCAGGCAACAGCGCAGGCCGCACCTGCACCGGCTCCCCTCCACGCGTGGCTGGGCTCTTGGTGGCAACTAAATGCTCCCTGTTTGCAGCTGTCCCTGGAGGATGGCCCCAGGGCAGAGCCCAGCCCGGCTCCCACTGCATCCCCCGGAGCTTGGGGCAGACAGTGGTCCCAGAGCTGAGGTTCATGGTGCGCAGCCGGCGCTGTGGCTCGCAGTCGGTGTTTGCAAGTGTTGCGTTCTCACCTCCTGCAACTTGTGGGGAAAAGGAGCTGTGCGGCCGGGCCAGCACTGCCCCTCTGGGCAGTGACACGGCTGAAGGTCTTTGCTGTTGCAGAGGAGCCGGCATGGAGCCTTAGCAGGGCCTGGCAGGTGTGGAGCCGGATCTCGCCCGCTGTCCGGGGCTCGCTGCCCGCCAACCGCCCCCACCCGCCGCGCTCCCTTCTGCAGGGACGGAAGGCTCTGGCTGCACAAGGGTTCCCATAATGTCTTTGTACCCGTGGCTGCGGAACGAACACGGAGAGCGAAAGTGTCAGTCACGTTGCTTGCACATTCCTTCCTTTAGATACAAGGCACAGATCTCTTAAAAGGATAGGCAGGGATAGAGATTTCCCACATAGCCCTCTTTGGCGTAACTCACCTTGTAAGCTGGCGTCAGGGGCATTTTTTTCCCGGCCCTGTGGGAGTAGGTGTCCAAGAGCTGAAGTGAGCAGCATTTAGAAGCAGTTTCAAGATTTCTAGGCAGGAAGTGGAGCTGACAAGCATCTGTGTAACTCACCGTATTCATCGTGGAGACACGAGACCTGGAAAAATCCCAGCTCTCTGTGCATTTGTGCAAAAGGGGGAAGCAGCAGAAAGACTTTGTGTCTGCTTGTCCAAGCTCCAAGGAGCTGGGGTGGCAAAGGGTGGCCTGGGCTGGTGGCAGGTGAAGTCCTGTTTCATGTCATCATAGAGTGGCACAGGACAAAGCTAAAAGCACCCACAGCCACACTGATGAAGTCTTTCTGATGCTGCACATCCTAGAGGAAAAGCTGCTGTCACACAATCCATTGGTATTTATAACTTTTATTTGCAATACTTTAGGTCCAAGTTTCAAACCGCAATATTTTTACACTCAAGACACGGTCATGCACAATCCATATTTCAATTTCCTATTGCTTCAACCACAATTTAAAATAACTTAATATTGACAGCAAAACGCAAAATACTTAAAAAAGGATGCTGAGGTCAGTGAGATGGATCCATGCCATCAGCACATTTGCAAAGTAAATAACTTTGTTCTCTTTTTAAAAAGATCAGTTACCTCTTAATCCAAAGTTACAGAAGATTTTTCACTACACATTTGGTTTTTTCTCTTTCATATTTTTTCTGGTTTTTCTTTTTTCTAATTTTTTTTTTTTAAAGAGATAACACGTCTTAAAAAAGGATTGTACAGCAAAATGAGATACATTTCTGCTCAACAATGAAAATGTAGGCTCCTCCTCTGTTTACTTTTGTCTGGATACCCTGAAGAAAAAATCTAGCAGACACCAGCAGAGGTGTAAACGGGTTGCTTTGGACTAAAGTGGAGTTTAGCACTGGTGACATCCTGACCCAGTCAAGAGTTGCAGAATTCTTTTGCAGATCTCGAACCATGTCCTTGCGGGCACAGCACCTGCAGTGCTGATGCACCAGGGCACAAGAAGAACTCTCTTATTCCCGCACCGAATTTGGGCTCTGCCCAAGCAGGAGGTGCTGCAGTGCTTTGCTCCTCGTTGCCGTGTGGAGCAGCTCCCTTCCTGCTGGCTGAGCTGCTCAGGCAGAGCCCGGCAGCTCCTGACCCTGAAGGGCTGAGGCCTTTCCCCTGCTGCTGTGCTACAGACGGATTCAGCAGCATTGCTGTACGTGGGGATACACAGCGGGACCAAAAGCAGTTGCCTTTGTAGACCCTAAGCTGAAAGGTGAAAAATCTCAAGAGACGAGGATGGAAGAGACTGGCAGGCTGCCTGTTTGCTGTGCTGCCCCACTTGTGAGCGGCCCAGCTTTGCGTGAGGCAGAGTGAGAACAAGGGGCAGCTCCCTCCCTCCCAGCCCCGCAGCCAAGGGGTCCCTCCAGTCCTGGGGCTTGGGGCACCATCAGAAGCTTCCAAGCAAAGGTTATCTTTGAACTTGCTCATTCATGAAATGCGCACGGTCATGAGCGCTCTGATAGATGTATCCACCCATTAGTGAAACATGGATTGACCTTTCTGTATTTGGAAGCTGGACAAGGCCATGAAATCTGACATCTGGCCTTGTTTGGGGCTGTATGGTCCAAGTCAACTCCCTTGCTTCCTCCTTGAGCCCTGGCCAGGCTTTGGGAGAAACAAACGGGAGAATGAAACCAGATGTTCCCACGCTAGAAGTGCTGTCGGTTTGTTAGTTCAACACTATCAAAGGTGGGCCCTCTCACAGGGAGGTTGGAAGCCTCACCTGTGAGTGGAGGCACCTGCAGGAACTCCCAGTGTCCGGGAATGGCTCTCCAGTCCTTGGCTGTGACAGCTTCCCCCAGCTGATGGGTGGCTCTGGGTGATGGTAAAGTCTGAGGGTAACTGCTGCTGTCTCTTTCTTAATCCCTACGGGCAATCTTTGGTAGGGATGATTGGGTGCATTGCTGAGCTTCTCCTTTTGTGATTCTTTGCTGCTTTGAACTACAGTAAATGACGCTGATTCCTTGAGTTGGTGTCTATGTCTTTGGTCCTGACCCTGCCCACTGGTAAAACAAATTTGATATAGTCTGGCCGGATCTCAACAAAATGCTGCTTTTTAAATGTAAGTGTAAGTAATCGGTCCCATCCAAAATTCCCGCATGGGAAGACCTTCCCTAGGGTTTGCTGGCTGTGGCGTGGGCTGAGGTCGGAGCTCTGTGCGAGCAATGAGGACGTCAATTGAAAGAAGCTGAAGCACTGGATGTATTAAAATGCATCCCAAAATTGCATATGGAAAAAGGAAAAGAACTTGTGGGTTTGGGAAGATGAGGGTGAATTTTGTTAACAGCATCTCGGAAACAGCACCAACAGAAGGAACGATTGTTGTTGAAACGCTCCCACACGGAGCAACAGAAGAAGTTTTTAATCTTGAGCTTGGATTTGTTTGAGCAAAGGAAATAATAATAATAACAACGAGAATAATAACAAAAAATAATGATCTACATGTTCATAATAAAATATAATAAAAATCGATGTTTATGTTTTCACATGTATATAATGACATTGTGAAATAATGCTCCAAATACCCATTTGTTAGCTTTGGCTGCTCAGGGATATAAGACTAAATACGCTACAGAAAAGGACTGGCCAGGACCCCAGCATCGCTGGGAAACTGTGGGAGATTGTATACAACAGATGAAGGAGGAAGGGATGAAAGTGGCTGTTTTTATAGGGTTTGCTGACGCTAGGACGTGGAATGCTTTGTCTGTTACTGCGAAAAATAAAGTGAGTAAGACTGCTGGGTTTTTCATATCCCAGACTATCCACAAGCTGCAGAACTGATTGAACAGATGAAGGGGTTGTTAAAAGAGCAGTTGAAAAATATAGGAGATGGGAATGTGTCGCAATGAAAAACCCACCTCCCAGATGTGCTCCATATCCTTAACAATGGGCCCACTGGGGAAATGGAAACCCCCTGGATGCGCATGGCTGCACCCAATTTGCAAATAGAACCACGGACAGTGACACTTTGACTTCCTGGGAAATTGTTCCGGGGGTGATGGCCCCTGACAGGGCCATCGCAGAGGCTGCAGGGCTGGACCTTTACGCATTAGAATTAATTAGGAAAAATCAGAAGCAAATGAGAGTTATCAGTACCGGCAGAGGAATTCAGGTTCCTCCGGGACACTTTGGTTTGATAACTGCCCACTCAAGCTTGGCCTTGACAAGTGTTCATATGGTGGGAGGAGTGGTTGGTGCAGATTATCAAGGAGAAATTAAAGTAGTTCTGTTAAACAATAGTGAACAACACTGGATTATTCAACCCCACGGCAGGGTAGCACAGTTATTGATATTGCCAGTTTTTAAAACAACCGTGAAAAAAGGACATCCACTTCACATCACTACTGTTCATGGAGATAAAGGGTTTGGATCCACCAGTCCTAATCATGGAGCCAGAGTGTGGGTCCAGAGGCCAAATGGCCCGCCCGAGCCAGCTGAAGTAAGAGCTGTAGGCAAAGACAACACTGTTTGAATCCTGAAACCTGGGTGAGAAAGATGGGCACATGTCCCTGCAGCCAAGTGTTCTGTGAGAGAACAAAGAGATGTTACAGGATATTGTTTTGCAGAGCCTGCCAGACCAAATCTCCCTGTTTGCCCCAATGGTCCCTTTGGAAAGTGCTCTGATCCACGGCGCTCGATGTGAAGACTGATGTGCCACTGAGTGAGTGACTTCTGCAGACAGAAAGGGACCACTTAACAGTGAAACTATTGTTGATCTTGTTGATTTAATGTTGTCCTTGTAATCGGAGCACTGGTTGGGAAAATAGATTTCTAACAGCAGGAGCAGAGATAGGGAACTCATTTAACCTCAGTAATTGCTGGGTGCGTGCAAGTCCAGAAGGATTCGATGACTGGCCTTGGCTGGCCCATCTGGCCCAACCCAAATGGTGGGTTAGAAACTTGAGCACAGTTCACGATAAAAACAGAGCTCTAGACCGAGGGTGGCGATCCCCGACCGCTGCCTTTTCATAGAAAAGGCATTTCTTGCCTAAATCGGATAAAGAGGAATATGTGTAGGAAAAAGTGTCTGTGGATGGATGTTGTCTCCTGGAATAGGTTGTATGCACCCACACTGTAAACTGTTCAATTGCAGCCAGTATAAAGGGAAATGGAATCAAACTCACGGACAGCTCTTTAATCATGGCTGGGTTAAGCGTTCCTATGAAGATTGTGAAAAGATACCCTTAAAGCACTTCCCATATGATATTTTGGCTTGTCAACAAAGAATTTCTAATACTTAAATCTAAAATTGTAGGATGAAAAGAATTGTTATGAAGGTTGCAGTTCGTCTCTAGGTCAAAGGACTGATTGAAGGAGTGAGGCCTGAACAACAGGCCCTGACTGAGGCCTGAACAACAGGCTCTGAGGCAAAGTTGACATCTAGATGAACCTTCCAACCAAATGTTCTATTTGTATCTGCTCATTAACAAAGCATTAGTAGCAATATGCTCTATGTTCATTGGTGAAACACGGATTGACCTTTCTGTATTTAGAAACTGGACGAGGCCCCATCTGGCCTTGTTTGGGGCTTTAGGATCAAACTCCCTCGGTTCCTCCTTGAGCCCTGGCCAGGCTTTGGGAGAAATCAAACAGGAGAATGAAACCAGATGTTCCCACACTAGCAGTGATGTCGGCTTGTTTGTTCAACGCTGTCAAAGCTGGGCCCTCTCACAGCGAGGTTGAAGCCTCGTTGCCCGCAAAGGTGGATGCACCTGCAGGAACTCCCAGGGTGCGGGAATGGCTCTCCAGTCCTTGGCTGTGACAGCTTCCCCCAGCTGATGTGAGGATGTGGATGATGGCAAGGCCTGAGGGTAACTGGTGCTGTCTCTTTCTTGATTACTGTACGCAATCTTTGGTAGTGATGATTGGGTGCTTTGCTGGGCTTCTCCTTTTGTGATTCTTTGCAGTTTTGCATTCTAATAACTTACACTATTCCTGAACTTGGTGTCTGTGTCTTTGGGGCTGACCCTGCCCACTGGCAAAACAGACGCTGAGGGCCCTCGGAGAACCAAAGGTGCCTTGTGACACCGTGGGGCCTCGTGTAACCAAGGGCACCACAGTGACAGCGTGGGGCCCAAAGGAACCAAGGGGCCAGCGTGGCACTGCAAGGCCTCGTGGAACCATGGAGAGCATTGTGACACGGAGGGGAGTCTTATAATCAAGGGTCCATTGTTTTCCTCTCCCTGCCCCGGCCCCAGCCCTGCAAAGAAGCCCAGTCCTGTCTGGCCCTGCAGCAGGAACTGGAGGCACTGGAGGTGCGGGACAGTGACTCTGTGTCTGGAATGCTCAGGAGATCCTCAGCTCGGGCAGCTCCTGCAGCCCCAGGGCCCCGCTGCCCAGCACAGCAGCAGAGAGTTGGCTCTGGGGCTCCTCAGGCTGCTCCTGCTGCTATCCCAGGGACAGGGCAGCCTCTTGCCAGGGCTCCTCTGCACACACATGAGCTCCTGCTCTTCTCCTGGCCCATCCCAGCTCCCCACAGAGCCTTTCCCAGGGGAACACGTCTGTGCTGGCCTGAGCAGCCCTTGCTGTAGCCTCTGCCCTGCTGCCCACAGCCCCCGAGCTGGGGGTGCTGCTCTGCAGAGCATGGGGGCTGTGCTGCCCGGGGCCATGGGCTGCCTCTGCTGGGCTGTGCTGCTCAAGCTGGGAGACAGAGCTCTGCAGCTGATGGTGCTCCCTGCACGGACCCCCTCCCACACAGGCTCTGCTGTGGCCATGGAGGGTGCTCCGAGGTGCCTGCCTTGTTCCAGGGCTGGCGCATGGGCTGGGGCTGCCCTGGATCCTCCTCTGCAAGTTCCCAGAGGGTCAGACGAGTCACTGCCCAGACTCCTTTCCCTGTACCTGCTGTGTCCCCTGGGGCTGCAGAGCTCTCATGGCTCACAGGAAACATTCAGTCCTTTATCTCTGGGTGAGCCCACCCTGGACAGGCCTGTGCCCAGGGAGCTCCACTCACGGCTGATCCCTGGCACACACTGTCCCTGCAGGTCCCCTGCGTTCTCCTGGCAGCTCCCAAGTCCCTCCAGAAGAACATTCCCCTGCCATCAGGCCTGGCACAAGCTGCAGAGCCCCAGGAAGGTTCATCACAGACCATTCACCATCTGGTGGGCACTGGCCACCACCAAGCAAAACCTGAACCACACCTGAGTCTCTTGAAGGCCACACTGGGACCCTGATCTCATCCCACTGAGCCCTGGGAGAACAAGGAATACAGGCAGCCTCTTTAGAGTCTCTTCCTTGGGCCTGTTCCTGACAGTGACTGTGCAGGGAGAGCAAAGCCTTCCTGCAGTGCCTTCAGGAGATGCCCTTTGCTGATGGAACTGCTGTGGCGGAGCCCAGCTGTGTCCCAGCAGTGCCCATGGCCTGTCCCTGCCTGTGACACGCAGCAGGACTCGCACCACCCGCACAGAGCTGTTGGCCTTACACCATCACAGCAGCTCCAAAGGAGAGAGTGGAAGTAATAAGAGAGGAGCTCTGAAAAGACCAAGCTCTGCTGCTCCCTGGCTGTGCTGCTCTGCTGGGACTCTTCCCTGCCCCACGCCTGCAAAACTGGTCCTGCCCTCCAGCTTCAGGGATGGACTCAACCAAAGGATCTTGAACAAAGACCTTGCTGATGGGTCCTTTCTTTCATGTGAATACACACAGAGCAGACTCCTCATTGACACAGTCCCTGTCAACAGTCCCATTCAGCCTGTAAACAGGGAATAAGATGCATAACAAAATCTGTTGGGTACAACATTAACATAGGAAAAGAAAAAAAGCCCCCAAAGCACCACCACCAAAACAACCTGAGAAGGCAGGCTGGGCCTCTAATGATTACACTTTAGCCTATGGAGCTGAAAACAGGCAGGTTTTTGCTTCTGGAAAGCATCCAGTCATCATTTTCCTCAGGGCATCCTTGAGCTCCTGGTTCCTCAGGCTGTAGATGAGGGACTTCAGGGCTGGAGGCAGCACCGAGTACAGAACTGGCAGTGCCAGGTCCACGGATGGGGAGGACCTGGAGGGGGGCTTCAAGCAGGCAACAAAGCCAGTGCTGAGGAACAGGGAGACCATGGCCAGGTGAGGGAGGCACGTGCAAAAGGTTTTGTGCCATCCCTGCTCAGAGGGGATCCTCAGCACAGCCCTGAAGATCTGCACATAGGAGAAAAGAAGGAACACAAATGAACCAAAAGTTAAACAGATGGAAAACACAACAAGCCCGAGTTCCCTGAGGTGGCAGTGTGAGCAGGAGAGCTTGAGGAACTGTGGGATTTCACCCAAGAACTGGCCCAGGGCACTGCCCTGGCACAGGGGCAGGGAAAATGTAGTGGCCGTGTGCAGCAGAGCATTGAGAAAGCCACTGGCCCAGGCAGCTGCTGCCATGTGAGCACAAGCTCTGCTGCCCAGGAGGGTCCCGTAGTGCAGGGGTTTGCAGAGGGACACGTAGCGGTCGTAGCACTCGACGGCGGCGAGGAGGGAAAACTCCGCTGAAATGAAAAAGAGGAAGAGAGAGAGAAAGAGAAAGAGAGAAAAAGAGAGAAAGAGAGAAAGAGAGAAAGAGAGAAAGAGAGAAGAGGAAGAGGAAGAGGAAGAGGAAGAGGAAGAGGAAGAGGAAGAGGAAGAGGAAGAGAGAAAGAGAGAAAGAGAGAAAGAGAAAGAGAAAGAGAAAGAGAAAGAGAAAGAGAAAGAGAAAGAGAAAGAGAAAGAGAAGGAGAAAGAGAAAGAGAAGGAGAAAGAGAGAAGGAGAAAGAGAAAGAGAAAGGGGCTGTGCAGCACCTCCTGCGTAGGAGGTGGTTGTGGTGTCCCAAAATGGAATTGTGCATGGCTTTGGGGACAGTGGTGCAGATGGAGCCCAGGTCGGTGAGGGCAAGGGTCAGCAGGAAGAAGAACATGGGGCTGTGCAGGTGCTGGCCGCAGGCTCCGGCGCTGATGATGAGGCCGCTGCCCAGGAGGGCAGCCAGGGAGATGCCCAGGAAGAGACTGAAGTGCAGGAGCTGCAGCTGCCGCGTGTCTGCCAATGGCAGCAGGAGAAAGGGGCTGATGGAGCTGCTGTTGGACATTGGCTGTGTGTGGACATGGGGACCTGTTCATGGAGAAAAGTCAGTGACAGCTTAAGGGAAACGGCTCTCAGCCAAATCAAAGCCATGTCCCACAAATGCTTCTCCTGTCACACACTGACACCTTATGGGGATTCAGAGTGTCGCCACGGAGAACGGCTTTGGCTGGCCTGGGGGGGCCTTGCGAGAGACGAGAGACGGGGCGGGCCGGGGCCGCGTCTGGCAGGAGGCGAGACAAAGAGCAAGAGGCGAGACAAAGAGTAGGATAGTTAACGGGAGATTGGGCGAGGAGATGGTAATCTGTAGCCCTTGGAGATGTAAAACATATAACCTTAGAAGCTGAAGTTTGTAGCTGCTGAACTGTGGGTTTGGAACAGTATATAAAGATGTGACTCGTGCGAGGAAATTTGGCTTTGCATGCGGCCGGCGAAGTCCGTGTTCCATCACCGACAACACCCTTCTGTTTTTCTAGCAGATCTTCCTTCAGCTCCAGCCGCAGCCCTGCTTGGTGCTGGCTGCGTGCGACATGAGTTTCAGGGCAATTGCTCCGGGGGGTTTTATAATTCAGCCTTGCTGTGCAGAAGTGGGAGGGGGACAGCCACCTGTCCTGGTGTTACACTTTGAAACCCCAGCTAACACAAGGGCACTCCCAGGGCCCAAGAACAGGAATGGCAAAAGCTGTTAAAGTGTTCTAGAGGTTTTTACAGCTCCTCTTCATCTCCCCGGCTGACTGGTTTTGGATGTCAGAAACACTCAGCATTGCTGCTGCCCTCGGGGAGAATAGAGCGAGTTCTGTGAGGCAAGGCGGTGAGTGGAGAGTGAGGGGAGGTGCTCTGTCACTCTGTCCTGTTCCAAGATCCTCTGGGCTTTCACCCTTGTCAGACAGAGGATAATCACCCTCCCATATTTCCCTTAGAAACCATCCCAACACTGCTGAGAGCAGATCGATCCACCACAGCCCATCAAATGTCCATCCCCTTCTCGAGGTCTCAGCCCCACATTGGTAGCCAAATACACACATGGCTCATTGCACCAACCCAACAGCACTTTGTCCATCATCAAACTTCTGTGTCTCACTGTGGGGCTTTCAGGTAACACAAAGATGCTACACGACCTGTTTGCGTCCTGGAGGGAAGCTCCGAGCTTAGGGGGAATCCTCAAGAAGAAAGCCAAGTGTCCTAATGATGGCATTGGATGTAGGGAGATGGAGCTCCTTCCCTGGCTGCATTGCCCACAGCCGGGCACTGGGGCCAGCGTCACCCTGAGCCAGCTGAGCCAGCTGTGCCCCCTCCCAGAGCCCCCCAGTGCCAGGCAGATGCTCCCGGCCCTGTGCTCTGCAGAGGGAACTGGGCCCGGGACCGCAGAGCTGCCCCACAGCTCTGCTGCAGCTCTGCCTGCACAGGAGGGGCTTCACGCCTTGGAGCCCCGGCCCTGAGGGCAGAGGCTTGGCTGAGGGAGAGAGGAGGGGAGGGGGCTTGTTCAGAGGGAGGGGCTGCACTCGAGGGCATCCTGTGGAGGTCTCTAAGCTCTCCGTGCCACAACATTTCTGCCTTTTGTTTTCTCTCATTGCCTGATCTTCTCTCTGCTTGCTGAAGATCTTCCTCCTGGAGATGTTTCCCTGTGCCTGATCTCTTCCTGCCAGCACTCACAGACCCCATATCTCTGTGCACTCTCCTTGGCCCTACAGAAACCTGCCTGTTTGCAGGGCACTGGCTGGGGACAGGTTCTGTTTGCAGGTGGGAGAAAGGACAGGTCAGACTAAGCCTGGCGGGTCCAGCAAAGGTGATGCCGGTGCTCTCCATGGGCAGAGGAGTGCCTTGAAAGCACTTTAGGAAACTCCTGCAGAGCACTCAAGTTACACTTCCCATGCCTTAGGGACTCTTAAAAATGAAGAATTCCTTTATCACTTCCCCCCCTCCCATTCCGCAAGAGTAGGAAACGGAAAACACTCTCAGGAAATTTCATCTTTATAGAAAGGCTTGTCTTGGAAATATTACTGGACTGAGCCTAAGCCCTGAGCATGTCCTCATGTTCTACACCAGGGATACTCAGAGAATGTACTTCCTGAATCCACAGTCAGTGGTATGTTCCAGCTTGAGGAGATCATTTCAGGAACTGCAGCTGCTTTGTCCTGCAGCCAGAGGCTTCCTGTGTCAAGGGCTGGGAATGATTCTCCCCCGGTCACTTGTCAGCATCTTCCCAGCCCTAACTGATGGAACCCCTCTGTGCCTCTGTGCCGTGCCCGGGCTGGCTGCAGGCAGTGCCCCAGCCGCCGGAAAGGCAGATCCTGTCCCTCCCTCATTGCTCGGGACTCTTCCCGGGGCACTGGGATGTGGGCATGTGCAATGCCAAGGGCAGGACCATGGGGTGGCCCCTGCCATGCTGCTGAGCAGCAAAAAAGAGGCAATGAGGCCCCAGGGCTGCAAGGGTCACTTGTCTCCCAACTGGCCCCAGGGGCAGGGACAGCAGCCCTGGCCAAAGTGCTGCAGAAGTTGCCTCTGTCAGGGCCTTGCAGCTTCTGCACATCCCTCTGCCCTCTCCGGCCCAGGCTGTCCTACAGTGTCCGTGCCCTGTGTCTCTGTCCCTGCAGGCTGTCCTCATCCCCCCGGCTGCCCCACCTCACCGGCCCCTTCCTTTGCTGATGGCTCTGCGGCCTGCCTGGCTCTGCCTTGGCACGCAAAGCCTTGGGCTGCTCCAGACTCCTTCTGGGGGACACGTGGCACCACAGCACTGCCCTGGGAGAGAAATTCCTTTCTCCTTGTGTCCAGTCTGGACCTCCCCACCTGCCCTTTGCATTAATTCTTTCTTTTGCCGGCTGTTCTCTACTATGTCAAAAGGATCCACCATCTCTGAAACCACCCTTCAAGCCCTCCCAGGACTCTCCTCCACTGTCCTCAGGCTCCACTCCACTGAGCACAGAGCCCCTTTGTCCCTATGTAGTGATCATGTGCTTGAGGCCACGGGCACCTGGACAAGAAGGTCGGTTCTTTTCTACAGGAAGGAAACCACAGAACCCCAGTGTTCTGAAGGCAGATGAGAGGCAGCCACCAGAGGCCAAGGCAAGCCAGACCTGTCTGTCCTTGCAGCTTCTGTCTGAAAGCAACCCTTGGACATATGGGGAGTTTTGGAGGTGGAGTTCCATTTCAGCTGTGGGTGCCTGGACCGGAATGACAGCTCTTCTCCCCAGGAAGGAAAGGGCAGAGCCCCAGGGTTTCAAAGGCTGATTAGTGGTGGCTCAAGGAGGCCAAGGCCAGCCAGACCTGTTTGTCTTGGCAGCTTTTGTCTTGGAGCGATCCTTGGATAGAGGGAATTTGGGAGGCCAAATCCCAGTTTTGTCCATGGACGTCTGGCCAAGAAGGACAGTTCTTTTCCATTGGCAGAAAAGTGAGGAGCCCCAGTGTTTCAAAGGCAGATGAGAGCTGGCCCTCAGGAATGCAAGGGAAGCTGGACATTCCTGGCAGCTTTTGTCTGGGAGCTATTCCTTGGATAGATGGAATTTCAGAGGTGGATTCCCAGTTTTGGCCATGGATGGCTGGACTTGAAAGATGTTTTTTTCCATGGGAAGAAAAGCACAGCCCCCCCGTGTTTTGAAGGCAGATGAGAGGTGGCCCCTAAGAGGCCAAGGCCAGCCTGAGCTGTCTGTCCTGGCAGGTTTCACATGGGAACAATCCTCGGATAGAATCAAATTTGGAGGTAGAATCCTAATTTCAGCCATGGGTCCCTGGAGGAGAAGGACAGTTCTTTCCCACAGAAAGGAAAGCAAGGAACTCCAGCATTTCAGGGGCAGATGAGAAGCAACCCTCAACATGCCAAGGTCAGCCGGACCAGGCAGGTGGCCCCAGGAGGCCAAGCCAACCAGTCCTGTTCCATGTTCTTTGGATCCTTGGGGCCCTGCAGCATCACAATTTTGTTCCCCTGAGGCCCAGCAATATCACAGTGGTCTCCTTGGCTCTACAGCAGCACAAAGGCCCCTTGCTTCCATGAGGCCTTGCTGTGTCCAAACGGTTTCCTTGCTTCCATGGGGCTGCAAAATACCACTATGGCCCACTGGTTCCATGAGGTCACAGAGTGTCACAGTGGTCTCCATGATTCCATAAGGTCCTGCAGTGTCACAATGGCTCCTTGGTTCTATTGGGCTCCTCAGGATCACAGTGGCCCCTTGGTTCCACAAGGCCTGGCTGTGTCACACTGGCCCTTTGCTTCCATGAGACCTTGCAGTGTCACAATGGTTTCCTTGGTTCTATGAGGCCCTGTGGTGTCACAATGGCCCCTTGATTCCATTGGGCCTCTTACTGTTACGTAGTTCTTAGTTCCGTGGTGCCCTGTAGTGTCACAGTGGTCTCCTTGGCCCCATGGTGCCACGCAGTGTCCCAAGGGCCCCTTGGTTCTATGAGGCCTGGCTGTGTCACAATGGCCCCTGGCTCCCATGAGGCCCTGTGATGTCACAATGGTCTCATTGGTTCCACGAGGCCCTGCAGGTCCACAATGGCCCTTCGGTGTCACAAGGCCTTGAAGTGTCATAATAGTCTCAGCGGGTTCCCCCGCTGCTTCACAATGGCCTCCTTGGTTCCGTGATGCCCCGTAGCGTAACAATGGTATCCTTGCTTCCACACAGTCAGAATGGCCCCGTGGCCTCATGGAGCCCCACAGTGTCACTGCGATCCCCTTGATTCCACGAGGCCCTGCCGTGCTACAATGACCCCTTGGTTATACAAGGCCCTGCGGTGTCACAATGGCCTTTTGGTTCTGAAGTGTGCAAGAGCCTAATCATAGGAGAAAGGCTCCAAAAAATGCTTTGTCATTATCACTGCTCAGCACCAGAAAGGCTTCAAAAGTGCTTCGTCATTATGGCTGCTTATCATAATCACTTTTGAACGCCTGGAAACTACGTGCCGTACGGGCCGTGCATAGCCCGCCTCGAGGCCCATGAAAAGGAAGGCAAAACTGGTGCAAAATGTGGAGGCGAAAGCGAAAGGTAGAATCCCTGCCCTTTGCCTTTCCCCACACCACCACCATCGCCAGCCACGAGACACCCTGAGGCCTCCGGGAGCCGACGCCGCCCGCCTGGGGAGAACCCCCCAATCCTTCACCCTGGACTGAAATCCCGAGTGAGCTGTGCAACCCCTACCCCTGCTCCTTCGTCCCAGGCGGACCGAGGTTCAGCTGCAAGCATGGAGCCTGCATCTCGGAGGACGGGCTGCCGCTTTCCAGCCAAACTGCTCCAGAGATGGGAAGAGGCAGATAAGACGCTTCAAACAGCAGAAAAAAAAAAAGGCAAAAACTTCTCCACTTCCCCCACCCTGTCTCAGCAGCAACAAAGGTAGCACAGTGTGGTGGTGACTTATCCTATGCTTTTAGAGTAACCTTGGCTTTTTCTAACTCTTCTCTACTTTTCTCCTTCTTTCGCTTTGCCTCTCTTACCATTAGATAAACAGATACCCATTTTTTTGGCACCAACATTTAATCTCGTTTGGTTTTAATCTCATCTCTGGGAATATTTTGAACCTTCAAAGTTCTTTCCTTTTTATACTCAGAGATTTTGTTTTCTTTGCCCTTCTGGGTGTAAATCAGATAGTAACAAAGTGTCATAATGGTCTCCACGCTTCCATGAGGCCCCACGATGTCACAATGGACTTTTGGTTCCATGAACTTTCGTTCTGTCAGCAACAGTCTCCTTGGGTCCGCAGTGTCACAATGGACCCTTGGCTCCATGAGGTTCAGTAGCGTAACATGGACGCCTTGATTCCATGAGGTTGTGTAGTGTCACAATGATCTCCTTGCTTCTGCGGCCCTGCTGTGTAACAATGGGCCTGTGGTTCCATGAAGTTCTGTACTGTCAACCATGATCTCCTTGCTTGCACAGTGTCATAACTGACCCTTGGTTCCATGAGGCGCCTGGCCTCCAACAGCCTCTAAGAGACCCTTATGGCCCCTCAAGGCCCCTCACAGCCCCTCATGACCCCTCGGTGCCCCTCACAGCTCCCCAGGGCCCCTCATGGCAGCTCACAGTCCCTCACAGTTCATGGCCCCTCATGACCCTTCACAGCCCCTAACAATCTCTCATGGCCCCTCACAGCACCTCATGGCCCCTCATGGCCCCTCACGGCCCCTCACGACTCCTCATGACCCTTCACAGCCCCTAACAAGCCCTCATGGCGCCTCACAGCCCTTCACAGCCCCTCATGGCCTCTCACAGCCCAAGGCATGGGACTCCTTCCGAAGGAGAAGAGATCGGGCTCTGCTTGTTCTCCTTTTATTTTGGTCACTTCACAGTGATGAGTAAAGGAAAGCTGAAATGGAGCCTTTCCCCAGCATTTCCCTCTGGGATAATTGCGGGGCTGAAGCTCTGTGCTGGCGCTGGCCCATGTGTGAACATCGCTGCAGCCCCCCACAGCCTTTGCTGTCCCCCGTGTCCATTCCCGGTCCCTGAGACCCGCCCAGCTCTGGCAGCAGCAGGAGCCACCGCGCAGTGGGCCCTGTACCGGCACAGCCGGGGCTCCTGGCCAAGAGCAGCAGCAGCGCCAGCCCCTTCCCACCTGCTTGTGCCTCGGCTTCCCAAGAGGTTTTTCCCGGTGAATTTCTGGACTAGAGACACAATCAGCCACAAACAGACCTGATTCCTCAGAGCCCGGCTGTGCTGCCCTGATGCAACCTTCAGAGAAAGAAAGGATCCGGTTCCAGCACTGTTCCCAGCACCGTTTCACTCATCCTCAGGTGACAGCAGGAGGCTTTTCTTGCGTTTGCCTTGGGAATTACAGATCATGGCTGCTCTTCCCCCTCTTCTGGTTGCCACTTGAATTTTATCTGAAAAACTGCAATTGCCTCTTTTGATCGGTGCTAGCCACAGTGCTTTTCTGATGGGGAATTCAGATGCTTTGTTGCAGGCATCCTGATTAGCAGATCTTGAAATGTTCACAGGTCTATAAGCAAAAAGTCGAGGAGAATGAAAGCCATACAGGCCACATTCACAGCGCTCAAACACAGCCCTGTTGCTGGTGCTCTTGAAATAGAATCAGCTGCCAGAGGCCAGCACAGAAATTGCCTCTGGAGTGTGGAATGAAACGAAAAAATCCACCGGGAGAAAGAGGAAGCAGAACTTCTGCACTCGCTTCATTGCTTCTTCCCAGCAGCAGGAGACGTGGATGTCCAGAGGTACGTCCCGCTGCTGCTGACCACAGTGAGAGCACAGCCTGCTGCCCAGTCCCAGCGGGACCCCGAGCCCAGCCCGGGGAGCTCCCGCAGCGTCGGCAGCTCAGCGGACGCGGTGCCAGGGCCGCAGCCCCGGGAACACGCCCGCCCATTGTGGGGCAGCGGCGCAGGCCCAATGTCCTGCGGCCCAAACTTGCTGCTGCTGCTGCTGCTGCTGCTGCTACGCAAGGCCCATCCTTCTCCCCCTGCTCCTCTCCCAGCACGGCGCAAATTGCACCTCGCGGGATGCTTCCCCGGAAGCTGCTCAGGCGCCCCGCTCCTCTTTCCACCTGAGCGTCACTGCGGAGGAATCTTTGGCGCACTTCCGTAAGCCCGGGCCTCTCACTCGTGCTGAATCGGGAATGCAAATGGCCTTGTTAGGAAAGTCAAAAGCCAAGGGAACGGATTAGGAATTATTCAAAAAAACTACCCTTCTTCCAGGCAAGGTACACCAAGTCATTTCCCGCATTTCTCCTTTGCAGATTCTTTCAGTCGCCTGCTCGGCGAGCTCCAGCTTCTTCTGCTGCTTCCTGTGAACCGATTGCACTCTCGATTTGAGCACCAACGCACCAGATGTGCAAGTATCTACGCTGAACTCAGAAACCAACTGCCTCTGTCAGACCATTTTCACAGTCCAGCTCACTTGCAAGATGTCCACTGAGAGCTTGGAAGGATTAGCCCCCAGCTCTCCACTTCTGGCTGCAGGCTCCGGAGATTCTTTCTCTCCATTCAGCCAGCCTAACAATTGCTGCTACCCCCTCCTCCTGTTTCCTTAGCCTACAACAGTAACGACGAAAACCTTACCCACGGCACAACTCGCTAGTCCACCAGGAGGAGAAAGGACAAGTTGTCAAGCTCTCAAAACCTTGGTCCTGCTTTGCTGCAAGAGTCCTGCTGCACGCACAGTGTGGCAAGCCAAGAGAAGCTGCATGTGATGGCACATCTTGTGACAGGAGCTCCAGCTCGGTCTCCAGGAAAGGGTCTTGAAAAGAGCAAACATCACTGTGGACAAGATTCTTGCAAAAGCAAAACAGCTTCCCAGAAGGGACATGCAAACGGAAAGAAACAACCCAAGATGTTCCCGTATACTATTAATTGCTTCCCTTCTATGCTCCCCTTTTCTGTCTTGCACTAGTTCTACCTCACAGTCCTTCCAAACTGATCTTACCTCAAACACCTAGGACTTAGCAAGTTTGAGACACTCTACAATACCAAGAGCTACACACAGCTTGCCTTCTCCCTGTTTGGCTTTGAAAGCAATGCTGGAGACCCCAGAAGCCTGCCAAGGGAAGATTTTAGAGCCCAGTGCCTTGCTCGGCTCTGGCTTCTAGAGACAGGGCATGTGCTCCCATGGGACTGCACCCTCAGCAGTGACAATAGACAGCAGCAGCAACAAAGGTGATTCCCATGACACTGTCGCAGGGCTCAAGACTCCGTGTCTTGGCTTCACATGGCAAAGCTCACTGTCCGTTTGGACAGACTCAGCATCCAAACTAGTCTGCTTTTCTACCTGTGTCAATGAACAGCAGGAGAAGGAAACCAGCCAGCAGTTTCTTTGCAGAGAGGGCCTTTGTTCCAGGCTGAAAGTGCTGGATTGGCAGGGAGGAGGCAAACAGCTGAGAGCTTAGCTGCTCTATTGGACCGGCATCAGAACTCAGCAAAAAGAGTGTTTCCATTCTTTTATTTGAAGCCTCCTATCGGCAGTCTCCGATTTTCACCTGAAACCGGACAAGAAAACAGCAACAGCCCTGCCGACGAGGGCACCGCGCCGGGCACGGCCCCGCCGCTCCCACTGCCCACGCCGAGCGGCCGGGGAGCAGCGCTGCACCGCGCAGGGGCTGCACGTCTCCCTCCTCACGTCCTGCTCTGCCCTCCCACGGGGCTGCCTCTGCCTGGCGCTGGCAGGCTCCTCATTCAGCACTTTGCTCTGCTCCAGGCGAAAAGCGCGGACAGCGCTTTGGTTGCTCGCGAGCAAGAGACCGCGGCGCGGGGCGAGCCAGCAGCAGCAGGGGCAAGTTGCAAGACTGCCGCAAGGAAGAGTTACAATCTGGTGAAGAAGAAGCTAAACAAGACGGTGCGTTTGGCGCGGCTGCGGGAGGAAGAGATGCTCCGGGACTCCGCTTCGGCCCCGGAGCGGCCCGTGCTGGCCCGGGGCGCGCGGGGCTCGGCCGCGGGGCGCGCGGGGCAAAAACGGACACCCGGGCAACAGACACACGGACACGCGGACCAACGCTCCCAGCGCTTCAGCGGCAGCGGCGGCAGCAGCAGCAGCGGCAGCAGCGGCAGCAGCAGAAGAGCAATACAAGAGCAGCGGTTCTCCAGACCCTCTGCGTTCCTTCTCCTGTTCCTCCTCTCCTTCTCCCAGTGTCCCGCATCCCCTGTCCCGCTCTCCCTTCAGTGCTCCACCCCCTCCGCCCCTTCCGCGGCCTCCCTCTCCCCATGCCAGGCCGGGCCATGCGCCCGGCCCGCCCCCGGCCCCGGGCGGGGCTGCGCCCTCCCCGCCCCCGGGCGTCCCGCCGCGGTCTCGCCTCCGCCCGGCTCTTGCCCTACTGGCGGTGGCGCCGCTGGGCGGGCATCAGTGCCTGCCTCTTGGGCAGCACTGTTAGCCTCTGGCTCCGGCTGGCCCGGCCCCGGCCCCGGCCCCGGCCCCGGCCCCGGCCCCGGCCCCGGCCCCGGCCCCGGCCCCGGCCCCGGCTCCTCCCGGGACCCGCCGAGGAGACAGACGGCGCGGCCGCTCCCGCCGCGTCCGCGGCGTCTTCCCCGGTCCGAGCTCTTCCGCTCGGCAGCGCGGCCCCCGCCCCCGAGCCGCCGGTGTCCCCTTCGAAAGAGGCAACATCTGGGGATACCCGGCCCGGGGCGGTTGAGGAGCGCCCGGCGGCCGTTTCTGGCCCCGGGCCGAGCGCTGACAGCCGCGTCTCGCCGGCAGGGAATGCGCTGCAGGGCCTGAGGGAGCGCTACCTGGAGGGTTCGCTGCTGGGGCGCGGCGGCTTCGGCAGCGTCTTCGCGGCCACGCGGCTCTCGGACGGCGCCCCGGTGAGTGGCGGGGCCGGCGGCGGGCGCAGGAGGCGGGGGGCAAAGGAGGGCGCAGGAGAAGGAGGATGGGGCTCGGCAGGGCGGGCGGCGAGCTCAGCCCGCTGCTCCCCTTGCCTTGCAGGTGGCCATCAAATGGGTGCCACGGACCCGCATCCGTCATTGGGGCGAGCTGGTGAGTGAGCGGGGGGGGTAGGGGTGGGGGTGGTGGGCAGCGGGAGAAGGCGGGGCATGACGGGCGGGGATGAGCCGAGGCCCGGGAGGGTGGAAGGCGCCAGGACGCCTCGGGGGAGAGCGGGCGTGGGGGCAGCGGAGGGCGCAGAGCATCCCGGGCTGGGCGAGGGCTTCCCGAGCCCTGGCACGGCATCAGCCCCACTGACGGCATCGTGCTCCTCCCGCAGCCCAACGGCACCAGCGCACCACTCGAGGTCGTGCTGCTGGACAAGGTGTCCACCGGCTTCCCTGGTGTGGTGCAGCTCCTCGAGTGGCTCGAGCTGCCCAGCAACGTGGTGCTGGTGATGGAGCGGCCGGAGCAGTCTCAGGACCTGCTCCATTTCATTCGAGCGCGGGGCTTCCTGTCCGAGGAGGTGGCACGGGAGCTGTTCCGCCAGGTCCTGGAGGCCGTGCGGCACTGCACCAGCTGCGGGGTCCTTCACAGGGACCTGAAACCAGAGAACATCCTGGTTGACCTGGCCACGGGCCAGGCCAAATTGATTGACTTTGGCTGCGGCACCTACCTGCAAGACACAGCCTACACCAGCTTTGCAGGTGAGTCCTCACCAGGGTAGGCTCCCGGTGCCGGCATCTCGCGGCCCAACCTGGCTGTGGCAGCGGGGATTCTCCCTTTTGATGCCAGTCATGGGACCGAGTTTTCAGCCCAGTTGCTTTTGAGTGCGGGTGGCCGGGGGGCCATCTTCCAGCCCTGCTGGCAGCCTTCGCCAGCCACTCTGCCCAGGACTGGCGCTGGGGCTGGGGCAGCCAGTGTGACAAAAACACACCCGTGGGTGGGGGTAGCAGAGAGGGGGGGGCCAGAAGCTGTGCACCCGCCGGTTTGGTGTGCAGGCAAGAACCGGCTTGGACTGCTCAGCTCGCCTTGTTTGCCTTGGCTTCAGAATGTTTTTTTGGGGCAATGCAGGCAGGGAGGGTGAAGGCATGGTTTTCCCACCCCCGGCACTGAGCGGGTTTTCCCTTTGCATGGAATGCTTGAGCCTTGCCAGGGCTTCCGCTGCCCTCTTGTGACACCGGTGGCTTCTTTTACAACCCCCAGTTTGTCCACAAGTCACAGGCGCTGGCGAGAGGGCAGCGGGTCATGCCGCGTGCCACCGGTGCGGCCCCTGCGTGCCCAGGGATGCTGGGGCGAGGCTCCGGGAGCAGGCAGCATCCCGCTAATGAAGTGCCTCTCTATTCCGTAGGAACACCAGCGTACAGCCCCCCGGAATGGACCCATTTTGGCTGGTACTACGGCGAGGCAGCTACCGTCTGGTCCCTGGGCATCGTGCTGCACCAGATGGTCTGCGGGCGGCACCCGTTCCCGAAGGGCCGGAACATCAGCTGGGGCCAGCTGTCGCTCCCAGAACGGCTCTCTCAAGGTGGATGCTCATCCCTGCGGCACGGGGGGAATAGCAGTACTGGGAGACAGCAGCGGGCTCATGAGCATCCCGCTCTGGCAGCTGCCGAGGAGGTGGCACATGCCTCGCTCTCCTGCTCTCCTCCAAAACAAAGAATGGATGGGAAAGTTCAGGCACAGCTCGGAGCCCCCATGGCATGGCCTGGGCATGGCAATAGTGGGGCAAAGCGGACAGGAGCCTTCTGCAACTGACCGGCGCTTTCTGGTTTCTCCCCACAGACTGCAAGGAACTGATCAGATGGTGTCTGTCCCTGCACTCCTTGGACAGGCCCTCATTAGAAGACCTGTCGTGTGATCCTTGGCTGCAGGATATTCATCATCCATAGAAGAAGGGAGAGAGCCACAGGCACACTTTGATCCAGGGAGCCGGTAAGTTACAGCTCCACACGTGCCTTGGCCAGAAGAAGCCAAGAAACGCAGGCTTTTTTGCCCTGCTTGTATCGCTGCGCAGGGGTCGTCAGATGGGGACCCGCAGCCCTTGTGCTGGCGCTGAGCTGCTCTTCCCAGCACTGGTGGCTGCCGTGCAAGCTGCTTTTGCTTGTCCTGCTTCACTGACAGCCGGGGCCCTGGGCGGGGCACTGACAGCCTGCTCTCAGCCGCAGGGAAGAAGGAGCCCCTGGAGAAGCTGTACTCCTGCTGCTGCTGGAGACATGGAGGATGACGTCAAGGATGGCAAGCTCTTCCTCGACCTGGCCACCGGCAAGCTGAAGATGATGGGCTTCGATTCTGGCACCTTCTTCAAAGCCAGGCTCCACAGCGAATTTACAGATGAGTCCACAGCCAGGGGGATGCTCCCAGATTTGGGCATTGCACAGCCTGGCCGGGAAGCAAAGGTTCCCCCCTTTGCTGGGGCGGATGCAACTAATTCTTCAGCCGGCTGCCAAGCTGCTTTTCGGCAGGGCGGGCGGGATGGGCTGGGGTGCTTAGGAAATGGGAGTCGGCCCCTGGCCCTGCCAACAGCCCCCACCACCCACTGTTCCCCGGGCTGGGGCTGGGGCTGGGGCAGCCAGCCCGACACAAACAAGCCCCCATGGCAGGAGCAGAGGTGGCACTCCAGGAGCTGTGCACGGGCTGCTTTGTTTTGCAGGAAAGGAAGGGCTTGGGCTGCTCCACTCGGCTTGTTTGCTTTGGGCTCGCTGTGCCTGTTGGGGGTCAGTGCGGGGGGGAGGGGAGAAAGCGTGGGCTTCCCTCGCCCGAGGGTGGGTTTTTCCCCAGCATGTAGGGAAGGTTGGGCCTTCCTCAGGCCCCCAACAGAGAGAAGACTTTTTACCTTTTTTCTTGTTTCTCCTTTTTGTCTGTAATCCCTTTTCATTAATTTGTTGTTTGTTTCCCTTAAAGGAAGCGTTGTAGGTGGTGTCCAGTCTGGATCGGGAAGTGCTTGGGACCAGCTGCAGCGTGGATGGGACGGGGCCTTGGAGAACGCCGAGGACATCGCTTGGGAGCAGCTTTTCTTCCGGCGGCGGGTGGCGTGCGGTGGGTCCCCGTCTTCTTGGCACGGCTGGGATAAGGGCTTTTGGGAGATGGCAGCGAGCACAGGAGCATCCCAATGGGCAGCTGCTGAGGAGGTGGATCTGCCACGGCTGGCTGCGGGCGGTGGCACGTGTCCTGCCATCCTGCTCTCCTGCCAAAGGCAGCAGTGACGGGCGGCTTCGGGCAGCTCTCTGAGCACGGCCAGCACGGCCTGGGCACCACGGGCGGCTGGGACAAGGGGGACAGCAGCCTTCAAGTGACGGGCGGTTTCTGCTTTCTCTCCTTGCAGCCGGGCTCTGTGGATGCTGAGGCTGCTCTGGGCTCCGCCAGGGCTCTGCTGCGGCTCAGCACCGGGCTGGAAGAAGCCAAAGAAGAACCGGTGTGAGCCGCAGCAGAGACGTGCTCGAGCATTTCGGCAACGCAGCTCAAGCCTGCAGAGTGCACGCCTCCAGGGGAAAACATGACACCCCCCCCCCGCCCCCAAAATAAACTTGTTCAATAACTTGTGAAATGAAATCAATCTGGGATGACCCCAAATGGCATTTCTCAGCTTGCTCAAGCTTTAGCTCAGCCCTTCTCTGAACAGTTCTCTGCCCCGCCTGCCTTTTACTTCACAAGTGCTCCCTCTTTTCCCCCAGTGAGTTGCCAGCTCAGGGCAGTCTCTGTCGCACTGTAGCCTTCCTTGATGCCTTTGACCACGAGGAGGAGCGAGCCCCAGGTTTAGGGACTCATCCTGTCACTGGCAGAAGAACAGCAATGTCTCAGAGGTCCGGTGAGACCTGAGTGTCATTCAAGAGCTGCCCTCCAGGCCTCAGCTCTCCTCACTGTTAGCTTCCCACTGCCCCTTTTCCTCGTCCTTCCAGCAGGATGAGCTCTGTGAATGCCCTTGACCCTCCCCACTCCTGCCAGCCCAGCCACCCAGCTCAGTTTGGCTTAAGCTGAAGCTTCTTTGTCTCCTCTGGCACGCCAGTGCAGTTCCCTCTGCGGGGAGCAGCAGCCCCAGAGCACAGCAGGCAACAGCGCAGGCCGCACCTGCACCGGCTCCCCTCCACGCGTGGCTGGGCTCTTGGTGGCAACTAAATGCTCCCTGTTTGCAGCTGTCACTGGAGGATGGCCCCAGGGCAGAGCCCAGCCCGGCTCCCACTGCATCCCCCGGAGCTTGGGGCAGACAGTGGTCCCAGAGCTGAGGTTCATGGTGCGCAGCCGGCGCTGTGGCTCGCAGTCGGTGTTTGCAAGTGTTGCGTTCTCACCTCCTGCAACTTGTGGGGAAAAGGAGCTGTGCGGCCGGGCCAGCACTGCCCCTCTGGGCAGTGACACGGCTGAAGGTCTTTGCTGTTGCAGAGGAGCCGGCATGGAGCCTTAGCAGGGCCTGGCAGGTGTGGAGCCGGATCTCGCCCGCTGTCCGGGGCTCGCTGCCCGCCAACCGCCCCCACCCGCCGCGCTCCCTTCTGCAGGGACGGAAGGCTCTGGCTGCACAAGGGTTCCCATAATGTCTTTGTACCCGTGGCTGCGGAACGAACACGGAGAGCGAAAGTGTCAGTCACGTTGCTTGCACGTTCCTTCCTTTAGATACAAGGCACAGATCTCTTAAAAGGATAGGCAGGGATAGAGATTTCCCACATAGCCCCTCTTTGGGGTAACTCACCTTGTAAGCTGGCGTCAGGGGCATTTTTTTCCCGGCCCTGTGGGAGTAGGTGTCCAAGAGCTGAAGTGAGCAGCATTTAGAAGCAGTTTCAAGATTTCTAGGCAGGAAGTGGAGCTGACAAGCATCTGTGTAACTCACCGTATTCATCGTGGAGACACGAGACCTGGAAAAATCCCAGCTCTCTGTGCATTTGTGCAAAAGGGGGAAGCAGCAGAAAGACTTTGTGTCTGCTTGTCCAAGCTCCAAGGAGCTGGGGTGGCAAAGGGTGGCCTGGGCTGGTGGCAGGTGAAGTCCTGTTTCATGTCATCATAGAGTGGCACAGGACAAAGCTAAAAGCACCCACAGCCACACTGATGAAGTCTTTCTGATGCTGCACATCCTAGAGGAAAAGCTGCTGTCACACAATCCATTGGTATTTATAACTTTTATTTGCAATACTTTAGGTCCAAGTTTCAAACCGCAATATTTTTACACTCAAGACACGGTCATGCACAATCCATATTTCAATTTCCTATTGCTTCAACCACAATTTAAAATAACTTAATATTGACAGCAAAACGCAAAATCCTTAAAAAAGGATGCTGAGGTCAGTGAGATGGATCCATGCCATCAGCACATTTGCAAAGTAAATAACTTTGTTCTCTTTTTAAAAAGATCAGTTACCTCTTAATCCAAAGTTACAGAAGATTTTTCACTACACATTTGGTTTTTTCTCTTTCATATTTTTTCTGGTTTTTCTTTTTTCTAATTTTTTTTTTTTTAAAGAGATAACACGTCTTAAAAAAGGATTGTACAGCAAAATGAGATACATTTCTGCTCAACAATGAAAATGTAGGCTCCTCCTCTGTTTACTTTTGTCTGGATACCCTGAAGAAAAAATCTAGCAGACACCAGCAGAGGTGTAAACGGGTTGCTTTGGACTAAAGTGGAGTTTAGCACTGGTGACATCCTGACCCAGTCAAGAGTTGCAGAATTCTTTTGCAGATCTCGAACCATGTCCTTGCGGGCACAGCACCTGCAGTGCTGATGCACCAGGGCACAAGAAGAACTCTGTTATTCCCGCACCGAATTTGGGCTCTGCCCAAGCAGGAGGTGCTGCAGTGCTTTGCTCCTCGTTGCCGTGTGGAGCAGCTCCCTTCCTGCTGGCTGAGCTGCTCAGGCAGAGCCCGGCAGCTCCTGACCCTGAAGGGCTGAGGCCTTTCCCCTGCTGCTGTGCTACAGACGGATTCAGCAGCATTGCTGTACGTGGGGATACACAGCGGGACCAAAAGCAGTTGCCTTTGTAGACCCTAAGCTGAAAGGTGAAAAATCTCAAGAGACGAGGATGG
Source organism: Aphelocoma coerulescens (assembly GCF_041296385.1). NCBI lineage: Eukaryota > Metazoa > Chordata > Aves > Passeriformes > Corvidae > Aphelocoma > Aphelocoma coerulescens. Next base: position 1,643,505 of record NW_027183949.1, on the reverse strand, counting down.
AAGAGACTGGCAGGCTGCCTGTTTGCTGTGCTGCCCCACTTGTGAGCGGCCCAGCTTTGCGTGAGGCAGAGTGAGAACAAGGGGCAGCTCCCTCCCTCCCAGCCCCGCAGCCAAGGGGTCCCTCCAGTCCTGGGGCTTGGGGCACCATCAGAAGCTTCCAAGCAAAGGTTATCTTTGAACTTGCTCATTCATGAAATGCGCACGGTCATGAGCGCTCTGATAGATGTATCCACCCATTAGTGAAACATGGATTGACCTTTCTGTATTTGGAAGCTGGACAAGGCCATGAAATCTGACATCTGGCCTTGTTTGGGGCTGTATGGTCCAAGTCAACTCCCTTGCTTCCTCCTTGAGCCCTGGCCAGGCTTTGGGAGAAACAAACGGGAGAATGAAACCAGATGTTCCCACGCTAGAAGTGCTGTCGGTTTGTTAGTTCAACACTATCAAAGGTGGGCCCTCTCACAGGGAGGTTGGAAGCCTCACCTGTGGGTGGAGGCACCTGCAGGAACTCCCAGTGTCCGGGAATGGCTCTCCAGTCCTTGGCTGTGACAGCTTCCCCCAGCTGATGGGTGGCTCTGGGTGATGGTAAAGTCTGAGGGTAACTGCTGCTGTCTCTTTCTTAATCACTACGGGCAATCTTTGGTAGGGATGATTGGGTGCATTGCTGAGCTTCTCCTTTTGTGATTCTTTGCTGCTTTGAACTACAATAAATGACGCTGATTCCTTGAGTTGGTGTCTATGTCTTTGGTGCTGACCCTGCCCACTGGTAAAACAAATTTGGTATAGTCTGGCTGGATCACAACAAAATGCTGCTTTTTAAATGTAAGTGTAAGGAATCGGTCCCATCCAAAATTCCCGCATGGGAAGACCTTCCCTAGGGTTTGCTGGCTGTGGCGTGGGCTGAGGTCGGAGCTCCGTGCGAGCAATGAGGACGTCAATTGAAAGAAGCTGAAGCACTGGATGTATTAAAATGCATCCCAAAATTGCATATGGAAAAAGGAAAAGAACTTGTGGGTTTGGGAAGATGAGGGTGAATTTTGTTAACAGCATCTCGGAAACAGCACCAACAGAAGGAACGATTGTTGTTGAAATGCTCCCACATGGAGCGACAGAAGAAGTTTTTAATCTTGAGTTTGGATTTGTTTGAGCAAAGGAAATAATAATAATAACAACAATGAGAATAATAACAAAAAAATGATCTACATGTATATAATATAATAAAAATCGATGTTTATGTTTTCACATGTATATAATGACATTGTGAAATAATGCTCCAAATACCCATTTGTTAGCTTTGGCTGCTCAGGGATATAAGACTAAATACGCTACAGAAAAGGACTGGCCAGGACCCCAGCATCGCTGGGAAACTGTGGGAGATTGTATACAACAGATGAAGGAGGAAGGGATGAAAGTGGCTGTTTTTATAGGGTTTGCTGACGCTAGGACGTGGAATGCTTTGTCTGTTACTGCGAAAAATAAAGTGAGTAAGACTGCTGGGTTTTTCATATCCCAGACTATCCACAAGCTGCAGAACTGATTGAACAGATGAAGGGGTTGTTAAAAGAGCAGTTGAAAAATATAGGAGATGGGAATGTGTCGCAATGAAAAACCCACCTCCCAGATGTGCTCCATATCCTTAACAATGGGCCCACTGGGGAAATGGAAACCCCCTGGATGCGCATGGCTGCACCCAATTTGCAAATAGAACCACGGACAGTGACACTTTGACTTCCTGGGAAATTGTTCCGGGGGTGATGGTCCCTGACAGGGCCATCGCAGAGGCTGCAGGGCTGGACCTTTACGCATTAGAATTAATTAGGAAAAATCAGAAGCAAATGAGAGTTATCAGTACCGGCACAGGAATTCAGGTTCCTCCGGGACACTTTGGTTTGATAACTGCCCACTCAAGCTTGGCCTTGACAAGTGTTCATATGGTGGGAGGAGTGGTTGGTGCAGATTATCAAGGAGAAATTAAAGTAGTTCTGTTAAACAATAGTGAACAACACTGGATTATTCAACCCCACGGCAGGGAAGCACAGTTATTGATATTGCCAGTTTTTAAAACAACCGTGAAAAAAGGACATCCACTTCACATCACTACTGTTCATGGAGATAAAGGGTTTGGATCCACCAGTCCTGATCATGGAGCCAGAGTGTGGGTCCAGAGGCCAAATGGCCCGCCCGAGCCAGCTGAAGTAAGAGCTGTAGGCAAAGACAACACTGTTTGAATCCTGAAACCTGGGTGAGAAAGATGGGCACATGTCCCTGCAGCCAAGTGTTCTGTGAGAGAACAAAGAGATGTTACAGGATATTGTTTTGCAGAGCCTGCCAGACCAAATCTCCCTGTTTGCCCCAATGGTCCCTTTGGAAAGTGCTCTGATCCACGGCGCTCGATGTGAAGACTGATGTGCCACTGAGTGAGTGACTTCTGCAGACAGAAAGGGACCACTTAACAGTGAAACTATTGTTGATCTTGTTGATTTAATGTTGTCCTTGTAATCGGAGCACTGGTTGGGAAAATAGATTTCTAACAGCAGGAGCAGAGATAGGGAACTCATTTAACCTCAGTAATTGCTGGGTGCGTGCAAGTCCAGAAGGATCCGATGACTGGCCTTGGCTGGCCCATCTGGCCCAACCCAAATGGTGGGTTAGAAACTTGAGCACAGTTCACGATAAAAACAGAGCTCTAGACCGAGGGTGGCGATCCCCGACCGCTGCCTTTTCATAGAAAAGGCATTTCTTGCCTAAATCGGATAAAGAGGAATATATGTAGGGAAAAGTGTCTGTGGATGGATGTTGTCTCCTGGAATAGGTTGTATGCACCCACACTGTAAACTGTTCAATTGCAGCCAGTATAAAGGGAAATGGAATCAAACTCACGGACAGCTCTTTAATCATGGCTGGGTTAAGCGTTCCTATGAAGATTGTGAAAAGATACCCTTAAAGCACGTCCCGTATGATATTTTGGCTTGTCAACAAAGAATTTCTAATACTTAAATCTAAGATTGTAGGATGAAAAGAATTGTTATGAAGGTTGCAGTTCGTCTCTAGGTCAAAGGACTGATTGAAGTAGTGAGGCCTGAACAACAGGCCCTGACTGAGGCCTGAACAACAGGCTCTGAGGCAAAGTTGACATCTAGATGAACCTTCCAACCAAATGTTCTATTTGTATCTGCTCATTAACAAAGCATTAGTAGCAATATGCTCTATGTTCATTGGTGAAACACGGATTGACCTTTCTGTATTTAGAAACTGGACGAGGCCCCATCTGGCCTTGTTTGGGGCTTTAGGATCAAACTCCCTCGGTTCCTCCTTGAGCCCTGGCCAGGCTTTGGGAGAAACCAAAGAGGAGAATGAAACCAGATGTTCCCACACTAGCAGTGATGTCGGCTTGTTTGTTCAACGCTGTCAAAGCTGGGCCCTCTCACAGCGAGGTTGAAGCCTCGTTGCCCGCAAAGGTGGATGCACCTGCAGGAACTCCCAGGGTGCGGGAATGGCTCTCCAGTCCTTGGCTGTGACAGCTTCCCCCAGCTGATGTGAGGATGTGGATGATGGCAAGGCCTGAGGGTAACCGGTGCTGTCTCTTTCTTGATTACTGTACGCAATCTTTGGTAGTGATGATTGGGTGCTTTGCTGGGCTTCTCCTTTTGTGATTCTTTGCAGTTTTGCATTCTAATAACTTACACTATTCCTGAACTTGGTGTCTGTGTCTTTGGGGCTGACCCTGCCCACTGGCAAAACAGACGCTGAGGGCCCTCGGAGAACCAAAGGTGCCTTGCGACACCGTGGGGCCTCGTGTAACCAAGGGCACCACAGTGACAGCGTGGGGCCCAAAGGAACCAAGGGGCCAGCGTGGCACTGCAAGGCCTCGTGGAACCATGGAGAGCATTGTGACACGGAGGGGAGTCTTATAATCAAGGGTCCATTGTTTTCCTCTCCCTGCCCCGGCCCCAGCCCTGCAAAGAAGCCCAGTCCTGTCTGGCCCTGCAGCAGGAACTGGAGGCACTGGAGGTGCGGGACAGTGACTCTGTGTCTGGAATGCTCAGGAGATCCTCAGCTCGGGCAGCTCCTGCAGCCCCAGGGCCCCGCTGCCCAGCACAGCAGCAGAGAGTTGGCTCTGGGGCTCCTCAGGCTGCTCCTGCTGCTATCCCAGGGACAGGGCAGCCTCTTGCCAGGGCTCCTCTGCACACACACGAGCTGCTGCTCTTCTCCTGGCCCATCCCAGCTCCCCACAGAGCCTTTCCCAGGGGAACACGTCTGTGCTGGCCTGAGCAGCCCTTGCTGTAGCCTCTGCCCTGCTGCCCACAGCCCCCGAGCTGGGGGTGCTGCTCTGCAGAGCATGGCGGCTGTGCTGCCCGGGGCCATGGGCTGCCTCTGCTGGGCTGTGCTGCTCAAGCTGGGAGACAGAGCTCTGCAGCTGATGGTGCTCCCTGCACGGACCCCCTCCCACACAGGCTCTGCTGTGGCCATGGAGGGTGCTCCGAGGTGCCTGCCTTGTTCCAGGGCTGGCGCATGGGCTGGGGCTGCCCTGGATCCTCCTCTGCAAGTTCCCAGAGGGTCAGACGAGTCACTGCCCAGACTCCTTTCCCTGTACCTGCTGTGTCCCCTGGGGCTGCAGAGCTCTCATGGCTCACAGGAAACATTCAGTCCTTTATCTCTGGGTGAGCCCACCCTGGACAGGCCTGTGCCCAGGGAGCTCCACTCACGGCTGATCCCTGGCACACACTGTCCCTGCAGGTCCCCTGCGTTCTCCTGGCAGCTCCCAAGTCCCTCCAGAAGAACATTCCCCTGCCATCAGGCCTGGCACAAGCTGCAGAGCCCCAGGAAGGTTCATCACAGACCATTCACCATCTGGTGGGCACTGGCCACCACCAAGCAAAACCTGAACCACACCTGAGTCTCTTGAAGGCCACACTGGGACCCTGATCTCATCCCACTGAGCCCTGGGAGAACAAGGAACACAGGCAGCCTCTTTAGAGTCTCTTCCTTGGGCCTCTTCCTGACAGTGACTGTGCAGGGAGAGCAAAGCCTTCCTGCAGTGCCTTCAGGAGATGCCCTTTGCTGATGGAACTGCTGTGGCGGAGCCCAGCTGTGTCCCAGCTGTGCCCATGGCCTGTCCCTGCCTGTGACACGCAGCAGGACTCGCACCACCCACACAGAGCTGTTGGCCTTACACCATCACAGCAGCTCCAAAGGAGAGAGTGGAAGTAATAAGAGAGGAGCTCTGAAAAGACCAAGCTCTGCTGCTCCCTGGCTGTGCTGCTCTGCTGGGACTCTTGCCTGCCCCACGCCTGCAAAACTGGTCCTGCCCTCCAGCTTCAGGGATGGACTCAACCAAAGGATCTTGAACAAAGACCTTGCTGATGGGTCCTTTCTTTCATGTGAATACACACAGAGCAGACTCCTCATTGACACAGTCCCTGTCAACAGTCCCATTCAGCCTGTAAACAGGGAATAAGATGCATAACAAAATCTTTTGGGTACAACATTAACATAGGAAAAGAAAAAAAGCCCCCAAAGCACCACCACCAAAACAACCTGAGAAGGCAGGCTGGGCCTCTAATGATTACACTTTAGCCTATGGAGCTGAAAACAGGCAGGTTTTTGCTTCTGGAAAGCATCCAGTCATCATTTTCCTCAGGGCATCCTTGAGCTCCTGGTTCCTCAGGCTGTAGATGAGGGACTTCAGGGCTGGAGGCAGCACTGAGTACAGAACTGGCAGTGCCAGGTCCACGGATGGGGAGGACCTGGAGGGGGGCTTCAAGCAGGCAACAAAGCCAGTGCTGAGGAACAGGGAGACCATGGCCAGGTGAGGGAGGCACGTGCAAAAGGTTTTGTGCCATCCCTGCTCAGAGGGGATCCTCAGCACAGCCCTGAAGATCTGCACATAGGAGAAAAGAAGGAACACAAATGAACCAAAAGTTAAACAGATGGAAAACACAACAAGCCCGAGTTCCCTGAGGTGGCAGTGTGAGCAGGAGAGCTTGAGGATGTGTGGGATTTCACCCAAGAACTGGCCCAGGGCACTGCCCTGTGTTCCAGTTTGGCCAAATTTAGAAATATATCCTCTGAGAGAAGGCACAACTACCCCTTCCCCCCCCCAGGTTCGGGAAAAAATAAATTTTCCTCGAAGGAAAGTGAAGGAGATAAAACTATTTATTTACCAAACACACGGGAAAAGGAAAATAAGGCTAAATAATAAAATGTTTCACTGTGGAGGAAAAACCTGGGAAAGTGTTAAGAGTCCTCCCTTTGGTCTCCTCGGCGCTGGGGCTTGGGCCAGGGCCAGGCCCTCTGTGCCCGGTGGAAAGTCCTCCCGATGTGCTCTGAGGTTGAAAAGCAGTCCAGTAGAAAAGGGAGAAAATCCGGAATTCCAGAGAAGGAAAAACAAAGTCCAAACTCTCAGTCTCTCTCTCCAGAGAACAAGAAGCTGAAAAAAAAAAACTGGCCAAAAGCTGACTGGAAAAAAAAGAAAGCAAGCTGGGTGCTTCCTCGCTCCCCTGCCGCAGCTGGGAAAAAAAAACCAACCTGCTATCTCTGTGTGACCTTGAACAAACTGCAAACTGCCCTGAAAAAGTTTTGCTCAGTTTAGAGGCATAGAAAGACACAGAAATTAATTTCTGGGCATAGGCAGCGATATGGGATACACATCATAAGGTCACCCCAAGACATTCCACCCCTTATCCCATATTGGTGGCTCAATGTCCAAACTAAGATATTTTAATTCTGCACACACATTTATATATATATATATACACAACTATATACAAACAGTGACAGTGACAATCAGCAAGCAGGGGTATACAAGCATTTCACACTACAGGTGGTTTTCACACAACAATCAGATCTCCCTGTGGTACACAACGTGTTGTTCCGTCTTTCTGCATTACCCACCATGTGCAACCAGGTCCCTGGGCAAAGACAACCCCACGGATGGGTTTGTCTGTACTCGAGGCAGAATTTATCCACACAGGCTTTCCTAACAGACCTCTGACATGCACTACTGGGACCTTATCTCCATCTGTTGTATGCAGGGATTCAGATTGGGCTGGACCAGCTCTATTGGTGGAACCTCGGGTGTTAACTAACCAGGTGGCCTTTGCTAGATGCTGTTCCCAATTTTTGAAAGTTCCCCCACCTAGTGCCTTCAAAGTGGTTTTCAACAATCCATTGCACCGTTCCACTTTGCCTGCAGCTGGTGCATGGTAAGGGATGTGGTACACCCACTCAATGCCATGTTCTCTAGCCCAGGTGTTAATAAGGCTGTTCTTAAAATGAGTCCCATTGTCAGATTCAATTCTCTCAGGGGTACCATGCCTCCAAAGGACTTGCTTTTCGAGGCCCAGGATGGTGTTCCGGGCCGTAGCGTGAGGCACAGGGTAGGTCTCCAACCATCCAGTGGTGGCTTCTACCATTGTGAGCACATGGCGCTTGCCTTGGCGTGTTTGAGGCAGTGTGATGTAATCAATCTGCCAGGCCTCCCCATACTTGTATTTGGACCACCGCCCACCATACCACAGGGGCTTCACCCGCTTGGCCTGCTTGATCGCAGCGCATGTCTCACAGTCATGGATCACCTGGGAGATACTGTCCATGGTTAGATCCACCCCTCGGTCTCGTGCCCACTTATAGGTGGCATCTCTGCCCTGATGGCCTGAGGCATCATGAGCCCATCGAGCTAGGAACAACTCTCCCTTGTGTTTCCAGTCCAAATCTACCTGTGACACTTCTATCTTTGCAGCCTGATCTACCTGCTTGTTGTTTTGGTGTTCTTCATTAGCCCTACTCTTGGGGACATGGGCATCTACATGGCGGACTTTCACAACCAGCTTTCTTACTCGGGCAGCGATGTCTTTCCACTCTTCAGCAGCCCAGATTGGTTTTCCCCTACGCTGCCAATTAGCTTTTTTCCACTTTTCTAGCCACCCCCACAGAGCATTGGCTACCATCCATGAATCGGTGTAGAGGTAGAGCTTTGGCCACTTCTCTCTTTCAGCAATGTCCAGGGCTAGTTGAACAGCTTTGAGTTCAGCGAGTTGGCTTGATCCACCTTCTCCTTCAGTAGCTTCTGCAACCCGTCGTGTGGGACTCCATACGGCTGCTTTCCACTTTCGTTTCATCCCTACGATGCGACAAGAACCGTCGGTGAAAAGAGCGTAGCGTGTGTCTTCTGATGGCAGTTGGTTGTATGGTGGAGCTTCTTCAGCACGTGTCACTTGTTCTTCTTCATCAGCGAGACCAAAGTTTTCACCTTCTGGCCAGTTTGTGATTATTTCCAAAATCCCAGGGCGATTCAGTTTTCCAATACGGGCGCGCTGTGTGATGAGAGCAATCCATTTGCTCCATGTGGCATTGGTGGCGTGGTGGGTAGAGGGAACCTCTGCTTTGAACATCCATCCCAGCACCGGTAGTCGGGGTGCCAGGAGGAGTTGTGCCTCAGTGCCAATTACCTCTGAGGCGGCTTGGATTCCTTCATAGGCCGCCAAGATTTCCTTCTCTGTTGGGGTGTAGTTGGCTTCAGATCCTCTGTAGCTCCGGCTCCAGAATCCCAGTGGTCGACCTCGAGTCTCACCAGACACCTTCTGCCAGAGGCTCCAAGACAGGCCATTGTTCCCGGCTGCAGAGTAGAGCACGTTCTTCACTTCGGGTCCTGTCCTGACTGGGCCAAGGGCTACTGCATGAGCGATTTCCTGCTTGATCTGGGCAAAGGCTTGTTGCTGTTCGGGGCCCCAATGGAAATCGTTCTTCTTGCGGGTAACCAGGTAGAGAGGACTCACAATCTGGCTGTACTCAGGAATGTGCATCCTCCAGAAACCTATGGCGCCTAGGAAAGCTTGTGTTTCCTTCTTGTTGGTTGGTGGAGACATTGCAGTGATCTTATTGATGACCTCAGCGGGAATCTGACGCCGTCCATCTTGCCACTTTACTCCCAGGAACTGGATCTCTCGGGCAGGTCCCTTGACTTTGCTCTTCTTGATGGCGAAACCAGCTTCCAGGAGAATCTGGATAACTTTCTCTCCTTTCTCAAAAACTTCTGCTGCAGTGTTCCCCCACACAATGATGTCGTCAATGTACTGCAGATGTTCTGGAGCCTCACCCTTTTCTAGTGCAATCTGGATCAGCCCATGGCAGATGGTGGGGCTGTGCTTCCACCCCTGGGGCAGTCGGTTCCAGGTGTATTGCACACCCCTCCAGGTGAAGGCAAACTGAGGCCTGCACTCTGCTGCCAGAGGAATGGAGAAAAATGCATTGGCAATGTCAATGGTGGCATACCACTTCGCTGCTTTGGACTCTAGCTCATACTGGAGCTCCAACATGTCCGGCACAGCAGCACTCAGTGGTGGAGTCACTTCATTTAAGGCACGATAGTCCACAGTCAATCTCCATTCTCCTTCAGATTTGCGCACAGGCCAAATGGGACTATTGAAGGGCGAGTGGGTCTTGCTGACCACCCCTTGGCTCTCCAGCTCACGGATCATCTTGTGGATGGGAATCACAGCATCTCGAGTTGTCCGGTACTGTCGGCGATGCACTGTCGAGGTAGCAATTGGTACTCTTTGTTCTTCCACCTTCAGAAGGCCGACTGCAGACGGGTTCTCTGATAACCCAGGCAAAGTGTTCAATTGCTTAATGCCCTCTGTCTCCACAGCAGCTATTCCAAAAGCCCACTTGAGTCCCTTTGGGTCTCTAAAATACCCGTTCCGGAGGAAATCTATGCCCAAAATGCACGGGGCCTCTGGGCCAGTCACAATGAGATGTTTCTTCCACTCAGTTCCAGTCAGGCTCACCTCAGCTTCCACCAAGGTTAAATTTTGTGATCCACCTGTTACACCAGAAATAGAAACAGATTCTAGCCCCACATGCTGCGATGGAATTATTGTACACTGCGCACCAGTGTCAACCAAGGCATCATATTTTTGTGGTTCTGATGTACCAGGCCAACGAATCCACACAGTCCAAAAAACGCGGTTTTCCCTGACCTCTACCTGGCTAGAGGCAGGGCCCCTCTATGCCTGGTTATCCTTTTTTCCCTGGGCCTGTATCTTAGAGGTTCCTTCATGGGAATTGGACATGCCATCGTCTTTTCCATCATTTCCGGCAGTTTGGCCACAGGCAACTGGAGCTACTTCCTTTTTGGTAGATCCTCCTTTCTGAGACTTGCGCTCCTTCAATTCACGCACTCGTGCAGCCAAAGCAGAAGTAGGTTGTCTACCCCAGTTCTTCATGTTTTCCCCACTGTCACACAGGAAATCCCACAGCTCACTTCGTGGGGTGTGCCTTCTCTCTGGGGAACGTCCGCGGAGAAGGCACTCTTTAATCTCCTGGAGACTCTTCTCCATCTTCTCTTCCATTTTCTGCATATGTGTTTCCACAGCTGCAATTCTTGCATGTGTTGGGCCATGCACAGAGTCTGCATATGCTCGGAGCTTCACTGCCATATCCTTCACAGTCTCATTCGCACCATAGTCCGGTTTCATTATTGCTAAAGCAGAAGCGTATTCTGGTGGCCCAAGGTGTATGAGTTTTCGCCACATGTATGGAATAACTCTGGCCCGGTCTGGACTCCTCAATCCTGGGTCATTTGCAAAGACAACCTCTACCACCCCTAGTTCTCTCAGGCGTTGGATCCCTTGCTCTATGGTCTTCCATGGGGTTTGCTGCATGTAGAGATCATCTCCACACATATATCTTTCAGCCACGCCTGTTAAAACTCGTCTCCAGACACTGGTAGAATCAGCCCCCCTTTTCATCGCTTGGTCGATCACTGGATCATGTGACAGGGATCCCAAATGCCTCGCTTCAGCACCGTCCAGCATCACATCATCACCTGCCGCATCCCAAATACGGACCATCCAACTTATTATGGATTCATCGGACCGTCGGGTGTAATCCTTTCTTAGGCTGTGAAGGTCCTTTATGGACATGGACTCAGTAATGGTTTCTGTGCCTGAGTCAGTTGGTGGTTTTGAGGTTCCTTCCCCTGCATCTTTTGAGGTCCCTTCCCCTGCATCATCATCATCTTTCACTGGGCGATCAGTTTTGGTGGTGTGCTTCTTCCTCGTGACAGGAGCCACTGTCAGTGGCTTAGACTCTCCATCTGGTTTGGGCTTGCAGTCTGGTTTATCTGCAGCCTGAGTGACTGGGGTATCTGCAGGCTTTGCTGATTTATCTTCCTGTCTCTCTACCATTACATGCTGCAGTGTGCGATAGGCATATGCCAAAGCCCAACATATTGCAAGGAGCTTGTTCTCATTGGAATTGTCATTGTATTTCTCTTTCAGATATTTTGCCACCTCAGCTGGTTTCTGAACTTGTTCAGGGGGAAACTTGCAAACCATTGGGTCAGAGAATTTCTTCAAGATTTGGCCCATATCCTCCCATTCCCCACACCACTCAGGATGTTCCACCTCTGGGTCAGGTGTCTCATCAGTCACCCTGGAAATCTGAGCTCTTATTCTAGACAAGCTGCAAACCACATAGAGGAAGATTGCCAGATTAAATACCAGGAGGGTGGTCTCTTTAATATCCAGGGGAAGCTGAACATTCTCAAAAGAAAACCTATCAAATTTAAAGGGAAGGGAAACCCCGTCTCCCCCTCCTCTAACAATCTGGGTACAATTACTAATAAATTCCCAAAACAGGCTACTGAAGCTAGGACTGGGGTTAGGACGGAGAAACCACTTATCATACACACTTTGAACAGCTGCCTGTACCTCTGTCAACTTCTTATAAATCATTATCACCGAGCACAGGAAGATAGAAATCCTGATTCGTCTCCCTGCTCTGTAAAATTTACATATCAGGGACAAGATTGGAGCAAGTTGTGGATAGGCAAACAACCCTAGGGACCAAAAAAAAACCAGTACCTCAATGAAGCCTAAAGACCAAAAAGACATGAGTACATCAAGCCAGAGAGACATTATGAACTCAACCACCATGGTGATTAGTTTACCCCAACACAGAATAAGTAAATTCAAACCAAAATGTAATTAGCACAGTTTTTTTCACTTTCCTTCGAGCCCCACATTGGGCGCCACTAAATTTGTTCCAGTTTGGCCAAATTTAGAAATATATCCTCTGAGAGAAGGCACAACTACCCCTTCCCCCCCCCAGGTTCGGGAAAAAATAAATTTTCCTCGAAGGAAAGTGAAGGAGATAAAACTATTTATTTACCAAACACACGGGAAAAGGAAAATAAGGCTAAATAATAAAATGTTTCACTGTGGAGGAAAAACCTGGGAAAGTGTTAAGAGTCCTCCCTTTGGTCTCCTCGGCGCTGGGGCTTGGGCCAGGGCCAGGCCCTCTGTGCCCGGTGGAAAGTCCTCCCGATGTGCTCTGAGGTTGAAAAGCAGTCCAGTAGAAAAGGGAGAAAATCCGGAATTCCAGAGAAGGAAAAACAAAGTCCAAACTCTCAGTCTCTCTCTCCAGAGAACAAGAAGCTGAAAAAAAAAAACTGGCCAAAAGCTGACTGGAAAAAAAAGAAAGCAAGCTGGGTGCTTCCTCGCTCCCCTGCCGCAGCTGGGAAAAAAAAACCAACCTGCTATCTCTGTGTGACCTTGAACAAACTGCAAACTGCCCTGAAAAAGTTTTGCTCAGTTTAGAGGCATAGAAAGACACAGAAATTAATTTCTGGGCATAGGCAGAGATATGGGATACACATCATAAGGTCACCCCAAGACACCCTGGCACAGGGGCAAGGAAAAGGTAGTGGCCGTGTGCAGCAGAGCATTGAGAAAGCCACTGGCCCAGGCAGCTGCTGCCATGTGAGCACAAGCTCTGCTGCCCAGGAGGGTCCCGTAGTGCAGGGGTTTGCAGAGGGACACGTAGCGGTCGTAGCACTCGACGGCGGCGAGGAGGGAAAACTCCGCTGAAATGAAAAAGAGGAAGAGAGAGAGAAAGAGAAAGAGAGAAAAAGAGAGAAAGAGAGAAAGAGAGAAAGAGAGAAGAGGAAGAGGAAGAGGAAGAGGAAGAGGAAGAGGAAGAGGAAGAGGAAGAGGAAGAGGAAGAGGAAGAGGAAGAGAGGAAGAGAGAAAGAGAGAAAGAGAAAGAGAAAGAGAAGGAGAAAGAGAAGGAGAAGGAGAAAGAGAGAAGGAGAAAGAGAAAGAGAAAGGGGCTGTGCAGCACCTCCTGCGTAGGAGGTGGTTGTGGTGTCCCAAAATGGAATTGTGCATGGCTTTGGGGACAGTGGTGCAGATGGAGCCCAGGTCGGTGAGGGCAAGGGTCAGCAGGAAGAAGAACATGGGCGTGTGCAGGTGCTGGCCGCAGGCTCCGGCGCTGATGATGAGGCCGCTGCCCAGGAGGGCAGCCAGGGAGATGCCCAGGAAGAGACTGAAGTGCAGGAGCTGCAGCTGCCGCGTGTCTGCCAATGGCAGCAGGAGAAAGGGGCTGATGGAGCTGCTGTTGGACATTGGCTGTGTGTGGACATGGGGACCTGTTCATGGAGAAAAGTCAGTGACAGCTTAAGGGAAACGGCTCTCAGCCAAATCAAAGCCATGTCCCACAAATGCTTCTCCTGTCACACACTGACACCTTATGGGGATTCAGAGTGTCGCCACGGAGAACGGCTTTGGCTGGCCTGGGGCCTTGCGAGAGACGAGAGACGGGGCGGGCCGGGGCCGCGTCTGGCAGGAGGCGAGACAAAGAGCAAGAGGCGAGACAAAGAGTAGGATAGTTAACGGGAGATTGGGCGAGGAGATGGTAATCTGTAGCCCTTGGAGATGTAAAACATATAACCTTAGAAGCTGAAGTTTGTAGCTGCTGAACTGTGGGTTTGGAACAGTATATAAAGATGTGACTCGTGCGAGGAAATTTGGCTTTGCATGCGGCCGGCGAAGTCCGTGTTCCATCACCGACAACACCCTTCTGTTTTTCTAGCAGATCTTCCTTCAGCTCCAGCCGCAGCCCTGCTTGGTGCTGGCTGCGTGCGACATGAGTTTCAGGGCAATTGCTCCGGGGGGTTTTATAATTCAGCCTTGCTGTGCAGAAGTGGGAGGGGGACAGCCACCTGTCCTGGTGTTACACTTTGAAACCCCAGCTAACACAAGGGCACTCCCAGGGCCCAAGAACAGGAATGGCAAAAGCTGTTAAAGTGTTCTAGAGGTTTTTACAGCTCCTCTTCATCTCCCCGGCTGACTGGTTTTGGATGTCAGAAACACTCAGCATTGCTGCTGCCCTCGGGGAGAATAGAGCGAGTTCTGTGAGGCAAGGCGGTGAGTGGAGAGTGAGGGGAGGTGCTCTGTCACTCTGTCCTGTTCCAAGATCCTCTGGGCTTTCACCCTTGTCAGACAGAGGATAATCACCCTCCCATATTTCCCTTAGAAACCATCCCAACACTGCTGAGAGCAGATCGATCCACCACAGCCCATCAAATGTCCACCCCCTTCTCGAGGTCTCAGCCCCACATTGGTAGCCAAATACACACATGGCTCATTGCACCAAGCCAACAGCACTTTGTCCATCATCAAACTTCTGTGTCTCACTGTGGGGCTTTCAGGTAACACAAAGATGCTACACGACCTGTTTGCGTCCTGGAGGGAAGCTCAGAGCTTAGGGGGAATCCTCAAGAAGAAAGCCAAGTGTCCTAATGATGGCATTGGATGTAGGGAGATGGAGCTCCTTCCCTGGCTGCATTGCCCACAGCCGGGCACTGGGGACAGCGTCACCCTGAGCCAGCTGAGCCAGCTGTGCCCCCTCCCAGAGCCCCCCAGTGCCAGGCAGATGCTCCCGGCCCTGTGCTCTGCAGAGGGAACTGGGCCCGGGACCGCAGAGCTGCCCCACAGCTCTGCTGCAGCTCTGCCTGCACAGGAGGGGCTTCACGCCTTGGAGCCCCGGCCCTGAGGGCAGAGGCTTGGCTGAGAGAGAGAGGAGGGGAGGGGGCTTGTTCAGAGGGAGGGGCTGCACTCGAGGGCATCCTGTGGAGGTCTCTAAGCTCTCCGTGCCACAACATTTCTGCCTTTTGTTTTCTCTCATTGCCTGATCTTCTCTCTGCTTGCTGAAGATCTTCCTCCTGGAGATGTTTCCCTGTGCCTGATCTCTTCCTGCCAGCACTCACAGACCCCATATCTCTGTGCACTCTCCTTGGCCCTACAGAAACCTGCCTGTTTGCAGGGCACTGGCTGGGGACAGGTTCTGTTTGCAGGTGGGAGAAAGGACAGGTCAGACTAAGCCTGGCGGGTCCAGCAAAGGTGATGCCGGTGCTCTCCGTGGGCAGAGGAGTGCCTTGAAAGCACTTTAGGAAACTCCTGCAGAGCACTCAAGTTACACTTCCCATGCCTTAGGGACTCTTAAAAATGAAGAATTCCTTTATCACTTCCCCCCCCTCCCATTCCGCAAGAGTAGGAAACGGAAAACACTCTCAGGAAATTTCATCTTTATAGAAAGGCTTGTCTTGGAAATATTACTGGACTGAGCCTAAGCCCTGAGCATGTCCTCATGTTCTACACCAGGGATACTCAGAGAATGTACTTCCTGAATCCACAGTCAGTGGTATGTTCCAGCTTGAGGAGATCATTTCAGGAACTGCAGCTGCTTTGTCCTGCAGCCAGAGGCTTCCTGTGTCAAGGGCTGGGAATGATTCTCCCCCGGTCACTTGTCAGCATCTTCCCAGCCCTAACTGATGGAACCCCTCTGTGCCTCTGTGCCGTGCCCGGGCTGGCTGCAGGCAGTGCCCCAGCCGCCGGAAAGGCAGATCCTGTCCCTCCCTCATTGCTCGGGACTCTTCCCGGGGCACTGGGATGTGGGCATGTGCAATGCCAAGGGCAGGACCATGGGGTGGCCCCTGCCATGCTGCTGAGCAGCAAAAAAGAGGCAATGAGGCCCCAGGGCTGCAAGGGTCACTTGTCTCCCAACTGGCCCCAGGGGCAGGGACAGCAGCCCTGGCCAAAGTGCTGCAGAAGTTGCCTCTGTCAGGGCCTTGCAGCTTCTGCACATCCCTCTGCCCTCTCCGGCCCAGGCTGTCCTACAGTGTCCGTGCCCTGTGTCTCTGTCCCTGCAGGCTGTCCTCATCCCCCCGGCTGCCCCACCTCAGCGGCCCCTTCCTTTGCTGATGGCTCTGCGGCCTGCCTGGCTCTGCCTTGGCACGCAAAGCCTTGGGCTGCTCCAGACTCCTTCTGGGGGACACGTGGCACCACAGCACTGCCCTGGGAGAGAAATTCCTTTCTCCTTGTGTCCAGTCTGGACCTCCCCAGCTGCCCTTTGCATTAATTCTTTCTTTTGCCGGCTGTTCTCTACTATGTCAAAAGGATCCACCATCTCTGAAACCACCCTTCAAGCCCTCCCAGGACTCTCCTCCACTGTCCTCAGGCTCCACTCCACTGAGCACAGAGCCCCTTTGTCCCTATGTAGTGATCATGTGCTTGAGGCCACGGGCACCTGGACAAGAAGGTCGGTTCTTTTCTACAGGAAGGAAACCACAGAACCCCAGTGTTTTGAAGGCAGATGAGAGGCAGCCACCAGAGGCCAAGGCAAGCCAGACCTGTCTGTCCTTGCAGCTTCTGTCTGAAAGCAACCCTTGGACATATGGGGAGTTTTGGAGGTGGAGTTCCATTTCAGCTGTGGGTGCCTGGACCGGAATGACAGCTCTTCTCCCCAGGAAGGAAAGGGCAGAGCCCCAGGGTTTCAAAGGCTGATTAGTGGTGGCTCAAGGAGGCCAAGGCCAGCCAGACCTGTTTGTCTTGGCAGCTTTTGTCTTGGAGCGATCCTTGGATAGAGGGAATTTGGGAGGCCAAATCCCAGTTTTGTCCATGGACGTCTGGCCAAGAAGGACAGTTCTTTTCCATTGGCAGAAAAGTGAGGAGCCCCAGTGTTTCAAAGGCAGATGAGAGCTGGCCCTCAGGAATGCAAGGGGAGCTGGCAGCTTTTGTCTGGGAGCTATTCCTTGGATATATGGAATTTCAGAGGTGGATTCCCAGTTTTGGCCATGGATGGCTGGACTTGAAAGATGTTTTTTTCCATGGGAAGAAAAGCACAGCCCCCCCCGTGTTTTGAAGGCAGATGAGAGGTGGCCCCTAAGAGGCCAAGGCCAGCCTGAGCTGTCTGTCCTGGCAGGTTTCACATGGGAACAATCCTCGGATAGAATCAAATTTGGAGGTAGAATCCTAATTTCAGCCATGGGTCCCTGGAGGAGAAGGACAGTTCTTTCCCACAGAAAGGAAAGCAAGGAACTCCAGCATTTCAGGGGCAGATGAGAAGCAACCCTCAACATGCCAAGGTCAGCCGGACCAGGCAGGTGGCCCCAGGGGGCCAAGCCAACCAGTCCTGTTCCATGTTCTTTGGATCCTTGGGGCCCTGCAGCATCACAATTTTGTTCCCCTGAGGCCCAGCAATATCACAGTGGTCTCCTTGGCTCTACAGCGGCACAAAGGCCCCTTGCTTCCATGAGGCCTTGCTGTGTCCAAACGGTTTCCTTGCTTCCATGGGGCTGCAAAATAACACTATGGCCCACTGGTTCCATGAGGTCACAGAGTGTCACAGTGGTCTCCATGATTCCATAAGGTCCTGCAGTGTCACAATGGCTCCTTGGTTCTATTGGGCTCCCCAGGATCACAGTGGCCCCTTGGTTCCACAAGGCCTGGCTGTGTCACACTGGCCCTTTGCTTCCATGAGACCTTGCAGTGCCACAATGGTTTCCTTGGTTCTATGAGGCCCTGTGGTGTCACAATGGCCCCTTGATTCCATTGGGCCTCTTACTGTTACGTAGTTCTTAGTTCCGTGATGCCCTGTAGTGTCACAGTGGTCTCCTTGGCCCCATGGTGCCACGCAGTGTCCCAAGGGCCCCTTGGTTCTATGAGGCCTGGCTGTGTCACAATGGCCCCTGGCTCCCATGAGGCCCTGTGATGTCACAATGGTCTCATTGGTTCCACGAGGCCCTGCAGGTCCACAATGGCCCTTCGGTGTCACAAGGCCTTGAAGTGTCATAATAGTCTCAGCGGGTTCCCCCGCTGCTTCACAATGGCCTCCTTGGTTCCGTGATGCCCCGTAGCGTAACAATGGTATCCTTGCTTCCACACAGTCAGAATGGCCCCGTGGCCTCATGGAGCCCCACAGTGTCACTGCGACCCCCTTGATTCCACGAGGCCCTGCCGTGCTACAATGACCCCTTGGTTATACAAGGCCCTGCAGTGTCACAATGGCCCCTTGGTTCTGAAGTGTGCAAGAGCCTAATCATAGGAGAAAGGCTCCAAAAAATGCTTTGTCATTATCACTGCTCAGCACCAGAAAGGCTTCAAAAGTGCTTCGTCATTATGGCTGCTTATCATAATCACTTTTGAACGCCTGGAAACTACGTGCCGTACGGGCCGTGCATAGCCCGCCTCGAGGCCCATAAAAAGGAAGGCAAAACTGGCGCAAAATGTGGAGGCGAAAGCGAAAGGTAGAATCCCTGCCCTTTGCCTTTCCCCACACCACCACCACCGCCAGCCACGAGACACCCTGAGGCCTCCGGGAGCCGACGCCGCCCGCCTGGGGAGAACCCCCCAATCCTTCACCCTGGACTGAAATCCCGAGTGAGCTGTGCAACCCCTACCCCTGCTCCTTCGTCCCAGGCGGACCGAGGTTCAGCTGCAAGCATGGAGCCTGCATCTCGGAGGACGGGCCGCCGCTTTCCAGCCAAACTGCTCCAGAGACGGGAAGAGGCAGATAAGACGCTTCAAACAGCAGGAAAAAAAAAGGCAAAAACTTCTCCACTTCCCCCACCCTGTCTCAGCAGCAACAAAGGTAGCACAGTGTGGTGGTGACTTATCCTATGCTTTTAGAGTAACCTTGGCTTTTTCTAACTCTTCTCTACTTTTCTCCTTCTTTCTCTTTGCCTCTCTTACCATTAGATAAACAGATACCCATTTTTTTGGCACCAACATTTAATCTCGTTTGGTTTTAATCTCGTCTCTGGGAATATTTTGAACCTTCAAAGTTCTTTCCTTTTTATACTCAGAGATTTTGTTTTCTTTGCCCTTCTGGGTGTAAATCGGATAGTAACAAAGTGTCATAATGGTCTCCACGCTTCCATGAGGCCCCACGATGTCACAATGGACTTTTGGTTCCATGAACTTTCGTTCTGTCAGCAACAGTCTCCTTGGGTCCGCAGTGTCACAATGGACCCTTGGCTCCCTGAGGTTCAGTAGCGTAACATGGACGCCTTGATTCCATGAGGTTGTGTAGTGTCACAATGATCTCCTTGCTTCTGCGGCCCTGCTGTGTAACAATGGGCCTGTGGTTCCATGAAGTTCTGTACTGTCAACCATGATCTCCTTGCTTGCACAGTGTCATAACTGACCCTTGGTTCCATGAGGCGCCTGGCCTCCAACAGCCTCTAAGAGACCCTTATGGCCCCTCAAGGCCCCTCACAGCCCCTCATGACCCCTCGGTGCCCCTCACAGCTCCCCAGGGCCCCTCATGGCAGCTCACAGTCCCTCACAGTTCATGGCCCCTCATGACCCTTCACAGCCCCTAACAATCTCTCATGGCCCCTCACAGCACCTCATGGCCCCTCATGGCCCCTCACGGCCCCTCACGACTCCTCATGACCCTTCACAGCCCCTAACAAGCCCTCATGGCGCCTCACAGCCCTTCACAGCCCCTCATGGCCTCTCACAGCCCAAGGCATGGGACTCCTTCCGAAGGAGAAGAGATCGGGCTCTGCTTGTTCTCCTTTTATTTTGGTCACTTCACAGTGATGAGTAAAGGAAAGCTGAAATGGAGCCTTTCCCCAGCATTTCCCTCTGGGATAATTGCGGGGCTGAAGCTCTGTGCTGGCGCTGGCCCATGTGTGAACATCGCTGCAGCCCCCCACAGCCTTTGCTGTCCCCCGTGTCCATTCCCGGTCCCTGAGACCCGCCCAGCTCTGGCAGCAGCAGGAGCCACCGCGCAGTGGGCCCTGTACCGGCACAGCCGGGGCTCCTGGCCAAGAGCAGCAGCAGCGCCAGCCCCTTCCCACCTGCTTGTGCCTCGGCTTCCCAAGAGGTTTTTCCCGGTGAATTTCTGGACTAGAGACACAATCAGCCACAAACAGACCTGATTCCTCAGAGCCCGGCTGTGCTGCCCTGATGCAACCTTCAGAGAAAGAAAGGATCCGGTTCCAGCACTGTTCCCAGCACCGTTTCACTCATCCTCAGGTGACAGCAGGAGGCTTTTCTTGCGTTTGCCTTGGGAATTACAGATCATGGCTGCTCTTCCCCCTCTTCTGGTTGCCACTTGAATTTTATCTGAAAAACTGCAATTGCCTCTTTTGATCGGTGCTAGCCACAGTGCTCTTCTGATGGGGAATTCAGATGCTTTGTTGCAGGCATCCTGATTAGCAGATCTTGAAATGTTCACAGGTCTATAAGCAAAAAGTCGAGGAGAATGAAAGTCATACAGGCCACATTCACAGCGCTCAAACACAGCCCTGTTGCTGGTGCTCTTGAAATAGAATCAGCTGCCAGAGGCCAGCACAGAAATTGCCTCTGGAGTGTGGAATGAAACGAAAAAATCCACCGGGAGAAAGAGGAAGCAGAACTTCTGCACTCGCTTCATTGCTTCTTCCCAGCAGCAGGAGACGTGGATGTCCAGAGGTACGTCCCGCTGCTGCTGACCACAGTGAGAGCACAGCCTGCTGCCCAGTCCCAGCGGGAACCCGAGCCCAGCCCGGGGAGCTCCCGCAGCGTCGGCAGCTCAGCGGACGCGGTGCCAGGGCCGCAGCCCCGGGAACACGCCCGCCCATTGTGGGGCAGCGGCGCAGGCCCAATGTCCTGCGGCCCAAACTTGCTGCTGCTGCTGCTGCTGCTACGCAAGGCCCATCCTTCTCCCCCTGCTCCTCTCCCAGCACGGCGCAAATTGCACCTCGCGGGATGCTTCCCCGGAGGCTGCTCAGGCGCCCCGCTCCTCTTTCCACCTGAGCGTCACTGCGGAGGAATCTTTGGCGCACTTCCGTAAGCCCGGGCCTCTCACTCGTGCTGAATCGGGAATGCAAATGGCCTTGTTAGGAAAGTCAAAAGCCAAGGGAACGGATTAGGAATTATTCAAAAAAACTACCCTTCTTCCAGGCAAGGTACACCAAGTCATTTCCCGCATTTCTCCTTTGCAGATTCTTTCAGTCGCCTGCTCGGCGAGCTCCAGCTTCTTCTGCTGCTTCCTGTGAACCGATTGCACTCTCGATTTGAGCACCAACGCACCAGATGTGCAAGTATCTACGCTGAACTCAGAAACCAACTGCCTCTGTCAGACCATTTTCACAGTCCAGCTCACTTGCAAGATGTCCACTGAGAGCTTGGAAGGATTAGCCCCCAGCTCTCCACTTCTGGCTGCAGGCTCCGGAGATTCTTTCTCTCCATTCAGCCAGCCTAACAATTGCTGCTACCCCCTCCTCCTGTTTCCTTAGCCTACAACAGTAACGACGAAAACCTTACCCACGGCACAACTCGCTAGTCCACCAGGAGGAGAAAGGACAAGTTGTCAAGCTCTCAAAACCTTGGTCCTGCTTTGCTGCAAGAGTCCTGCTGCACGCACAGTGTGGCAAGCCAAGAGAAGCTGCATGTGATGGCACATCTTGTGACAGGAGCTCCAGCTCGGTCTCCAGGAAAGGGTCTTGAAAAGAGCAAACATCACTGTGGACAAGATTCTTGCAAAAGCAAAACAGCTTCCCAGAAGGGACATGCAAACGGAAAGAAACAACCCAAGATGTTCCCGTATACTATTAATTGCTTCCCTTCTATGCTCCCCTTTTCTGTCTTGCACTAGTTCTACCTCACAGTCCTTCCAAACTGATCTTACCTCAAACACCTAGGACTTAGCAAGTTTGAGACACTCTACAATACCAAGAGCTACACACAGCTTGCCTTCTCCCTGTTTGGCTTTGAAAGCAATGCTGGAGACCCCAGAAGCCTGCCAAGGGAAGATTTTAGAGCCCAGTGCCTTGCTCGGCTCTGGCTTCTAGAGACAGGGCATGTGCTCCCATGGGACTGCACCCTCAGCAGTGACAATAGACAGCAGCAGCAACAAAGGTGATTCCCATGACACTGTCGCAGGGCTCAAGACTCCGTGTCTTGGCTTCACATGGCAAAGCTCACTGTCCGTTTGGACAGACTCAGCATCCAAACTAGTCTGCTTTTCTACCTGTGTCAATGAACAGCAGGAGAAGGAAACCAGCCAGCAGTTTCTTTGCAGAGAGGGCCTTTGTTCCAGGCTGAAAG
This sequence comes from Aphelocoma coerulescens, assembly GCF_041296385.1. Lineage (NCBI taxonomy): Eukaryota > Metazoa > Chordata > Aves > Passeriformes > Corvidae > Aphelocoma > Aphelocoma coerulescens. The sequence continues at coordinate 1,621,342 of NW_027183949.1, read as the reverse complement.
TGCTGGATTGGCAGGGAGGAGGCAAACAGCTGAGAGCTTAGCTGCTCTATTGGACCGGCATCAGAACTCAGCAAAAAGAGTGTTTCCATTCTTTTATTTGAAGCCTCCTATCGGCAGTCTCCGATTTTCACCTGAAACCGGACAAGAAAACAGCAACAGCCCTGCCGACGAGGGCACCGCGCCGGGCACGGCCCCGCCGCTCCCACTGCCCACGCCGAGCGGCCGGGGAGCAGCGCTGCACCGCGCAGGGGCTGCACGTCTCCCTCCTCACGTCCTGCTCTGCCCTCCCACGGGGCTGCCTCTGCCTGGCGCTGGCAGGCTCCTCATTCAGCACTTTGCTCTGCTCCAGGCGAAAAGCGCGGACAGCGCTTTGGTTGCTCGCGAGCAAGAGACCGCGGCGCGGGGCGAGCCAGCAGCAGCAGGGGCAAGTTGCAAGACTGCCGCAAGGAAGAGTTACAATCTGGTGAAGAAGAAGCTAAACAAGACGGTGCGTTTGGCGCGGCTGCGGGAGGAAGAGATGCTCCGGGACTCCGCTTCGGCCCCGGAGCGGCCCGTGCTGGCCCGGGGCGCGCGGGGCTCGGCCGCGGGGCGCGCGGGGCAAAAACGGACACCCGGGCAACAGACACACGGACACGCGGACCAACGCTCCCAGCGCTTCAGCGGCAGCGGCGGCAGCAGCAGCAGCGGCAGCAGCGGCAGCAGCAGAAGAGCAATACAAGAGCAGCGGTTCTCCAGACCCTCTGCGTTCCTTCTCCTGTTCCTCCTCTCCTTCTCCCAGTGTCCCGCATCCCCTGTCCCGCTCTCCCTTCAGTGCTCCACCCCCTCCGCCCCTTCCGCGGCCTCCCTCTCCCCATGCCAGGCCGGGCCATGCGCCCGGCCCGCCCCCGGCCCCGGGCGGGGCTGCGCCCTCCCCGCCCCCGGGCGTCCCGCCGCGGTCTCGCCTCCGCCCGGCTCTTGCCCTACTGGCGGTGGCGCCGCTGGGCGGGCATCAGTGCCTGCCTCTTGGGCAGCACTGTTAGCCTCTGGCTCCGGCTGGCCCGGCCCCGGCCCCGGCCCCGGCCCCGGCCCCGGCTCCTCCCGGGGCCCGCCGAGGAGACAGACGGCGCGGCCGCTCCCGCCGCGTCCGCGGCGTCTTCCCCGGTCCGAGCTCTTCCGCTCGGCAGCGCGGCCCCCGCCCCCGAGCCGCCGGTGTCCCCTTCGAAAGAGGCAACATCTGGGGATACCCGGCCCGGGGCGGTTGAGGAGCGCCCGGCGGCCGTTTCTGGCCCCGGGCCGAGCGCTGACAGCCGCGTCTCGCCGGCAGGGAATGCGCAGCAGGGCCTGAGGGAGCGCTACCTGGAGGGTTCGCTGCTGGGGCGCGGCGGCTTCGGCAGCGTCTTCGCGGCCACGCGGCTCTCGGACGGCGCCCCGGTGAGTGGCGGGGCCGGCGGCGGGCGCAGGAGGCGGGGGGCAAAGGAGGAGGGCGCAGGAGAAGGAGGATGGGGCTCGGCAGGGCGGGCGGCGAGCTCAGCCCGCTGCTCCCCTTGGCTTGCAGGTGGCCATCAAATGGGTGCCACGGACCCGCATCCGTCATTGGGGCGAGCTGGTGAGTGAGCGGGGGGGGGTAGGGGTGGGGGTGGTGGGCAGCGGGAGAAGGCGGGGCGTGACGGGCGGGGATGAGCCGAGGCCCGGGAGGGTGGAAGGCGCCAGGACGCCTCGGGGGAGAGCGGGCGTGGGGGCAGCGGAGGGCGCAGAGCATCCCGGGCTGGGCGAGGGCTTCCCGAGCCCTGGCACGGCATCAGCCCCACTGACGGCATCGTGCTCCTCCCGCAGCCCAACGGCACCAGCGCACCACTCGAGGTCGTGCTGCTGGACAAGGTGTCCACCGGCTTCCCTGGTGTGGTGCAGCTCCTCGAGTGGCTCGAGCTGCCCAGCAACGTGGTGCTGGTGATGGAGCGGCCGGAGCAGTCTCAGGACCTGCTCCATTTCATTCGAGCGCGGGGCTTCCTGTCCGAGGAGGTGGCACGGGAGCTGTTCCGCCAGGTCCTGGAGGCCGTGCGGCACTGCACCAGCTGCGGGGTCCTTCACAGGGACCTGAAACCAGAGAACATCCTGGTTGACCTGGCCACGGGCCAGGCCAAATTGATTGACTTTGGCTGCGGCACCTACCTGCAAGACACAGCCTACACCAGCTTTGCAGGTGAGTCCTCACCAGGGTAGGCTCCCGGTGCCGGCATCTCGCGGCCCAACCTGGCTGTGGCAGCGGGGATTCTCCCTTTTGATGCCAGTCATGGGACCGAGTTTTCAGCCCAGTTGCTTTTGAGTGCGGGTGGCCGGGGGGCCATCTTCCAGCCCTGCTGGCAGCCTTCGCCAGCCACTCTGCCCAGGACTGGCGCTGGGGCTGGGGCAGCCAGTGTGACAAAAACACACCCGTGGGTGGGGGTAGCAGAGAGGGGGGGGCCAGAAGCTGTGCACCCGCCGGTTTGGTGTGCAGGCAAGAACCGGCTTGGACTGCTCAGCTCGCCTTGTTTGCCTTGGCTTCAGAATGTTTTTTTGGGGCAATGCAGGCAGGGAGGGTGAAGGCATGGTTTTCCCACCCCCGGCACTGAGCGGGTTTTCCCTTTGCATGGAATGCTTGAGCCTTGCCAGGGCTTCCGCTGCCCTCTTGTGACACCGGTGGCTTCTTTTACAACCCCCAGTTTGTCCACAAGTCACAGGCGCTGGCGAGAGGGCAGCGGGTCATGCCGCGTGCCACCGGTGCGGCCCCTGCGTGCCCAGGGATGCTGGGGCGAGGCTCCGGGAGCAGGCAGCATCCCGCTAATGAAGTGCCTCTCTATTCCGTAGGAACACCAGCGTACAGCCCCCCGGAATGGACCCATTTTGGCTGGTACTACGGCGAGGCAGCTACCGTCTGGTCCCTGGGCATCGTGCTGCACCAGATGGTCTGCGGGCGGCACCCGTTCCCGAAGGGCCGGAACATCAGCTGGGGCCAGCTGTCGCTCCCAGAACGGCTCTCTCAAGGTGCATGCTCATCCCTGCGGCACGGGGGGAATAGCAGTACTGGGAGACAGCAGCGGGCTCATGAGCATCCCGCTCTGGCAGCTGCCGAGGAGGTGGCACATGCCTCGCTCTCCTGCTCTCCTCCAAAACAAAGAATGGATGGGAAAGTTCAGGCACAGCTCGGAGCCCCCATGGCATGGCCTGGGCATGGCAATAGTGGGGCAAAGCGGACAGGAGCCTTCTGCAACTGACCGGCGCTTTCTGGTTTCTCCCCACAGACTGCAAGGAACTGATCAGATGGTGTCTGTCCCTGCACTCCTTGGACAGGCCCTCATTAGAAGACCTGTCGTGTGATCCTTGGCTGCAGGATATTCATCATCCATAGAAGAAGGGAGAGAGCCACAGGCACACTTTGATCCAGGGAGCCGGTAAGTTACAGCTCCACACGTGCCTTGGCCAGAAGAAGCCAAGAAACGCAGGCTTTTTTGCCCTGCCTGTATTGCTGCGCAGGGGTCGTCAGATGGGGACCCGCAGCCCTTGTGCTGGCGCTGAGCTGCTCTTCCCAGCACTGGTGGCTGCCGTGCAAGCTGCTTTTGCTTGTCCTGCTTCACTGACAGCCGGGGCCCTGGGCGGGGCACTGACAGCCTGCTCTCAGCCGCAGGGAAGAAGGAGCCCCTGGAGAAGCTGTACTCCTGCTGCTGCTGGAGACATGGAGGATGACGTCAAGGATGGCAAGCTCTTCCTCCACCTGGCCACCGGCAAGCTGAAGATGATGGGCTTCGATTCTGGCACCTTCTTCAAAGCCAGGCTCCACAGCGAATTTACAGATGAGTCCACAGCCAGGGGGATGCTCCCAGATTTGGGCATTGCACAGCCTGGCCGGGAAGCAAAGGTTCCCCCCTTTGCTGGGGCGGATGCAACTAATTCTTCAGCCGGCTGCCAAGCTGCTTTTCGGCAGGGCGGGCGGGATGGGCTGGGGTGCTTAGGAAATGGGAGTCGGCTCCTGGCCCTGCCAACAGCCCCCACCGCCCACTGTTCCTGGGGCTGGGGCTGGGGCAGCCAGCCCGACACAAACAAGCCCCCATGGCAGGAGCAGAGGTGGCACTCCAGGAGCTGTGCACGGGCTGCTTTGTTTTGCAGGAAAGGAAGGGCTTGGGCTGCTCCACTCGGCTTGTTTGCTTTGGGCTCGCTGTGCCTGTTGGGGGTCAGTGCGGGGGGGAGGGGAGAAAGCGTGGGCTTCCCTCGCCCGAGGGTGGGTTTTTCCCCAGCATGTAGGGAAGGTTGGGCCTTCCTCAGGCCCCCAACAGAGAGAAGACTTTTTACCTTTTTTCTTGTTTCTCCTTTTTGTCTGTAATCCCTTTTCATTAATTTGTTGTTTCTTTCCCTTAAAGGAAGCGTTGTAGGTGGTGTCCAGTCTGGATCGGGAAGTGCTTGGGACCAGCTGCAGCGTGGATGGGACGGGGCCTTGGAGAACGCCGAGGACATCGCTTGGGAGCAGCTTTTCTTCCGGCGGCGGGTGGCGTGCGGTGGGTCCCCGTCTTCTTGGCACGGCTGGGATAAGGGCTTTTGGGAGATGGCAGCGAGCACAGGAGCATCCCAATGGGCAGCTGCTGAGGAGGTGGATCTGCCACGGCTGGCTGCGGGCGGTGGCACGTGTCCTGCCATCCTGCTCTCCTGCCAAAGGCAGCAGTGACGGGCGGCTTCGGGCAGCTCTCTGAGCACGGCCAGCACGGCCTGGGCACCACGGGCGGCTGGGACAAGGGGGACAGCAGCCTTCAAGTGACGGGCGGTTTCTGCTTTCTCTCCTTGCAGCCGGGCTCTGTGGATGCTGAGGCTGCTCTGGGCTCCGCCAGGGCTCTGCTGCGGCTCAGCACCGGGCCGGAAGAAGCCAAAGAAGAACCGGTGTGAGCCGCAGCAGAGACGTGCTCGAGCATTTCGGCAACGCAGCTCAAGCCTGCAGAGTGCACGCCTCCAGGGGAAAACATGACACCCCCCCCCGCCCCCAAAATAAACTTGTTCAATAACTTGTGAAATGAAATCAATCTGGGATGACCCCAAATGGCATTTCTCAGCTTGCTCAAGCTTTAGCTCAGCCCTTCTCTGAACAGTTCTCTGCCCCGCCTGCCTTTTACTTCACAAGTGCTCCCTCTTTTCCCCCAGTGAGTTGCCAGCTCAGGGCAGTCTCTGTCGCACTGTAGCCTTCCTTGATGCCTTTGACCACGAGGAGGAGCGAGCCCCAGGTTTAGGGACTCATCCTGTCACTGGCAGAAGAACAGCAATGTCTCAGAGGTCCGGTGAGACCTGAGTGTCATTCAAGAGCTGCCCTCCAGGCCTCAGCTCTCCTCACTGTTAGCTTCCCACTGCCCCTTTTCCTCGTCCTTCCAGCAGGATGAGCTCTGTGAATGCCCTTGACCCTCCCCACTCCTGCCAGCCCAGCCACCCAGCTCAGTTTGGCTTAAGCTGAAGCTTCTTTGTCTCCTCTGGCACGCCAGTGCAGTTCCCTCTGCGGGGAGCAGCAGCCCCAGAGCACAGCAGGCAACAGCGCAGGCCGCACCTGCACCGGCTCCCCTCCACGCGTGGCTGGGCTCTTGGTGGCAACTAAATGCTCCCTGTTTGCAGCTGTCACTGGAGGATGGCCCCAGGGCAGAGCCCAGCCCGGCTCCCACTGCATCCCCCGGAGCTTGGGGCAGACAGTGGTCCCAGAGCTGAGGTTCATGGTGCGCAGCCGGCGCTGTGGCTCGCAGTCGGTGTTTGCAAGTGTTGCGTTCTCACCTCCTGCAACTTGTGGGGAAAAGGAGCTGTGCGGCCGGGCCAGCACTGCCCCTCTGGGCAGTGACACGGCTGAAGGTCTTTGCTGTTGCAGAGGAGCCGGCATGGAGCCTTAGCAGGGCCTGGCAGGTGTGGAGCCGGATCTCGCCCGCTGTCCGGGGCTCGCTGCCCGCCAACCGCCCCCACCCGCCGCGCTCCCTTCTGCAGGGACGGAAGGCTCTGGCTGCACAAGGGTTCCCATAATGTCTTTGTACCCGTGGCTGCGGAACGAACACGGAGAGCGAAAGTGTCAGTCACGTTGCTTGCACGTTCCTTCCTTTAGATACAAGGCACAGATCTCTTAAAAGGATAGGCAGGGATAGAGATTTCCCACATAGCCCCTCTTTGGGGTAACTCACCTTGTAAGCTGGCGTCAGGGGCATTTTTTTCCCGGCCCTGTGGGAGTAGGTGTCCAAGAGCTGAAGTGAGCAGCATTTAGAAGCAGTTTCAAGATTTCTAGGCAGGAAGTGGAGCTGACAAGCATCTGTGTAACTCACCGTATTCATCGTGGAGACACGAGACCTGGAAAAATCCCAGCTCTCTGTGCATTTGTGCAAAAGGGGGAAGCAGCAGAAAGACTTTGTGTCTGCTTGTCCAAGCTCCAAGGAGCTGGGGTGGCAAAGGGTGGCCTGGGCTGGTGGCAGGTGAAGTCCTGTTTCATGTCATCATAGAGTGGCACAGGACAAAGCTAAAAGCACCCACAGCCACACTGATGAAGTCTTTCTGATGCTGCACATCCTAGAGGAAAAGCTGCTGTCACACAATCCATTGGTATTTATAACTTTTATTTGCAATACTTTAGGTCCAAGTTTCAAACCGCAATATTTTTACACTCAAGACACGGTCATGCACAATCCATATTTCAATTTCCTATTGCTTCAACCACAATTTAAAATAACTTAATATTGACAGCAAAACGCAAAATCCTTAAAAAAGGATGCTGAGGTCAGTGAGATGGATCCATGCCATCAGCACATTTGCAAAGTAAATAACTTTGTTCTCTTTTTAAAAAGATCAGTTACCTCTTAATCCAAAGTTACAGAAGATTTTTCACTACACATTTGGTTTTTTCTCTTTCATATTTTTTCTGGTTTTTCTTTTTTCTAATTTTTTTTTTTTTAAAGAGATAACACGTCTTAAAAAAGGATTGTACAGCAAAATGAGATACATTTCTGCTCAACAATGAAAATGTAGGCTCCTCCTCTGTTTACTTTTGTCTGGATACCCTGAAGAAAAAATCTAGCAGACACCAGCAGAGGTGTAAACGGGTTGCTTTGGACTAAAGTGGAGTTTAGCACTGGTGACATCCTGACCCAGTCAAGAGTTGCAGAATTCTTTTGCAGATCTCGAACCATGTCCTTGCGGGCACAGCACCTGCAGTGCTGATGCACCAGGGCACAAGAAGAACTCTGTTATTCCCGCACCGAATTTGGGCTCTGCCCAAGCAGGAGGTGCTGCAGTGCTTTGCTCCTCGTTGCCGTGTGGAGCAGCTCCCTTCCTGCTGGCTGAGCTGCTCAGGCAGAGCCCGGCAGCTCCTGACCCTGAAGGGCTGAGGCCTTTCCCCTGCTGCTGTGCTACAGACGGATTCAGCAGCATTGCTGTACGTGGGGATACACAGCGGGACCAAAAGCAGTTGCCTTTGTAGACCCTAAGCTGAAAGGTGAAAAATCTCAAGAGACGAGGATGGAAGAGACTCGCAGGCTGCCTGTTTGCTGTGCTGCCCCACTTGTGAGCGGCCCAGCTTTGCGTGAGGCAGAGTGAGAACAAGGGGCAGCTCCCTCCCTCCCAGCCCCGCAGCCAAGGGGTCCCTCCAGTCCTGGGGCTTGGGGCACCATCAGAAGCTTCCAAGCAAAGGTTATCTTTGAACTTGCTCATTCATGAAATGCGCACGGTCATGAGCGCTCTGATAGATGTATCCACCCATTAGTGAAACATGGATTGACCTTTCTGTATTTGGAAGCTGGACAAGGCCATGAAATCTGACATCTGGCCTTGTTTGGGGCTGTATGGTCCAAGTCAACTCCCTTGCTTCCTCCTTGAGCCCTGGCCAGGCTTTGGGAGAAACAAACGGGAGAATGAAACCAGATGTTCCCACGCTAGAAGTGCTGTCGGTTTGTTAGTTCAACACTATCAAAGGTGGGCCCTCTCACAGGGAGGTTGGAAGCCTCACCTGTGGGTGGAGGCACCTGCAGGAACTCCCAGTGTCCGGGAATGGCTCTCCAGTCCTTGGCTGTGACAGCTTCCCCCAGCTGATGGGTGGCTCTGGGTGATGGTAAAGTCTGAGGGTAACTGCTGCTGTCTCTTTCTTAATCACTACGGGCAATCTTTGGTAGGGATGATTGGGTGCATTGCTGAGCTTCTCCTTTTGTGATTCTTTGCTGCTTTGAACTACAATAAATGACGCTGATTCCTTGAGTTGGTGTCTGTGTCTTTGGTGCTGACCCTGCCCACTGGTAAAACAAATTTGGTATAGTCTGGCCAGATCACAACAAAATGCTGCTTTTTAAATGTAAGTGTAAGGAATCGGTCCCATCCAAAATTCCCGCATGGGAAGACCTTCCCTAGGGTTTGCTGGCTGTGGCGTGGGCTGAGGTCGGAGCTCCGTGCGAGCAATGAGGACGTCAATTGAAAGAAGCTGAAGCACTGGATGTATTAAAATGCATCCCAAAATTGCATATGGAAAAAGGAAAAGAACTTGTGGGTTTGGGAAGATGAGGGTGAATTTTGTTAACAGCATCTCGGAAACAGCACCAACAGAAGGAACGATTGTTGTTGAAATGCTCCCACATGGAGCGACAGAAGAAGTTTTTAATCTTGAGTTTGGATTTGTTTGAGCAAAGGAAATAATAATAATAACAACAATGAGAATAATAACAAAAAAATGATCTACATGTATATAATATAATAAAAATCGATGTTTATGTTTTCACATGTATATAATGACATTGTGAAATAATGCTCCAAATACCCATTTGTTAGCTTTGGCTGCTCAGGGATATAAGACTAAATACGCTACAGAAAAGGACTGGCCAGGACCCCAGCATCGCTGGGAGACTGTGGGAGATTGTATACAACAGATGAAGGAGGAAGGGATGAAAGTGGCTGTTTTTATAGGGTTTGCTGACGCTAGGACGTGGAATGCTTTGTCTGTTACTGCGAAAAATAAAGTGAGTAAGACTGCTGGGTTTTTCATATCCCAGACTATCCACAAGCTGCAGAACTGATTGAACAGATGAAGGGGTTGTTAAAAGAGCAGTTGAAAAATATAGGAGATGGGAATGTGTCGCAATGAAAAACCCACCTCCCAGATGTGCTCCATATCCTTAACAATGGGCCCACTGGGGAAATGGAAACCCCCTGGATGCGCATGGCTGCACCCAATTTGCAAATAGAACCACGGACAGTGACACTTTGACTTCCTGGGAAATTGTTCCGGGGGTGATGGTCCCTGACAGGGCCATCGCAGAGGCTGCAGGGCTGGACCTTTACGCATTAGAATTAATTAGGAAAAATCAGAAGCAAATGAGAGTTATCAGTACCGGCACAGGAATTCAGGTTCCTCCGGGACACTTTGGTTTGATAACTGCCCACTCAAGCTTGGCCTTGACAAGTGTTCATATGGTGGGAGGAGTGGTTGGTGCAGATTATCAAGGAGAAATTAAAGTAGTTCTGTTAAACAATAGTGAACAACACTGGATTATTCAACCCCACGGCAGGGTAGCACAGTTATTGATATTGCCAGTTTTTAAAACAACCGTGAAAAAAGGACATCCACTTCACATCACTACTGTTCATGGAGATAAAGGGTTTGGATCCACCAGTCCTGATCATGGAGCCAGAGTGTGGGTCCAGAGGCCAAATGGCCCGCCCGAGCCAGCTGAAGTAAGAGCTGTAGGCAAAGACAACACTGTTTGAATCCTGAAACCTGGGTGAGAAAGATGGGCACATGTCCCTGCAGCCAAGTGTTCTGTGAGAGAACAAAGAGATGTTACAGGATATTGTTTTGCAGAGCCTGCCAGACCAAATCTCCCTGTTTGCCCCAATGGTCCCTTTGGAAAGTGCTCTGATCCACGGCGCTCGATGTGAAGACTGATGTGCCACTGAGTGAGTGACTTCTGCAGACAGAAAGGGACCACTTAACAGTGAAACTATTGTTGATCTTGTTGATTTAATGTTGTCCTTGTAATCGGAGCACTGGTTGGGAAAATAGATTTCTAACAGCAGGAGCAGAGATAGGGAACTCATTTAACCTCAGTAATTGCTGGGTGCGTGCAAGTCCAGAAGGATCCGATGACTGGCCTTGGCTGGCCCATCTGGCCCAACCCAAATGGTGGGTTAGAAACTTGAGCACAGTTCACGATAAAAACAGAGCTCTAGACCGAGGGTGGCGATCCCCGACCGCTGCCTTTTCATAGAAAAGGCATTTCTTGCCTAAATCGGATAAAGAGGAATATATGTAGGGAAAAGTGTCTGTGGATGGATGTTGTCTCCTGGAATAGGTTGTATGCACCCACACTGTAAACTGTTCAATTGCAGCCAGTATAAAGGGAAATGGAATCAAACTCACGGACAGCTCTTTAATCATGGCTGGGTTAAGCGTTCCTATGAAGATTGTGAAAAGATACCCTTAAAGCACGTCCCGTATGATATTTTGGCTTGTCAACAAAGAATTTCTAATACTTAAATCTAAGATTGTAGGATGAAAAGAATTGTTATGAAGGTTGCAGTTCGTCTCTAGGTCAAAGGACTGATTGAAGTAGTGAGGCCTGAACAACAGGCCCTGACTGAGGCCTGAACAACAGGCTCTGAGGCAAAGTTGACATCTAGATGAACCTTCCAACCAAATGTTCTATTTGTATCTGCTCATTAACAAAGCATTAGTAGCAATATGCTCTATGTTCATTGGTGAAACACGGATTGACCTTTCTGTATTTAGAAACTGGACGAGGCCCCATCTGGCCTTGTTTGGGGCTTTAGGATCAAACTCCCTCGGTTCCTCCTTGAGCCCTGGCCAGGCTTTGGGAGAAACCAAAGAGGAGAATGAAACCAGATGTTCCCACACTAGCAGTGATGTCGGCTTGTTTGTTCAACGCTGTCAAAGCTGGGCCCTCTCACAGCGAGGTTGAAGCCTCGTTGCCCGCAAAGGTGGATGCACCTGCAGGAACTCCCAGGGTGCGGGAATGGCTCTCCAGTCCTTGGCTGTGACAGCTTCCCCCAGCTGATGTGAGGATGTGGATGATGGCAAGGCCTGAGGGTAACTGGTGCTGTCTCTTTCTTGATTACTGTACGCAATCTTTGGTAGTGATGATTGGGTGCTTTGCTGGGCTTCTCCTTTTGTGATTCTTTGCAGTTTTGCATTCTAATAACTTACACTATTCCTGAACTTGGTGTCTGTGTCTTTGGGGCTGACCCTGCCCACTGGCAAAACAGACGCTGAGGGCCCTCGGAGAACCAAAGGTGCCTTGCGACACCGTGGGGCCTCGTGTAACCAAGGGCACCCCAGTGACAGCGTGGGGCCCAAAGGAACCAAGGGGCCAGCGTGGCACTGCAAGGCCTCGTGGAACCATGGAGAGCATTGTGACACGGAGGGGAGTCTTATAATCAAGGGTCCATTGTTTTCCTCTCCCTGCCCCGGCCCCAGCCCTGCAAAGAAGCCCAGTCCTGTCTGGCCCTGCAGCAGGAACTGGAGGCACTGGAGGTGCGGGACAGTGACTCTGTGTCTGGAATGCTCAGGAGATCCTCAGCTCGGGCAGCTCCTGCAGCCCCAGGGCCCCGCTGCCCAGCACAGCAGCAGAGAGTTGGCTCTGGGGCTCCTCAGGCTGCTCCTGCTGCTATCCCAGGGACAGGGCAGCCTCTTGCCAGGGCTCCTCTGCACACACACGAGCTGCTGCTCTTCTCCTGGCCCATCCCAGCTCCCCACAGAGCCTTTCCCAGGGAAACACGTCTGTGCTGGCCTGAGCAGCCCTTGCTGTAGCCTCTGCCCTGCTGCCCACAGCCCCCGAGCTGGGGGTGCTGCTCTGCAGAGCATGGCGGCTGTGCTGCCCGGGGCCATGGGCTGCCTCTGCTGGGCTGTGCTGCTCAAGCTGGGAGACAGAGCTCTGCAGCTGATGGTGCTCCCTGCACGGACCCCCTCCCACACAGGCTCTGCTGTGGCCATGGAGGGTGCTCCGAGGTGCCTGCCTTGTTCCAGGGCTGGCGCATGGGCTGGGGCTGCCCTGGATCCTCCTCTGCAAGTTCCCAGAGGGTCAGACGAGTCACTGCCCAGACTCCTTTCCCTGTACCTGCTGTGTCCCCTGGGGCTGCAGAGCTCTCATGGCTCACAGGAAACATTCAGTCCTTTATCTCTGGGTGAGCCCACCCTGGACAGGCCTGTGCCCAGGGAGCTCCACTCACGGCTGATCCCTGGCACACACTGTCCCTGCAGGTCCCCTGCGTTCTCCTGGCAGCTCCCAAGTCCCTCCAGAAGAACATTCCCCTGCCATCAGGCCTGGCACAAGCTGCAGAGCCCCAGGAAGGTTCATCACAGACCATTCACCATCTGGTGGGCACTGGCCACCACCAAGCAAAACCTGAACCACACCTGAGTCTCTTGAAGGCCACACTGGGACCCTGATCTCATCCCACTGAGCCCTGGGAGAACAAGGAACACAGGCAGCCTCTTTAGAGTCTCTTCCTTGGGCCTCTTCCTGACAGTGACTGTGCAGGGAGAGCAAAGCCTTCCTGCAGTGCCTTCAGGAGATGCCCTTTGCTGATGGAACTGCTGTGGCGGAGCCCAGCTGTGTCCCAGCTGTGCCCATGGCCTGTCCCTGCCTGTGACACGCAGCAGGACTCGCACCACCCACACAGAGCTGTTGGCCTTACACCATCACAGCAGCTCCAAAGGAGAGAGTGGAAGTAATAAGAGAGGAGCTCTGAAAAGACCAAGCTCTGCTGCTCCCTGGCTGTGCTGCTCTGCTGGGACTCTTCCCTGCCCCACGCCTGCAAAACTGGTCCTGCCCTCCAGCTTCAGGGATGGACTCAACCAAAGGATCTTGAACAAAGACCTTGCTGATGGGTCCTTTCTTTCATGTGAATACACACAGAGCAGACTCCTCATTGACACAGTCCCTGTCAACAGTCCCATTCAGCCTGTAAACAGGGAATAAGATGCATAACAAAATCTTTTGGGTACAACATTAACATAGGAGAAGAAAAAAAGCCCCCAAAGCACCACCACCAAAACAACCTGAGAAGGCAGGCTGGGCCTCTAATGATTACACTTTAGCCTATGGAGCTGAAAACAGGCAGGTTTTTGCTTCTGGAAAGCATCCAGTCATCATTTTCCTCAGGGCATCCTTGAGCTCCTGGTTCCTCAGGCTGTAGATGAGGGACTTCAGGGCTGGAGGCAGCACTGAGTACAGAACTGGCAGTGCCAGGTCCACGGATGGGGAGGACCTGGAGGGGGGCTTCAAGCAGGCAACAAAGCCAGTGCTGAGGAACAGGGAGACCATGGCCAGGTGAGGGAGGCACGTGCAAAAGGTTTTGTGCCATCCCTGCTCAGAGGGGATCCTCAGCACAGCCCTGAAGATCTGCACATAGGAGAAAAGAAGGAACACAAATGAACCAAAAGTTAAACAGATGGAAAACACAACAAGCCCGAGTTCCCTGAGGTGGCAGTGTGAGCAGGAGAGCTTGAGGATGTGTGGGATTTCACCCAAGAACTGGCCCAGGGCACTGCCCTGTGTTCCAGTTTGGCCAAATTTAGAAATATATCCTCTGAGAGAAGGCACAACTACCCCTTCCCCCCCCCAGGTTCGGGAAAAAATAAATTTTCCTCGAAGGAAAGTGAAGGAGATAAAACTATTTATTTACCAAACACACGGGAAAAGGAAAATAAGGCTAAATAATAAAATGTTTCACTGTGGAGGAAAAACCTGGGAAAGTGTTAAGAGTCCTCCCTTTGGTCTCCTCGGCGCTGGGGCTTGGGCCAGGGCCAGGCCCTCTGTGCCCGGTGGAAAGTCCTCCCGATGTGCTCTGAGGTTGAAAAGCAGTCCAGTAGAAAAGGGAGAAAATCCGGAATTCCAGAGAAGGAAAAACAAAGTCCAAACTCTCAGTCTCTCTCTCCAGAGAACAAGAAGCTGAAAAAAAAAAACTGGCCAAAAGCTGACTGGAAAAAAAAGAAAGCAAGCTGGGTGCTTCCTCGCTCCCCTGCCGCAGCTGGGAAAAAAAAACCAACCTGCTATCTCTGTGTGACCTTGAACAAACTGCAAACTGCCCTGAAAAAGTTTTGCTCAGTTTAGAGGCATAGAAAGACACAGAAATTAATTTCTGGGCATAGGCAGCGATATGGGATACACATCATAAGGTCACCCCAAGACATTCCACCCCTTATCCCATATTGGTGGCTCAATGTCCAAACTAAGATATTTTAATTCTGCACACACATTTATATATATATATATACACAACTATATACAAACAGTGACAGTGACAATCAGCAAGCAGGGGTATACAAGCATTTCACACTACAGGTGGTTTTCACACAACAATCAGATCTCCCTGTGGTACACAACGTGTTGTTCCGTCTTTCTGCATTACCCACCATGTGCAACCAGGTCCCTGGGCAAAGACAACCCCACGGATGGGTTTGTCTGTACTCGAGGCAGAATTTATCCACACAGGCTTTCCTAACAGACCTCTGACATGCACTACTGGGACCTTATCTCCATCTGTTGTATGCAGGGATTCAGATTGGGCTGGACCAGCTCTATTGGTGGAACCTCGGGTGTTAACTAACCAGGTGGCCTTTGCTAGATGCTGTTCCCAATTTTTGAAAGTTCCCCCACCTAGTGCCTTCAAAGTGGTTTTCAACAATCCATTGCACCGTTCCACTTTGCCTGCAGCTGGTGCATGGTAAGGGATGTGGTACACCCACTCAATGCCATGTTCTCTAGCCCAGGTGTTAATAAGGCTGTTCTTAAAATGAGTCCCATTGTCAGATTCAATTCTCTCAGGGGTACCATGCCTCCAAAGGACTTGCTTTTCGAGGCCCAGGATGGTGTTCCGGGCCGTAGCGTGAGGCACAGGGTAGGTCTCCAACCATCCAGTGGTGGCTTCTACCATTGTGAGCACATGGCGCTTGCCTTGGCGTGTTTGAGGCAGTGTGATGTAATCAATCTGCCAGGCCTCCCCATACTTGTATTTGGACCACCGCCCACCATACCACAGGGGCTTCACCCGCTTGGCCTGCTTGATCGCAGCGCATGTCTCACAGTCATGGATCACCTGGGAGATACTGTCCATGGTTAGATCCACCCCTCGGTCTCGTGCCCACTTATAGGTGGCATCTCTGCCCTGATGGCCTGAGGCATCATGAGCCCATCGAGCTAGGAACAACTCTCCCTTGTGTTTCCAGTCCAAATCTACCTGTGACACTTCTATCTTTGCAGCCTGATCTACCTGCTTGTTGTTTTGGTGTTCTTCATTAGCCCTACTCTTGGGGACATGGGCATCTACATGGCGGACTTTCACAACCAGCTTTCTTACTCGGGCAGCGATGTCTTTCCACTCTTCAGCAGCCCAGATTGGTTTTCCCCTACGCTGCCAATTAGCTTTTTTCCACTTTTCTAGCCACCCCCACAGAGCATTGGCTACCATCCATGAATCGGTGTAGAGGTAGAGCTTTGGCCACTTCTCTCTTTCAGCAATGTCCAGGGCTAGTTGAACAGCTTTGAGTTCAGCGAGTTGGCTTGATCCACCTTCTCCTTCAGTAGCTTCTGCAACCCGTCGTGTGGGACTCCATACGGCTGCTTTCCACTTTCGTTTCATCCCTACGATGCGACAAGAACCGTCGGTGAAAAGAGCGTAGCGTGTGTCTTCTGATGGCAGTTGGTTGTATGGTGGAGCTTCTTCAGCACGTGTCACTTGTTCTTCTTCATCAGCGAGACCAAAGTTTTCACCTTCTGGCCAGTTTGTGATTATTTCCAAAATCCCAGGGCGATTCAGTTTTCCAATACGGGCGCGCTGTGTGATGAGAGCAATCCATTTGCTCCATGTGGCATTGGTGGCGTGGTGGGTAGAGGGAACCTCTGCTTTGAACATCCATCCCAGCACCGGTAGTCGGGGTGCCAGGAGGAGTTGTGCCTCAGTGCCAATTACCTCTGAGGCGGCTTGGATTCCTTCATAGGCCGCCAAGATTTCCTTCTCTGTTGGGGTGTAGTTGGCTTCAGATCCTCTGTAGCTCCGGCTCCAGAATCCCAGTGGTCGACCTCGAGTCTCACCAGACACCTTCTGCCAGAGGCTCCAAGACAGGCCATTGTTCCCGGCTGCAGAGTAGAGCACGTTCTTCACTTCGGGTCCTGTCCTGACTGGGCCAAGGGCTACTGCATGAGCGATTTCCTGCTTGATCTGGGCAAAGGCTTGTTGCTGTTCGGGGCCCCAATGGAAATCGTTCTTCTTGCGGGTAACCAGGTAGAGAGGACTCACAATCTGGCTGTACTCAGGAATGTGCATCCTCCAGAAACCTATGGCGCCTAGGAAAGCTTGTGTTTCCTTCTTGTTGGTTGGTGGAGACATTGCAGTGATCTTATTGATGACCTCAGCGGGAATCTGACGCCGTCCATCTTGCCACTTTACTCCCAGGAACTGGATCTCTCGGGCAGGTCCCTTGACTTTGCTCTTCTTGATGGCGAAACCAGCTTCCAGGAGAATCTGGATAACTTTCTCTCCTTTCTCAAAAACTTCTGCTGCAGTGTTCCCCCACACAATGATGTCGTCAATGTACTGCAGATGTTCTGGAGCCTCACCCTTTTCTAGTGCAATCTGGATCAGCCCATGGCAGATGGTGGGGCTGTGCTTCCACCCCTGGGGCAGTCGGTTCCAGGTGTATTGCACACCCCTCCAGGTGAAGGCAAACTGAGGCCTGCACTCTGCTGCCAGAGGAATGGAGAAAAATGCATTGGCAATGTCAATGGTGGCATACCACTTCGCTGCTTTGGACTCTAGCTCATACTGGAGCTCCAACATGTCCGGCACAGCAGCACTCAGTGGTGGAGTCACTTCATTTAAGGCACGATAGTCCACAGTCAATCTCCATTCTCCTTCAGATTTGCGCACAGGCCAAATGGGACTATTGAAGGGCGAGTGGGTCTTGCTGACCACCCCTTGGCTCTCCAGCTCACGGATCATCTTGTGGATGGGAATCACAGCATCTCGAGTTGTCCGGTACTGTCGGCGATGCACTGTCGAGGTAGCAATTGGTACTCTTTGTTCTTCCACCTTCAGAAGGCCGACTGCAGACGGGTTCTCTGATAACCCAGGCAAAGTGTTCAATTGCTTAATGCCCTCTGTCTCCACAGCAGCTATTCCAAAAGCCCACTTGAGTCCCTTTGGGTCTCTAAAATACCCGTTCCGGAGGAAATCTATGCCCAAAATGCACGGGGCCTCTGGGCCAGTCACAATGAGATGTTTCTTCCACTCAGTTCCAGTCAGGCTCACCTCAGCTTCCACCAAGGTTAAATTTTGTGATCCACCTGTTACACCAGAAATAGAAACAGATTCTAGCCCCACATGCTGCGATGGAATTATTGTACACTGCGCACCAGTGTCAACCAAGGCATCATATTTTTGTGGTTCTGATGTACCAGGCCAACGAATCCACACAGTCCAAAAAACGCGGTTTTCCCTGACCTCTACCTGGCTAGAGGCAGGGCCCCTCTATGCCTGGTTATCCTTTTTTCCCTGGGCCTGTATCTTAGAGGTTCCTTCATGGGAATTGGACATGCCATCGTCTTTTCCATCATTTCCGGCAGTTTGGCCACAGGCAACTGGAGCTACTTCCTTTTTGGTAGATCCTCCTTTCTGAGACTTGCGCTCCTTCAATTCACGCACTCGTGCAGCCAAAGCAGAAGTAGGTTGTCTACCCCAGTTCTTCATGTTTTCCCCACTGTCACACAGGAAATCCCACAGCTCACTTCGTGGGGTGTGCCTTCTCTCTGGGGAACGTCCGCGGAGAAGGCACTCTTTAATCTCCTGGAGACTCTTCTCCATCTTCTCTTCCATTTTCTGCATATGTGTTTCCACAGCTGCAATTCTTGCATGTGTTGGGCCATGCACAGAGTCTGCATATGCTCGGAGCTTCACTGCCATATCCTTCACAGTCTCATTCGCACCATAGTCCGGTTTCATTATTGCTAAAGCAGAAGCGTATTCTGGTGGCCCAAGGTGTATGAGTTTTCGCCACATGTATGGAATAACTCTGGCCCGGTCTGGACTCCTCAATCCTGGGTCATTTGCAAAGACAACCTCTACCACCCCTAGTTCTCTCAGGCGTTGGATCCCTTGCTCTATGGTCTTCCATGGGGTTTGCTGCATGTAGAGATCATCTCCACACATATATCTTTCAGCCACGCCTGTTAAAACTCGTCTCCAGACACTGGTAGAATCAGCCCCCCTTTTCATCGCTTGGTCGATCACTGGATCATGTGACAGGGATCCCAAATGCCTCGCTTCAGCACCGTCCAGCATCACATCATCACCTGCCGCATCCCAAATACGGACCATCCAACTTATTATGGATTCATCGGACCGTCGGGTGTAATCCTTTCTTAGGCTGTGAAGGTCCTTTATGGACATGGACTCAGTAATGGTTTCTGTGCCTGAGTCAGTTGGTGGTTTTGAGGTTCCTTCCCCTGCATCTTTTGAGGTCCCTTCCCCTGCATCATCATCATCTTTCACTGGGCGATCAGTTTTGGTGGTGTGCTTCTTCCTCGTGACAGGAGCCACTGTCAGTGGCTTAGACTCTCCATCTGGTTTGGGCTTGCAGTCTGGTTTATCTGCAGCCTGAGTGACTGGGGTATCTGCAGGCTTTGCTGATTTATCTTCCTGTCTCTCTACCATTACATGCTGCAGTGTGCGATAGGCATATGCCAAAGCCCAACATATTGCAAGGAGCTTGTTCTCATTGGAATTGTCATTGTATTTCTCTTTCAGATATTTTGCCACCTCAGCTGGTTTCTGAACTTGTTCAGGGGGAAACTTGCAAACCATTGGGTCAGAGAATTTCTTCAAGATTTGGCCCATATCCTCCCATTCCCCACACCACTCAGGATGTTCCACCTCTGGGTCAGGTGTCTCATCAGTCACCCTGGAAATCTGAGCTCTTATTCTAGACAAGCTGCAAACCACATAGAGGAAGATTGCCAGATTAAATACCAGGAGGGTGGTCTCTTTAATATCCAGGGGAAGCTGAACATTCTCAAAAGAAAACCTATCAAATTTAAAGGGAAGGGAAACCCCGTCTCCCCCTCCTCTAACAATCTGGGTACAATTACTAATAAATTCCCAAAACAGGCTACTGAAGCTAGGACTGGGGTTAGGACGGAGAAACCACTTATCATACACACTTTGAACAGCTGCCTGTACCTCTGTCAACTTCTTATAAATCATTATCACCGAGCACAGGAAGATAGAAATCCTGATTCGTCTCCCTGCTCTGTAAAATTTACATATCAGGGACAAGATTGGAGCAAGTTGTGGATAGGCAAACAACCCTAGGGACCAAAAAAAAACCAGTACCTCAATGAAGCCTAAAGACCAAAAAGACATGAGTACATCAAGCCAGAGAGACATTATGAACTCAACCACCATGGTGATTAGTTTACCCCAACACAGAATAAGTAAATTCAAACCAAAATGTAATTAGCACAGTTTTTTTCACTTTCCTTCGAGCCCCACATTGGGCGCCACTAAATTTGTTCCAGTTTGGCCAAATTTAGAAATATATCCTCTGAGAGAAGGCACAACTACCCCTTCCCCCCCCCAGGTTCGGGAAAAAATAAATTTTCCTCGAAGGAAAGTGAAGGAGATAAAACTATTTATTTACCAAACACACGGGAAAAGGAAAATAAGGCTAAATAATAAAATGTTTCACTGTGGAGGAAAAACCTGGGAAAGTGTTAAGAGTCCTCCCTTTGGTCTCCTCGGCGCTGGGGCTTGGGCCAGGGCCAGGCCCTCTGTGCCCGGTGGAAAGTCCTCCCGATGTGCTCTGAGGTTGAAAAGCAGTCCAGTAGAAAAGGGAGAAAATCCGGAATTCCAGAGAAGGAAAAACAAAGTCCAAACTCTCAGTCTCTCTCTCCAGAGAACAAGAAGCTGAAAAAAAAAAACTGGCCAAAAGCTGACTGGAAAAAAAAGAAAGCAAGCTGGGTGCTTCCTCGCTCCCCTGCCGCAGCTGGGAAAAAAAAACCAACCTGCTATCTCTGTGTGACCTTGAACAAACTGCAAACTGCCCTGAAAAAGTTTTGCTCAGTTTAGAGGCATAGAAAGACACAGAAATTAATTTCTGGGCATAGGCAGAGATATGGGATACACATCATAAGGTCACCCCAAGACACCCTGGCACAGGGGCAAGGAAAAGGTAGTGGCCGTGTGCAGCAGAGCATTGAGAAAGCCACTGGCCCAGGCAGCTGCTGCCATGTGAGCACAAGCTCTGCTGCCCAGGAGGGTCCCGTAGTGCAGGGGTTTGCAGAGGGACACGTAGCGGTCGTAGCACTCGACGGCGGCGAGGAGGGAAAACTCCGCTGAAATGAAAAAGAGGAAGAGAGAGAGAAAGAGAAAGAGAGAAAAAGAGAGAAAGAGAGAAAGAGAGAAAGAGAGAAGAGGAAGAGGAAGAGGAAGAGGAAGAGGAAGAGGAAGAGGAAGAGGAAGAGGAAGAGGAAGAGGAAGAGGAAGAGGAAGAGGAAGAGGAAGAGAGGAAGAGAGAAAGAGAGAAAGAGAAAGAGAAAGAGAAGGAGAAAGAGAAGGAGAAGGAGAAAGAGAGAAGGAGAAAGAGAAAGAGAAAGGGGCTGTGCAGCACCTCCTGCGTAGGAGGTGGTTGTGGTGTCCCAAAATGGAATTGTGCATGGCTTTGGGGACAGTGGTGCAGATGGAGCCCAGGTCGGTGAGGGCAAGGGTCAGCAGGAAGAAGAACATGGGCGTGTGCAGGTGCTGGCCGCAGGCTCCGGCGCTGATGATGAGGCCGCTGCCCAGGAGGGCAGCCAGGGAGATGCCCAGGAAGAGACTGAAGTGCAGGAGCTGCAGCTGCCGCGTGTCTGCCAATGGCAGCAGGAGAAAGGGGCTGATGGAGCTGCTGTTGGACATTGGCTGTGTGTGGACATGGGGACCTGTTCATGGAGAAAAGTCAGTGACAGCTTAAGGGAAACGGCTCTCAGCCAAATCAAAGCCATGTCCCACAAATGCTTCTCCTGTCACACACTGACACCTTATGGGGATTCAGAGTGTCGCCACGGAGAACGGCTTTGGCTGGCCTGGGGCCTTGCGAGAGACGAGAGACGGGGCGGGCCGGGGCCGCGTCTGGCAGGAGGCGAGACAAAGAGCAAGAGGCGAGACAAAGAGTAGGATAGTTAACGGGAGATTGGGCGAGGAGATGGTAATCTGTAGCCCTTGGAGATGTAAAACATATAACCTTAGAAGCTGAAGTTTGTAGCTGCTGAACTGTGGGTTTGGAACAGTATATAAAGATGTGACTCGTGCGAGGAAATTTGGCTTTGCATGCGGCCGGCGAAGTCCGTGTTCCATCACCGACAACACCCTTCTGTTTTTCTAGCAGATCTTCCTTCAGCTCCAGCCGCAGCCCTGCTTGGTGCTGGCTGCGTGCGACATGAGTTTCAGGGCAATTGCTCCGGGGGGTTTTATAATTCAGCCTTGCTGTGCAGAAGTGGGAGGGGGACAGCCACCTGTCCTGGTGTTACACTTTGAAACCCCAGCTAACACAAGGGCACTCCCAGGGCCCAAGAACAGGAATGGCAAAAGCTGTTAAAGTGTTCTAGAGGTTTTTACAGCTCCTCTTCATCTCCCCGGCTGACTGGTTTTGGATGTCAGAAACACTCAGCATTGCTGCTGCCCTCGGGGAGAATAGAGCGAGTTCTGTGAGGCAAGGCGGTGAGTGGAGAGTGAGGGGAGGTGCTCTGTCACTCTGTCCTGTTCCAAGATCCTCTGGGCTTTCACCCTTGTCAGACAGAGGATAATCACCCTCCCATATTTCCCTTAGAAACCATCCCAACACTGCTGAGAGCAGATCGATCCACCACAGCCCATCAAATGTCCACCCCCTTCTCGAGGTCTCAGCCCCACATTGGTAGCCAAATACACACATGGCTCATTGCACCAAGCCAACAGCACTTTGTCCATCATCAAACTTCTGTGTCTCACTGTGGGGCTTTCAGGTAACACAAAGATGCTACACGACCTGTTTGCGTCCTGGAGGGAAGCTCAGAGCTTAGGGGGAATCCTCAAGAAGAAAGCCAAGTGTCCTAATGATGGCATTGGATGTAGGGAGATGGAGCTCCTTCCCTGGCTGCATTGCCCACAGCCGGGCACTGGGGACAGCGTCACCCTGAGCCAGCTGAGCCAGCTGTGCCCCCTCCCAGAGCCCCCCAGTGCCAGGCAGATGCTCCCGGCCCTGTGCTCTGCAGAGGGAACTGGGCCCGGGACCGCAGAGCTGCCCCACAGCTCTGCTGCAGCTCTGCCTGCACAGGAGGGGCTTCACGCCTTGGAGCCCCGGCCCTGAGGGCAGAGGCTTGGCTGAGAGAGAGAGGAGGGGAGGGGGCTTGTTCAGAGGGAGGGGCTGCACTCGAGGGCATCCTGTGGAGGTCTCTAAGCTCTCCGTGCCACAACATTTCTGCCTTTTGTTTTCTCTCATTGCCTGATCTTCTCTCTGCTTGCTGAAGATCTTCCTCCTGGAGATGTTTCCCTGTGCCTGATCTCTTCCTGCCAGCACTCACAGACCCCATATCTCTGTGCACTCTCCTTGGCCCTACAGAAACCTGCCTGTTTGCAGGGCACTGGCTGGGGACAGGTTCTGTTTGCAGGTGGGAGAAAGGACAGGTCAGACTAAGCCTGGCGGGTCCAGCAAAGGTGATGCCGGTGCTCTCCGTGGGCAGAGGAGTGCCTTGAAAGCACTTTAGGAAACTCCTGCAGAGCACTCAAGTTACACTTCCCATGCCTTAGGGACTCTTAAAAATGAAGAATTCCTTTATCACTTCCCCCCCCTCCCATTCCGCAAGAGTAGGAAACGGAAAACACTCTCAGGAAATTTCATCTTTATAGAAAGGCTTGTCTTGGAAATATTACTGGACTGAGCCTAAGCCCTGAGCATGTCCTCATGTTCTACACCAGGGATACTCAGAGAATGTACTTCCTGAATCCACAGTCAGTGGTATGTTCCAGCTTGAGGAGATCATTTCAGGAACTGCAGCTGCTTTGTCCTGCAGCCAGAGGCTTCCTGTGTCAAGGGCTGGGAATGATTCTCCCCCGGTCACTTGTCAGCATCTTCCCAGCCCTAACTGATGGAACCCCTCTGTGCCTCTGTGCCGTGCCCGGGCTGGCTGCAGGCAGTGCCCCAGCCGCCGGAAAGGCAGATCCTGTCCCTCCCTCATTGCTCGGGACTCTTCCCGGGGCACTGGGATGTGGGCATGTGCAATGCCAAGGGCAGGACCATGGGGTGGCCCCTGCCATGCTGCTGAGCAGCAAAAAAGAGGCAATGAGGCCCCAGGGCTGCAAGGGTCACTTGTCTCCCAACTGGCCCCAGGGGCAGGGACAGCAGCCCTGGCCAAAGTGCTGCAGAAGTTGCCTCTGTCAGGGCCTTGCAGCTTCTGCACATCCCTCTGCCCTCTCCGGCCCAGGCTGTCCTACAGTGTCCGTGCCCTGTGTCTCTGTCCCTGCAGGCTGTCCTCATCCCCCCGGCTGCCCCACCTCAGCGGCCCCTTCCTTTGCTGATGGCTCTGCGGCCTGCCTGGCTCTGCCTTGGCACGCAAAGCCTTGGGCTGCTCCAGACTCCTTCTGGGGGACACGTGGCACCACAGCACTGCCCTGGGAGAGAAATTCCTTTCTCCTTGTGTCCAGTCTGGACCTCCCCAGCTGCCCTTTGCATTAATTCTTTCTTTTGCCGGCTGTTCTCTACTATGTCAAAAGGATCCACCATCTCTGAAACCACCCTTCAAGCCCTCCCAGGACTCTCCTCCACTGTCCTCAGGCTCCACTCCACTGAGCACAGAGCCCCTTTGTCCCTATGTAGTGATCATGTGCTTGAGGCCACGGGCACCTGGACAAGAAGGTCGGTTCTTTTCTACAGGAAGGAAACCACAGAACCCCAGTGTTTTGAAGGCAGATGAGAGGCAGCCACCAGAGGCCAAGGCAAGCCAGACCTGTCTGTCCTTGCAGCTTCTGTCTGAAAGCAACCCTTGGACATATGGGGAGTTTTGGAGGTGGAGTTCCATTTCAGCTGTGGGTGCCTGGACCGGAATGACAGCTCTTCTCCCCAGGAAGGAAAGGGCAGAGCCCCAGGGTTTCAAAGGCTGATTAGTGGTGGCTCAAGGAGGCCAAGGCCAGCCAGACCTGTTTGTCTTGGCAGCTTTTGTCTTGGAGCGATCCTTGGATAGAGGGAATTTGGGAGGCCAAATCCCAGTTTTGTCCATGGACGTCTGGCCAAGAAGGACAGTTCTTTTCCATTGGCAGAAAAGTGAGGAGCCCCAGTGTTTCAAAGGCAGATGAGAGCTGGCCCTCAGGAATGCAAGGGGAGCTGGCAGCTTTTGTCTGGGAGCTATTCCTTGGATAGATGGAATTTCAGAGGTGGATTCCCAGTTTTGGCCATGGATGGCTGGACTTGAAAGATGTTTTTTTCCATGGGAAGAAAAGCACAGCCCCCCCCGTGTTTTGAAGGCAGATGAGAGGTGGCCCCTAAGAGGCCAAGGCCAGCCTGAGCTGTCTGTCCTGGCAGGTTTCACATGGGAACAATCCTCGGATAGAATCAAATTTGGAGGTAGAATCCTAATTTCAGCCATGGGTCCCTGGAGGAGAAGGACAGTTCTTTCCCACAGAAAGGAAAGCAAGGAACTCCAGCATTTCAGGGGCAGATGAGAAGCAACCCTCAACATGCCAAGGTCAGCCGGACCAGGCAGGTGGCCCCAGGGGGCCAAGCCAACCAGTCCTGTTCCATGTTCTTTGGATCCTTGGGGCCCTGCAGCATCACAATTTTGTTCCCCTGAGGCCCAGCAATATCACAGTGGTCTCCTTGGCTCTACAGCGGCACAAAGGCCCCTTGCTTCCATGAGGCCTTGCTGTGTCCAAACGGTTTCCTTGCTTCCATGGGGCTGCAAAATAACACTATGGCCCACTGGTTCCATGAGGTCACAGAGTGTCACACTGGTCTCCATGATTCCATAAGGTCCTGCAGTGTCACAATGGCTCCTTGGTTCTATTGGGCTCCCCAGGATCACAGTGGCCCCTTGGTTCCACAAGGCCTGGCTGTGTCACACTGGCCCTTTGCTTCCATGAGACCTTGCAGTGCCACAATGGTTTCCTTGGTTCTATGAGGCCCTGTGGTGTCACAATGGCCCCTTGATTCCATTGGGCCTCTTACTGTTACGTAGTTCTTAGTTCCGTGATGCCCTGTAGTGTCACAGTGGTCTCCTTGGCCCCATGGTGCCACGCAGTGTCCCAAGGGCCCCTTGGTTCTATGAGGCCTGGCTGTGTCACAATGGCCCCTGGCTCCCATGAGGCCCTGTGATGTCACAATGGTCTCATTGGTTCCACGAGGCCCTGCAGGTCCACAATGGCCCTTCGGTGTCACAAGGCCTTGAAGTGTCATAATAGTCTCAGCGGGTTCCCCCGCTGCTTCACAATGGCCTCCTTGGTTCCGTGATGCCCCGTAGCGTAACAATGGTATCCTTGCTTCCACACAGTCAGAATGGCCCCGTGGCCTCATGGAGCCCCACAGTGTCACTGCGACCCCCTTGATTCCACGAGGCCCTGCCGTGCTACAATGACCCCTTGGTTATACAAGGCCCTGCAGTGTCACAATGGCCCCTTGGTTCTGAAGTGTGCAAGAGCCTAATCATAGGAGAAAGGCTCCAAAAAATGCTTTGTCATTATCACTGCTCAGCACCAGAAAGGCTTCAAAAGTGCTTCGTCATTATGGCTGCTTATCATAATCACTTTTGAACGCCTGGAAACTACGTGCCGTACGGGCCGTGCATAGCCCGCCTCGAGGCCCATAAAAAGGAAGGCAAAACTGGCGCAAAATGTGGAGGCGAAAGCGAAAGGTAGAATCCCTGCCCTTTGCCTTTCCCCACACCACCACCATCGCCAGCCACGAGACACCCTGAGGCCTCCGGGAGCCGACGCCGCCCGCCTGGGGAGAACCCCCCAATCCTTCACCCTGGACTGAAATCCCGAGTGAGCTGTGCAACCCCTACCCCTGCTCCTTCGTCCCAGGCGGACCGAGGTTCAGCTGCAAGCATGGAGCCTGCATCTCGGAGGACGGGCCGCCGCTTTCCAGCCAAACTGCTCCAGAGACGGGAAGAGGCAGATAAGACGCTTCAAACAGCAGGAAAAAAAAAGGCAAAAACTTCTCCACTTCCCCCACCCTGTCTCAGCAGCAACAAAGGTAGCACAGTGTGGTGGTGACTTATCCTATGCTTTTAGAGTAACCTTGGCTTTTTCTAACTCTTCTCTACTTTTCTCCTTCTTTCTCTTTGCCTCTCTTACCATTAGATAAACAGATACCCATTTTTTTGGCACCAACATTTAATCTCGTTTGGTTTTAATCTCGTCTCTGGGAATATTTTGAACCTTCAAAGTTCTTTCCTTTTTATACTCAGAGATTTTGTTTTCTTTGCCCTTCTGGGTGTAAATCGGATAGTAACAAAGTGTCATAATGGTCTCCACGCTTCCATGAGGCCCCACGATGTCACAATGGACTTTTGGTTCCATGAACTTTCGTTCTGTCAGCAACAGTCTCCTTGGGTCCGCAGTGTCACAATGGACCCTTGGCTCCCTGAGGTTCAGTAGCGTAACATGGACGCCTTGATTCCATGAGGTTGTGTAGTGTCACAATGATCTCCTTGCTTCTGCGGCCCTGCTGTGTAACAATGGGCCTGTGGTTCCATGAAGTTCTGTACTGTCAACCATGATCTCCTTGCTTGCACAGTGTCATAACTGACCCTTGGTTCCATGAGGCGCCTGGCCTCCAACAGCCTCTAAGAGACCCTTATGGCCCCTCAAGGCCCCTCACAGCCCCTCATGACCCCTCGGTGCCCCTCACAGCTCCCCAGGGCCCCTCATGGCAGCTCACAGTCCCTCACAGTTCATGGCCCCTCATGACCCTTCACAGCCCCTAACAATCTCTCATGGCCCCTCACAGCACCTCATGGCCCCTCATGGCCCCTCACGGCCCCTCACGACTCCTCATGACCCTTCACAGCCCCTAACAAGCCCTCATGGCGCCTCACAGCCCTTCACAGCCCCTCATGGCCTCTCACAGCCCAAGGCATGGGACTCCTTCCGAAGGAGAAGAGATCGGGCTCTGCTTGTTCTCCTTTTATTTTGGTCACTTCACAGTGATGAGTAAAGGAAAGCTGAAATGGAGCCTTTCCCCAGCATTTCCCTCTGGGATAATTGCGGGGCTGAAGCTCTGTGCTGGCGCTGGCCCATGTGTGAACATCGCTGCAGCCCCCCACAGCCTTTGCTGTCCCCCGTGTCCATTCCCGGTCCCTGAGACCCGCCCAGCTCTGGCAGCAGCAGGAGCCACCGCGCAGTGGGCCCTGTACCGGCACAGCCGGGGCTCCTGGCCAAGAGCAGCAGCAGCGCCAGCCCCTTCCCACCTGCTTGTGCCTCGGCTTCCCAAGAGGTTTTTCCCGGTGAATTTCTGGACTAGAGACACAATCAGCCACAAACAGACCTGATTCCTCAGAGCCCGGCTGTGCTGCCCTGATGCAACCTTCAGAGAAAGAAAGGATCCGGTTCCAGCACTGTTCCCAGCACCGTTTCACTCATCCTCAGGTGACAGCAGGAGGCTTTTCTTGCGTTTGCCTTGGGAATTACAGATCATGGCTGCTCTTCCCCCTCTTCTGGTTGCCACTTGAATTTTATCTGAAAAACTGCAATTGCCTCTTTTGATCGGTGCTAGCCACAGTGCTCTTCTGATGGGGAATTCAGATGCTTTGTTGCAGGCATCCTGATTAGCAGATCTTGAAATGTTCACAGGTCTATAAGCAAAAAGTCGAGGAGAATGAAAGTCATACAGGCCACATTCACAGCGCTCAAACACAGCCCTGTTGCTGGTGCTCTTGAAATAGAATCAGCTGCCAGAGGCCAGCACAGAAATTGCCTCTGGAGTGTGGAATGAAACGAAAAAATCCACCGGGAGAAAGAGGAAGCAGAACTTCTGCACTCGCTTCATTGCTTCTTCCCAGCAGCAGGAGACGTGGATGTCCAGAGGTACGTCCCGCTGCTGCTGACCACAGTGAGAGCACAGCCTGCTGCCCAGTCCCAGCGGGAACCCGAGCCCAGCCCGGGGAGCTCCCGCAGCGTCGGCAGCTCAGCGGACGCGGTGCCAGGGCCGCAGCCCCGGGAACACGCCCGCCCATTGTGGGGCAGCGGCGCAGGCCCAATGTCCTGCGGCCCAAACTTGCTGCTGCTGCTGCTGCTGCTACGCAAGGCCCATCCTTCTCCCCCTGCTCCTCTCCCAGCACGGCGCAAATTGCACCTCGCGGGATGCTTCCCCGGAGGCTGCTCAGGCGCCCCGCTCCTCTTTCCACCTGAGCGTCACTGCGGAGGAATCTTTGGCGCACTTCCGTAAGCCCGGGCCTCTCACTCGTGCTGAATCGGGAATGCAAATGGCCTTGTTAGGAAAGTCAAAAGCCAAGGGAACGGATTAGGAATTATTCAAAAAAACTACCCTTCTTCCAGGCAAGGTACACCAAGTCATTTCCCGCATTTCTCCTTTGCAGATTCTTTCAGTCGCCTGCTCGGCGAGCTCCAGCTTCTTCTGCTGCTTCCTGTGAACCGATTGCACTCTCGATTTGAGCACCAACGCACCAGATGTGCAAGTATCTACGCTGAACTCAGAAACCAACTGCCTCTGTCAGACCATTTTCACAGTCCAGCTCACTTGCAAGATGTCCACTGAGAGCTTGGAAGGATTAGCCCCCAGCTCTCCACTTCTGGCTGCAGGCTCCGGAGATTCTTTCTCTCCATTCAGCCAGCCTAACAATTGCTGCTACCCCCTCCTCCTGTTTCCTTAGCCTACAACAGTAACGACGAAAACCTTACCCACGGCACAACTCGCTAGTCCACCAGGAGGAGAAAGGACAAGTTGTCAAGCTCTCAAAACCTTGGTCCTGCTTTGCTGCAAGAGTCCTGCTGCACGCACAGTGTGGCAAGCCAAGAGAAGCTGCATGTGATGGCACATCTTGTGACAGGAGCTCCAGCTCGGTCTCCAGGAAAGGGTCTTGAAAAGAGCAAACATCACTGTGGACAAGATTCTTGCAAAAGCAAAACAGCTTCCCAGAAGGGACATGCAAACGGAAAGAAACAACCCAAGATGTTCCCGTATACTATTAATTGCTTCCCTTCTATGCTCCCCTTTTCTGTCTTGCACTAGTTCTACCTCACAGTCCTTCCAAACTGATCTTACCTCAAACACCTAGGACTTAGCAAGTTTGAGACACTCTACAATACCAAGAGCTACACACAGCTTGCCTTCTCCCTGTTTGGCTTTGAAAGCAATGCTGGAGACCCCAGAAGCCTGCCAAGGGAAGATTTTAGAGCCCAGTGCCTTGCTCGGCTCTGGCTTCTAGAGACAGGGCATGTGCTCCCATGGGACTGCACCCTCAGCAGTGACAATAGACAGCAGCAGCAACAAAGGTGATTCCCATGACACTGTCGCAGGGCTCAAGACTCCGTGTCTTGGCTTCACATGGCAAAGCTCACTGTCCGTTTGGACAGACTCAGCATCCAAACTAGTCTGCTTTTCTACCTGTGTCAATGAACAGCAGGAGAAGGAAACCAGCCAGCAGTTTCTTTGCAGAGAGGGCCTTTGTTCCAGGCTGAAAGTGCTGGATTGGCAGGGAGGAGGCAAACAGCTGAGAGCTTAGCTGCTCTATTGGACCGGCATCAGAACTCAGCAAAAAGAGTGTTTCCATTCTTTTATTTGAAGCCTCCTATCGGCAGTCTCCGATTTTCACCTGAAACCGGACAAGAAAACAGCAACAGCCCTGCCGACGAGGGCACCGCGCCGGGCACGGCCCCGCCGCTCCCACTGCCCACGCCGAGCGGCCGGGGAGCAGCGCTGCACCGCGCAGGGGCTGCACGTCTCCCTCCTCACGTCCTGCTCTGCCCTCCCACGGGGCTGCCTCTGCCTGGCGCTGGCAGGCTCCTCATTCAGCACTTTGCTCTGCTCCAGGCGAAAAGCGCGGACAGCGCTTTGGTTGCTCGCGAGCAAGAGACCGCGGCGCGGGGCGAGCCAGCAGCAGCAGGGGCAAGTTGCAAGACTGCCGCAAGGAAGAGTTACAATCTGGTGAAGAAGAAGCTAAACAAGACGGTGCGTTTGGCGCGGCTGCGGGAGGAAGAGATGCTCCGGGACTCCGCTTCGGCCCCGGAGCGGCCCGTGCTGGCCCGGGGCGCGCGGGGCTCGGCCGCGGGGCGCGCGGGGCAAAAACGGACACCCGGGCAACAGACACACGGACACGCGGACCAACGCTCCCAGCGCTTCAGCGGCAGCGGCGGCAGCAGCAGCAGCGGCAGCAGCGGCAGCAGCAGAAGAGCAATACAAGAGCAGCGGTTCTCCAGACCCTCTGCGTTCCTTCTCCTGTTCCTCCTCTCCTTCTCCCAGTGTCCCGCATCCCCTGTCCCGCTCTCCCTTCAGTGCTCCACCCCCTCCGCCCCTTCCGCGGCCTCCCTCTCCCCATGCCAGGCCGGGCCATGCGCCCGGCCCGCCCCCGGCCCCGGGCGGGGCTGCGCCCTCCCCGCCCCCGGGCGTCCCGCCGCGGTCTCGCCTCCGCCCGGCTCTTGCCCTACTGGCGGTGGCGCCGCTGGGCGGGCATCAGTGCCTGCCTCTTGGGCAGCACTGTTAGCCTCTGGCTCCGGCTGGCCCGGCCCCGGCCCCGGCCCCGGCCCCGGCCCCGGCTCCTCCCGGGGCCCGCCGAGGAGACAGACGGCGCGGCCGCTCCCGCCGCGTCCGCGGCGTCTTCCCCGGTCCGAGCTCTTCCGCTCGGCAGCGCGGCCCCCGCCCCCGAGCCGCCGGTGTCCCCTTCGAAAGAGGCAACATCTGGGGATACCCGGCCCGGGGCGGTTGAGGAGCGCCCGGCGGCCGTTTCTGGCCCCGGGCCGAGCGCTGACAGCCGCGTCTCGCCGGCAGGGAATGCGCTGCAGGGCCTGAGGGAGCGCTACCTGGAGGGTTCGCTGCTGGGGCGCGGCGGCTTCGGCAGCGTCTTCGCGGCCACGCGGCTCTCGGACGGCGCCCCGGTGAGTGGCGGGGCCGGCGGCGGGCGCAGGAGGCGGGGGGCAAAGGAGGAGGGCGCAGGAGAAGGAGGATGGGGCTCGGCAGGGCGGGCGGCGAGCTCAGCCCGCTGCTCCCCTTGGCTTGCAGGTGGCCATCAAATGGGTGCCACGGACCCGCATCCGTCATTGGGGCGAGCTGGTGAGTGAGCGGGGGGGGGTAGGGGTGGGGGTGGTGGGCAGCGGGAGAAGGCGGGGCGTGACGGGCGGGGATGAGCCGAGGCCCGGGAGGGTGGAAGGCGCCAGGACGCCTCGGGGGAGAGCGGGCGTGGGGGCAGCGGAGGGCGCAGAGCATCCCGGGCTGGGCGAGGGCTTCCCGAGCCCTGGCACGGCATCAGCCCCACTGACGGCATCGTGCTCCTCCCGCAGCCCAACGGCACCAGCGCACCACTCGAGGTCGTGCTGCTGGACAAGGTGTCCACCGGCTTCCCTGGTGTGGTGCAGCTCCTCGAGTGGCTCGAGCTGCCCAGCAACGTGGTGCTGGTGATGGAGCGGCCGGAGCAGTCTCAGGACCTGCTCCATTTCATTCGAGCGCGGGGCTTCCTGTCCGAGGAGGTGGCACGGGAGCTGTTCCGCCAGGTCCTGGAGGCCGTGCGGCACTGCACCAGCTGCGGGGTCCTTCACAGGGACCTGAAACCAGAGAACATCCTGGTTGACCTGGCCACGGGCCAGGCCAAATTGATTGACTTTGGCTGCGGCACCTACCTGCAAGACACAGCCTACACCAGCTTTGCAGGTGAGTCCTCACCAGGGTAGGCTCCCGGTGCCGGCATCTCGCGGCCCAACCTGGCTGTGGCAGCGGGGATTCTCCCTTTTGATGCCAGTCATGGGACCGAGTTTTCAGCCCAGTTGCTTTTGAGTGCGGGTGGCCGGGGGGCCATCTTCCAGCCCTGCTGGCAGCCTTCGCCAGCCACTCTGCCCAGGACTGGCGCTGGGGCTGGGGCAGCCAGTGTGACAAAAACACACCCGTGGGTGGGGGTAGCAGAGAGGGGGGGGCCAGAAGCTGTGCACCCGCCGGTTTGGTGTGCAGGCAAGAACCGGCTTGGACTGCTCAGCTCGCCTTGTTTGCCTTGGCTTCAGAATGTTTTTTTGGGGCAATGCAGGCAGGGAGGGTGAAGGCATGGTTTTCCCACCCCCGGCACTGAGCGGGTTTTCCCTTTGCATGGAATGCTTGAGCCTTGCCAGGGCTTCCGCTGCCCTCTTGTGACACCGGTGGCTTCTTTTACAACCCCCAGTTTGTCCACAAGTCACAGGCGCTGGCGAGAGGGCAGCGGGTCATGCCGCGTGCCACCGGTGCGGCCCCTGCGTGCCCAGGGATGCTGGGGCGAGGCTCCGGGAGCAGGCAGCATCCCGCTAATGAAGTGCCTCTCTATTCCGTAGGAACACCAGCGTACAGCCCCCCGGAATGGACCCATTTTGGCTGGTACTACGGCGAGGCAGCTACCGTCTGGTCCCTGGGCATCGTGCTGCACCAGATGGTCTGCGGGCGGCACCCGTTCCCGAAGGGCCGGAACATCAGCTGGGGCCAGCTGTCGCTCCCAGAACGGCTCTCTCAAGGTGCATGCTCATCCCTGCGGCACGGGGGGAATAGCAGTACTGGGAGACAGCAGCGGGCTCATGAGCATCCCGCTCTGGCAGCTGCCGAGGAGGTGGCACATGCCTCGCTCTCCTGCTCTCCTCCAAAACAAAGAATGGATGGGAAAGTTCAGGCACAGCTCGGAGCCCCCATGGCATGGCCTGGGCATGGCAATAGTGGGGCAAAGCGGACAGGAGCCTTCTGCAACTGACCGGCGCTTTCTGGTTTCTCCCCACAGACTGCAAGGAACTGATCAGATGGTGTCTGTCCCTGCACTCCTTGGACAGGCCCTCATTAGAAGACCTGTCGTGTGATCCTTGGCTGCAGGATATTCATCATCCATAGAAGAAGGGAGAGAGCCACAGGCACACTTTGATCCAGGGAGCCGGTAAGTTACAGCTCCACACGTGCCTTGGCCAGAAGAAGCCAAGAAACGCAGGCTTTTTTGCCCTGCCTGTATTGCTGCGCAGGGGTCGTCAGATGGGGACCCGCAGCCCTTGTGCTGGCGCTGAGCTGCTCTTCCCAGCACTGGTGGCTGCCGTGCAAGCTGCTTTTGCTTGTCCTGCTTCACTGACAGCCGGGGCCCTGGGCGGGGCACTGACAGCCTGCTCTCAGCCGCAGGGAAGAAGGAGCCCCTGGAGAAGCTGTACTCCTGCTGCTGCTGGAGACATGGAGGATGACGTCAAGGATGGCAAGCTCTTCCTCCACCTGGCCACCGGCAAGCTGAAGATGATGGGCTTCGATTCTGGCACCTTCTTCAAAGCCAGGCTCCACAGCGAATTTACAGATGAGTCCACAGCCAGGGGGATGCTCCCAGATTTGGGCATTGCACAGCCTGGCCGGGAAGCAAAGGTTCCCCCCTTTGCTGGGGCGGATGCAACTAATTCTTCAGCCGGCTGCCAAGCTGCTTTTCGGCAGGGCGGGCGGGATGGGCTGGGGTGCTTAGGAAATGGGAGTCGGCTCCTGGCCCTGCCAACAGCCCCCACCGCCCACTGTTCCTGGGGCTGGGGCTGGGGCAGCCAGCCCGACACAAACAAGCCCCCATGGCAGGAGCAGAGGTGGCACTCCAGGAGCTGTGCACGGGCTGCTTTGTTTTGCAGGAAAGGAAGGGCTTGGGCTGCTCCACTCGGCTTGTTTGCTTTGGGCTCGCTGTGCCTGTTGGGGGTCAGTGCGGGGGGGAGGGGAGAAAGCGTGGGCTTCCCTCGCCCGAGGGTGGGTTTTTCCCCAGCATGTAGGGAAGGTTGGGCCTTCCTCAGGCCCCCAACAGAGAGAAGACTTTTTACCTTTTTTCTTGTTTCTCCTTTTTGTCTGTAATCCCTTTTCATTAATTTGTTGTTTCTTTCCCTTAAAGGAAGCGTTGTAGGTGGTGTCCAGTCTGGATCGGGAAGTGCTTGGGACCAGCTGCAGCGTGGATGGGACGGGGCCTTGGAGAAGGCCGAGGACATCGCTTGGGAGCAGCTTTTCTTCCGGCGGCGGGTGGCGTGCGGTGGGTCCCCGTCTTCTTGGCACGGCTGGGATAAGGGCTTTTGGGAGATGGCAGCGAGCACAGGAGCATCCCAATGGGCAGCTGCTGAGGAGGTGGATCTGCCACGGCTGGCTGCGGGCGGTGGCACGTGTCCTGCCATCCTGCTCTCCTGCCAAAGGCAGCAGTGACGGGCGGCTTCGGGCAGCTCTCTGAGCACGGCCAGCACGGCCTGGGCACCACGGGCGGCTGGGACAAGGGGGACAGCAGCCTTCAAGTGACGGGCGGTTTCTGCTTTCTCTCCTTGCAGCCGGGCTCTGTGGATGCTGAGGCTGCTCTGGGCTCCGCCAGGGCTCTGCTGCGGCTCAGCACCGGGCCGGAAGAAGCCAAAGAAGAACCGGTGTGAGCCGCAGCAGAGACGTGCTCGAGCATTTCGGCAACGCAGCTCAAGCCTGCAGAGTGCACGCCTCCAGGGGAAAACATGACACCCCCCCCCGCCCCCAAAATAAACTTGTTCAATAACTTGTGAAATGAAATCAATCTGGGATGACCCCAAATGGCATTTCTCAGCTTGCTCAAGCTTTAGCTCAGCCCTTCTCTGAACAGTTCTCTGCCCCGCCTGCCTTTTACTTCACAAGTGCTCCCTCTTTTCCCCCAGTGAGTTGCCAGCTCAGGGCAGTCTCTGTCGCACTGTAGCCTTCCTTGATGCCTTTGACCACGAGGAGGAGCGAGCCCCAGGTTTAGGGACTCATCCTGTCACTGGCAGAAGAACAGCAATGTCTCAGAGGTCCGGTGAGACCTGAGTGTCATTCAAGAGCTGCCCTCCAGGCCTCAGCTCTCCTCACTGTTAGCTTCCCACTGCCCCTTTTCCTCGTCCTTCCAGCAGGATGAGCTCTGTGAATGCCCTTGACCCTCCCCACTCCTGCCAGCCCAGCCACCCAGCTCAGTTTGGCTTAAGCTGAAGCTTCTTTGTCTCCTCTGGCACGCCAGTGCAGTTCCCTCTGCGGGGAGCAGCAGCCCCAGAGCACAGCAGGCAACAGCGCAGGCCGCACCTGCACCGGCTCCCCTCCACGCGTGGCTGGGCTCTTGGTGGCAACTAAATGCTCCCTGTTTGCAGCTGTCACTGGAGGATGGCCCCAGGGCAGAGCCCAGCCCGGCTCCCACTGCATCCCCCGGAGCTTGGGGCAGACAGTGGTCCCAGAGCTGAGGTTCATGGTGCGCAGCCGGCGCTGTGGCTCGCAGTCGGTGTTTGCAAGTGTTGCGTTCTCACCTCCTGCAACTTGTGGGGAAAAGGAGCTGTGCGGCCGGGCCAGCACTGCCCCTCTGGGCAGTGACACGGCTGAAGGTCTTTGCTGTTGCAGAGGAGCCGGCATGGAGCCTTAGCAGGGCCTGGCAGGTGTGGAGCCGGATCTCGCCCGCTGTCCGGGGCTCGCTGCCCGCCAACCGCCCCCACCCGCCGCGCTCCCTTCTGCAGGGACGGAAGGCTCTGGCTGCACAAGGGTTCCCATAATGTCTTTGTACCCGTGGCTGCGGAACGAACACGGAGAGCGAAAGTGTCAGTCACGTTGCTTGCACGTTCCTTCCTTTAGATACAAGGCACAGATCTCTTAAAAGGATAGGCAGGGATAGAGATTTCCCACATAGCCCCTCTTTGGGGTAACTCACCTTGTAAGCTGGCGTCAGGGGCATTTTTTTCCCGGCCCTGTGGGAGTAGGTGTCCAAGAGCTGAAGTGAGCAGCATTTAGAAGCAGTTTCAAGATTTCTAGGCAGGAAGTGGAGCTGACAAGCATCTGTGTAACTCACCGTATTCATCGTGGAGACACGAGACCTGGAAAAATCCCAGCTCTCTGTGCATTTGTGCAAAAGGGGGAAGCAGCAGAAAGACTTTGTGTCTGCTTGTCCAAGCTCCAAGGAGCTGGGGTGGCAAAGGGTGGCCTGGGCTGGTGGCAGGTGAAGTCCTGTTTCATGTCATCATAGAGTGGCACAGGACAAAGCTAAAAGCACCCACAGCCACACTGATGAAGTCTTTCTGATGCTGCACATCCTAGAGGAAAAGCTGCTGTCACACAATCCATTGGTATTTATAACTTTTATTTGCAATACTTTAGGTCCAAGTTTCAAACCGCAATATTTTTACACTCAAGACACGGTC
Source organism: Aphelocoma coerulescens (assembly GCF_041296385.1). Lineage (NCBI taxonomy): Eukaryota > Metazoa > Chordata > Aves > Passeriformes > Corvidae > Aphelocoma > Aphelocoma coerulescens. Next base: position 1,585,054 of record NW_027183949.1, on the reverse strand, counting down.
ATGCACAATCCATATTTCAATTTCCTATTGCTTCAACCACAATTTAAAATAACTTAATATTGACAGCAAAACGCAAAATCCTTAAAAAAGGATGCTGAGGTCAGTGAGATGGATCCATGCCATCAGCACATTTGCAAAGTAAATAACTTTGTTCTCTTTTTAAAAAGATCAGTTACCTCTTAATCCAAAGTTACAGAAGATTTTTCACTACACATTTGGTTTTTTCTCTTTCATATTTTTTCTGGTTTTTCTTTTTTCTAATTTTTTTTTTTTTAAAGAGATAACACGTCTTAAAAAAGGATTGTACAGCAAAATGAGATACATTTCTGCTCAACAATGAAAATGTAGGCTCCTCCTCTGTTTACTTTTGTCTGGATACCCTGAAGAAAAAATCTAGCAGACACCAGCAGAGGTGTAAACGGGTTGCTTTGGACTAAAGTGGAGTTTAGCACTGGTGACATCCTGACCCAGTCAAGAGTTGCAGAATTCTTTTGCAGATCTCGAACCATGTGCTTGCGGGCACAGCACCTGCAGTGCTGATGCACCAGGGCACGAGAAGAACTCTCTTATTCCCGCACCGAATTTGGGCTCTGCCCAAGCAGGAGGTGCTGCAGTGCTTTGCTCCTCGTTGCCGTGTGGAGCAGCTCCCTTCCTGCTGGCTGAGCTGCTCAGGCAGAGCCCGGCAGCTCCTGACCCTGAAGGGCTGAGGCCTTTCCCCTGCTGCTGTGCTACAGACGGATTCAGCAGCATTGCTGTACGTGGGGATACACAGCGGGACCAAAAGCAGTTGCCTTTGTAGACCCTAAGCTGAAAGGTGAAAAATCTCAAGAGACGAGGATGGAAGAGACTGGCAGGCTGCCTGTTTGCTGTGCTGCCCCACTTGTGAGCGGCCCAGCTTTGCGTGAGGCAGAGTGAGAACAAGGGGCAGCTCCCTCCCTCCCAGCCCCGCAGCCAAGGGGTCCCTCCAGTCCTGGGGCTTGGGGCACCATCAGAAGCTTCCAAGCAAAGGTTATCTTTGAACTTGCTCATTCATGAAATGCGCACGGTCATGAGCGCTCTGATAGATGTATCCACCCATTAGTGAAACATGGATTGACCTTTCTGTATTTGGAAGCTGGACAAGGCCATGAAATCTGACATCTGGCCTTGTTTGGGGCTGTATGGTCCAAGTCAACTCCCTTGCTTCCTCCTTGAGCCCTGGCCAGGCTTTGGGAGAAACAAACGGGAGAATGAAACCAGATGTTCCCACGCTAGAAGTGCTGTCGGTTTGTTAGTTCAACACTATCAAAGGTGGGCCCTCTCACAGGGAGGTTGGAAGCCTCACCTGTGGGTGGAGGCACCTGCAGGAACTCCCAGTGTCCGGGAATGGCTCTCCAGTCCTTGGCTGTGACAGCTTCCCCCAGCTGATGGGTGGCTCTGGGTGATGGTAAAGTCTGAGGGTAACTGCTGCTGTCTCTTTCTTAATCACTACGGGCAATCTTTGGTAGGGATGATTGGGTGCATTGCTGAGCTTCTCCTTTTGTGATTCTTTGCTGCTTTGAACTACAATAAATGACGCTGATTCCTTGAGTTGGTGTCTGTGTCTTTGGTGCTGACCCTGCCCACTGGTAAAACAAATTTGGTATAGTCTGGCCAGATCACAACAAAATGCTGCTTTTTAAATGTAAGTGTAAGGAATCGGTCCCATCCAAAATTCCCGCATGGGAAGACCTTCCCTAGGGTTTGCTGGCTGTGGCGTGGGCTGAGGTCGGAGCTCCGTGCGAGCAATGAGGACGTCAATTGAAAGAAGCTGAAGCACTGGATGTATTAAAATGCATCCCAAAATTGCATATGGAAAAAGGAAAAGAACTTGTGGGTTTGGGAAGATGAGGGTGAATTTTGTTAACAGCATCTCGGAAACAGCACCAACAGAAGGAACGATTGTTGTTGAAATGCTCCCACATGGAGCGACAGAAGAAGTTTTTAATCTTGAGTTTGGATTTGTTTGAGCAAAGGAAATAATAATAATAACAACAATGAGAATAATAACAAAAAAATGATCTACATGTATATAATATAATAAAAATCGATGTTTATGTTTTCACATGTATATAATGACATTGTGAAATAATGCTCCAAATACCCATTTGTTAGCTTTGGCTGCTCAGGGATATAAGACTAAATACGCTACAGAAAAGGACTGGCCAGGACCCCAGCATCGCTGGGAGACTGTGGGAGATTGTATACAACAGATGAAGGAGGAAGGGATGAAAGTGGCTGTTTTTATAGGGTTTGCTGACGCTAGGACGTGGAATGCTTTGTCTGTTACTGCGAAAAATAAAGTGAGTAAGACTGCTGGGTTTTTCATATCCCAGACTATCCACAAGCTGCAGAACTGATTGAACAGATGAAGGGGTTGTTAAAAGAGCAGTTGAAAAATATAGGAGATGGGAATGTGTCGCAATGAAAAACCCACCTCCCAGATGTGCTCCATATCCTTAACAATGGGCCCACTGGGGAAATGGAAACCCCCTGGATGCGCATGGCTGCACCCAATTTGCAAATAGAACCACGGACAGTGACACTTTGACTTCCTGGGAAATTGTTCCGGGGGTGATGGTCCCTGACAGGGCCATCGCAGAGGCTGCAGGGCTGGACCTTTACGCATTAGAATTAATTAGGAAAAATCAGAAGCAAATGAGAGTTATCAGTACCGGCACAGGAATTCAGGTTCCTCCAGGACACTTTGGTTTGATAACTGCCCACTCAAGCTTGGCCTTGACAAGTGTTCATATGGTGGGAGGAGTGGTTGGTGCAGATTATCAAGGAGAAATTAAAGTAGTTCTGTTAAACAATAGTGAACAACACTGGATTATTCAACCCCACGGCAGGGTAGCACAGTTATTGATATTGCCAGTTTTTAAAACAACCGTGAAAAAAGGACATCCACTTCACATCACTACTGTTCATGGAGATAAAGGGTTTGGATCCACCAGTCCTGATCATGGAGCCAGAGTGTGGGTCCAGAGGCCAAATGGCCCGCCCGAGCCAGCTGAAGTAAGAGCTGTAGGCAAAGACAACACTGTTTGAATCCTGAAACCTGGGTGAGAAAGATGGGCACATGTCCCTGCAGCCAAGTGTTCTGTGAGAGAACAAAGAGATGTTACAGGATATTGTTTTGCAGAGCCTGCCAGACCAAATCTCCCTGTTTGCCCCAATGGTCCCTTTGGAAAGTGCTCTGATCCACGGCGCTCGATGTGAAGACTGATGTGCCACTGAGTGAGTGACTTCTGCAGACAGAAAGGGACCACTTAACAGTGAAACTATTGTTGATCTTGTTGATTTAATGTTGTCCTTGTAATCGGAGCACTGGTTGGGAAAATAGATTTCTAACAGCAGGAGCAGAGATAGGGAACTCATTTAACCTCAGTAATTGCTGGGTGCGTGCAAGTCCAGAAGGATCCGATGACTGGCCTTGGCTGGCCCATCTGGCCCAACCCAAATGGTGGGTTAGAAACTTGAGCACAGTTCACGATAAAAACAGAGCTCTAGACCGAGGGTGGCGATCCCCGACCGCTGCCTTTTCATAGAAAAGGCATTTCTTGCCTAAATCGGATAAAGAGGAATATATGTAGGGAAAAGTGTCTGTGGATGGATGTTGTCTCCTGGAATAGGTTGTATGCACCCACACTGTAAACTGTTCAATTGCAGCCAGTATAAAGGGAAATGGAATCAAACTCACGGACAGCTCTTTAATCATGGCTGGGTTAAGCGTTCCTATGAAGATTGTGAAAAGATACCCTTAAAGCACGTCCCGTATGATATTTTGGCTTGTCAACAAAGAATTTCTAATACTTAAATCTAAGATTGTAGGATGAAAAGAATTGTTATGAAGGTTGCAGTTCGTCTCTAGGTCAAAGGACTGATTGAAGTAGTGAGGCCTGAACAACAGGCCCTGACTGAGGCCTGAACAACAGGCTCTGAGGCAAAGTTGACATCTAGATGAACCTTCCAACCAAATGTTCTATTTGTATCTGCTCATTAACAAAGCATTAGTAGCAATATGCTCTATGTTCATTGGTGAAACACGGATTGACCTTTCTGTATTTAGAAACTGGACGAGGCCCCATCTGGCCTTGTTTGGGGCTTTAGGATCAAACTCCCTCGGTTCCTCCTTGAGCCCTGGCCAGGCTTTGGGAGAAACCAAAGAGGAGAATGAAACCAGATGTTCCCACACTAGCAGTGATGTCGGCTTGTTTGTTCAACGCTGTCAAAGCTGGGCCCTCTCACAGCGAGGTTGAAGCCTCGTTGCCCGCAAAGGTGGATGCACCTGCAGGAACTCCCAGGGTGCGGGAATGGCTCTCCAGTCCTTGGCTGTGACAGCTTCCCCCAGCTGATGTGAGGATGTGGATGATGGCAAGGCCTGAGGGTAACTGGTGCTGTCTCTTTCTTGATTACTGTACGCAATCTTTGGTAGTGATGATTGGGTGCTTTGCTGGGCTTCTCCTTTTGTGATTCTTTGCAGTTTTGCATTCTAATAACTTACACTATTCCTGAACTTGGTGTCTGTGTCTTTGGGGCTGACCCTGCCCACTGGCAAAACAGACGCTGAGGGCCCTCGGAGAACCAAAGGTGCCTTGCGACACCGTGGGGCCTCGTGTAACCAAGGGCACCCCAGTGACAGCGTGGGGCCCAAAGGAACCAAGGGGCCAGCGTGGCACTGCAAGGCCTCGTGGAACCATGGAGAGCATTGTGACACGGAGGGGAGTCTTATAATCAAGGGTCCATTGTTTTCCTCTCCCTGCCCCGGCCCCAGCCCTGCAAAGAAGCCCAGTCCTGTCTGGCCCTGCAGCAGGAACTGGAGGCACTGGAGGTGCGGGACAGTGACTCTGTGTCTGGAATGCTCAGGAGATCCTCAGCTCGGGCAGCTCCTGCAGCCCCAGGGCCCCGCTGCCCAGCACAGCAGCAGAGAGTTGGCTCTGGGGCTCCTCAGGCTGCTCCTGCTGCTATCCCAGGGACAGGGCAGCCTCTTGCCAGGGCTCCTCTGCACACACACGAGCTGCTGCTCTTCTCCTGGCCCATCCCAGCTCCCCACAGAGCCTTTCCCAGGGGAACACGTCTGTGCTGGCCTGAGCAGCCCTTGCTGTAGCCTCTGCCCTGCTGCCCACAGCCCCCGAGCTGGGGGTGCTGCTCTGCAGAGCATGGCGGCTGTGCTGCCCGGGGCCATGGGCTGCCTCTGCTGGGCTGTGCTGCTCAAGCTGGGAGACAGAGCTCTGCAGCTGATGGTGCTCCCTGCACGGACCCCCTCCCACACAGGCTCTGCTGTGGCCATGGAGGGTGCTCCGAGGTGCCTGCCTTGTTCCAGGGCTGGCGCATGGGCTGGGGCTGCCCTGGATCCTCCTCTGCAAGTTCCCAGAGGGTCAGACGAGTCACTGCCCAGACTCCTTTCCCTGTACCTGCTGTGTCCCCTGGGGCTGCAGAGCTCTCATGGCTCACAGGAAACATTCAGTCCTTTATCTCTGGGTGAGCCCACCCTGGACAGGCCTGTGCCCAGGGAGCTCCACTCACGGCTGATCCCTGGCACACACTGTCCCTGCAGGTCCCCTGCGTTCTCCTGGCAGCTCCCAAGTCCCTCCAGAAGAACATTCCCCTGCCATCAGGCCTGGCACAAGCTGCAGAGCCCCAGGAAGGTTCATCACAGACCATTCACCATCTGGTGGGCACTGGCCACCACCAAGCAAAACCTGAACCACACCTGAGTCTCTTGAAGGCCACACTGGGACCCTGATCTCATCCCACTGAGCCCTGGGAGAACAAGGAACACAGGCAGCCTCTTTAGAGTCTCTTCCTTGGGCCTCTTCCTGACAGTGACTGTGCAGGGAGAGCAAAGCCTTCCTGCAGTGCCTTCAGGAGATGCCCTTTGCTGATGGAACTGCTGTGGCGGAGCCCAGCTGTGTCCCAGCTGTGCCCATGGCCTGTCCCTGCCTGTGACACGCAGCAGGACTCGCACCACCCACACAGAGCTGTTGGCCTTACACCATCACAGCAGCTCCAAAGGAGAGAGTGGAAGTAATAAGAGAGGAGCTCTGAAAAGACCAAGCTCTGCTGCTCCCTGGCTGTGCTGCTCTGCTGGGACTCTTCCCTGCCCCACGCCTGCAAAACTGGTCCTGCCCTCCAGCTTCAGGGATGGACTCAACCAAAGGATCTTGAACAAAGACCTTGCTGATGGGTCCTTTCTTTCATGTGAATACACACAGAGCAGACTCCTCATTGACACAGTCCCTGTCAACAGTCCCATTCAGCCTGTAAACAGGGAATAAGATGCATAACAAAATCTTTTGGGTACAACATTAACATAGGAGAAGAAAAAAAGCCCCCAAAGCACCACCACCAAAACAACCTGAGAAGGCAGGCTGGGCCTCTAATGATTACACTTTAGCCTATGGAGCTGAAAACAGGCAGGTTTTTGCTTCTGGAAAGCATCCAGTCATCATTTTCCTCAGGGCATCCTTGAGCTCCTGGTTCCTCAGGCTGTAGATGAGGGACTTCAGGGCTGGAGGCAGCACTGAGTACAGAACTGGCAGTGCCAGGTCCACGGATGGGGAGGACCTGGAGGGGGGCTTCAAGCAGGCAACAAAGCCAGTGCTGAGGAACAGGGAGACCATGGCCAGGTGAGGGAGGCACGTGCAAAAGGTTTTGTGCCATCCCTGCTCAGAGGGGATCCTCAGCACAGCCCTGAAGATCTGCACATAGGAGAAAAGAAGGAACACAAATGAACCAAAAGTTAAACAGATGGAAAACACAACAAGCCCGAGTTCCCTGAGGTGGCAGTGTGAGCAGGAGAGCTTGAGGATGTGTGGGATTTCACCCAAGAACTGGCCCAGGGCACTGCCCTGTGTTCCAGTTTGGCCAAATTTAGAAATATATCCTCTGAGAGAAGGCACAACTACCCCTTCCCCCCCCCAGGTTCGGGAAAAAATAAATTTTCCTCGAAGGAAAGTGAAGGAGATAAAACTATTTATTTACCAAACACACGGGAAAAGGAAAATAAGGCTAAATAATAAAATGTTTCACTGTGGAGGAAAAACCTGGGAAAGTGTTAAGAGTCCTCCCTTTGGTCTCCTCGGCGCTGGGGCTTGGGCCAGGGCCAGGCCCTCTGTGCCCGGTGGAAAGTCCTCCCGATGTGCTCTGAGGTTGAAAAGCAGTCCAGTAGAAAAGGGAGAAAATCCGGAATTCCAGAGAAGGAAAAACAAAGTCCAAACTCTCAGTCTCTCTCTCCAGAGAACAAGAAGCTGAAAAAAAAAAACTGGCCAAAAGCTGACTGGAAAAAAAAGAAAGCAAGCTGGGTGCTTCCTCGCTCCCCTGCCGCAGCTGGGAAAAAAAAACCAACCTGCTATCTCTGTGTGACCTTGAACAAACTGCAAACTGCCCTGAAAAAGTTTTGCTCAGTTTAGAGGCATAGAAAGACACAGAAATTAATTTCTGGGCATAGGCAGCGATATGGGATACACATCATAAGGTCACCCCAAGACATTCCACCCCTTATCCCATATTGGTGGCTCAATGTCCAAACTAAGATATTTTAATTCTGCACACACATTTATATATATATATATACACAACTATATACAAACAGTGACAGTGACAATCAGCAAGCAGGGGTATACAAGCATTTCACACTACAGGTGGTTTTCACACAACAATCAGATCTCCCTGTGGTACACAACGTGTTGTTCCGTCTTTCTGCATTACCCACCATGTGCAACCAGGTCCCTGGGCAAAGACAACCCCACGGATGGGTTTGTCTGTACTCGAGGCAGAATTTATCCACACAGGCTTTCCTAACAGACCTCTGACATGCACTACTGGGACCTTATCTCCATCTGTTGTATGCAGGGATTCAGATTGGGCTGGACCAGCTCTATTGGTGGAACCTCGGGTGTTAACTAACCAGGTGGCCTTTGCTAGATGCTGTTCCCAATTTTTGAAAGTTCCCCCACCTAGTGCCTTCAAAGTGGTTTTCAACAATCCATTGCACCGTTCCACTTTGCCTGCAGCTGGTGCATGGTAAGGGATGTGGTACACCCACTCAATGCCATGTTCTCTAGCCCAGGTGTTAATAAGGCTGTTCTTAAAATGAGTCCCATTGTCAGATTCAATTCTCTCAGGGGTACCATGCCTCCAAAGGACTTGCTTTTCGAGGCCCAGGATGGTGTTCCGGGCCGTAGCGTGAGGCACAGGGTAGGTCTCCAACCATCCAGTGGTGGCTTCTACCATTGTGAGCACATGGCGCTTGCCTTGGCGTGTTTGAGGCAGTGTGATGTAATCAATCTGCCAGGCCTCCCCATACTTGTATTTGGACCACCGCCCACCATACCACAGGGGCTTCACCCGCTTGGCCTGCTTGATCGCAGCGCATGTCTCACAGTCATGGATCACCTGGGAGATACTGTCCATGGTTAGATCCACCCCTCGGTCTCGTGCCCACTTATAGGTGGCATCTCTGCCCTGATGGCCTGAGGCATCATGAGCCCATCGAGCTAGGAACAACTCTCCCTTGTGTTTCCAGTCCAAATCTACCTGTGACACTTCTATCTTTGCAGCCTGATCTACCTGCTTGTTGTTTTGGTGTTCTTCATTAGCCCTACTCTTGGGGACATGGGCATCTACATGGCGGACTTTCACAACCAGCTTTCTTACTCGGGCAGCGATGTCTTTCCACTCTTCAGCAGCCCAGATTGGTTTTCCCCTACGCTGCCAATTAGCTTTTTTCCACTTTTCTAGCCACCCCCACAGAGCATTGGCTACCATCCATGAATCGGTGTAGAGGTAGAGCTTTGGCCACTTCTCTCTTTCAGCAATGTCCAGGGCTAGTTGAACAGCTTTGAGTTCAGCGAGTTGGCTTGATCCACCTTCTCCTTCAGTAGCTTCTGCAACCCGTCGTGTGGGACTCCATACGGCTGCTTTCCACTTTCGTTTCATCCCTACGATGCGACAAGAACCGTCGGTGAAAAGAGCGTAGCGTGTGTCTTCTGATGGCAGTTGGTTGTATGGTGGAGCTTCTTCAGCACGTGTCACTTGTTCTTCTTCATCAGCGAGACCAAAGTTTTCACCTTCTGGCCAGTTTGTGATTATTTCCAAAATCCCAGGGCGATTCAGTTTTCCAATACGGGCGCGCTGTGTGATGAGAGCAATCCATTTGCTCCATGTGGCATTGGTGGCGTGGTGGGTAGAGGGAACCTCTGCTTTGAACATCCATCCCAGCACCGGTAGTCGGGGTGCCAGGAGGAGTTGTGCCTCAGTGCCAATTACCTCTGAGGCGGCTTGGATTCCTTCATAGGCCGCCAAGATTTCCTTCTCTGTTGGGGTGTAGTTGGCTTCAGATCCTCTGTAGCTCCGGCTCCAGAATCCCAGTGGTCGACCTCGAGTCTCACCAGACACCTTCTGCCAGAGGCTCCAAGACAGGCCATTGTTCCCGGCTGCAGAGTAGAGCACGTTCTTCACTTCGGGTCCTGTCCTGACTGGGCCAAGGGCTACTGCATGAGCGATTTCCTGCTTGATCTGGGCAAAGGCTTGTTGCTGTTCGGGGCCCCAATGGAAATCGTTCTTCTTGCGGGTAACCAGGTAGAGAGGACTCACAATCTGGCTGTACTCAGGAATGTGCATCCTCCAGAAACCTATGGCGCCTAGGAAAGCTTGTGTTTCCTTCTTGTTGGTTGGTGGAGACATTGCAGTGATCTTATTGATGACCTCAGCGGGAATCTGACGCCGTCCATCTTGCCACTTTACTCCCAGGAACTGGATCTCTCGGGCAGGTCCCTTGACTTTGCTCTTCTTGATGGCGAAACCAGCTTCCAGGAGAATCTGGATAACTTTCTCTCCTTTCTCAAAAACTTCTGCTGCAGTGTTCCCCCACACAATGATGTCGTCAATGTACTGCAGATGTTCTGGAGCCTCACCCTTTTCTAGTGCAATCTGGATCAGCCCATGGCAGATGGTGGGGCTGTGCTTCCACCCCTGGGGCAGTCGGTTCCAGGTGTATTGCACACCCCTCCAGGTGAAGGCAAACTGAGGCCTGCACTCTGCTGCCAGAGGAATGGAGAAAAATGCATTGGCAATGTCAATGGTGGCATACCACTTCGCTGCTTTGGACTCTAGCTCATACTGGAGCTCCAACATGTCCGGCACAGCAGCACTCAGTGGTGGAGTCACTTCATTTAAGGCACGATAGTCCACAGTCAATCTCCATTCTCCTTCAGATTTGCGCACAGGCCAAATGGGACTATTGAAGGGCGAGTGGGTCTTGCTGACCACCCCTTGGCTCTCCAGCTCACGGATCATCTTGTGGATGGGAATCACAGCATCTCGAGTTGTCCGGTACTGTCGGCGATGCACTGTCGAGGTAGCAATTGGTACTCTTTGTTCTTCCACCTTCAGAAGGCCGACTGCAGACGGGTTCTCTGATAACCCAGGCAAAGTGTTCAATTGCTTAATGCCCTCTGTCTCCACAGCAGCTATTCCAAAAGCCCACTTGAGTCCCTTTGGGTCTCTAAAATACCCGTTCCGGAGGAAATCTATGCCCAAAATGCACGGGGCCTCTGGGCCAGTCACAATGAGATGTTTCTTCCACTCAGTTCCAGTCAGGCTCACCTCAGCTTCCACCAAGGTTAAATTTTGTGATCCACCTGTTACACCAGAAATAGAAACAGATTCTAGCCCCACATGCTGCGATGGAATTATTGTACACTGCGCACCAGTGTCAACCAAGGCATCATATTTTTGTGGTTCTGATGTACCAGGCCAACGAATCCACACAGTCCAAAAAACGCGGTTTTCCCTGACCTCTACCTGGCTAGAGGCAGGGCCCCTCTATGCCTGGTTATCCTTTTTTCCCTGGGCCTGTATCTTAGAGGTTCCTTCATGGGAATTGGACATGCCATCGTCTTTTCCATCATTTCCGGCAGTTTGGCCACAGGCAACTGGAGCTACTTCCTTTTTGGTAGATCCTCCTTTCTGAGACTTGCGCTCCTTCAATTCACGCACTCGTGCAGCCAAAGCAGAAGTAGGTTGTCTACCCCAGTTCTTCATGTTTTCCCCACTGTCACACAGGAAATCCCACAGCTCACTTCGTGGGGTGTGCCTTCTCTCTGGGGAACGTCCGCGGAGAAGGCACTCTTTAATCTCCTGGAGACTCTTCTCCATCTTCTCTTCCATTTTCTGCATATGTGTTTCCACAGCTGCAATTCTTGCATGTGTTGGGCCATGCACAGAGTCTGCATATGCTCGGAGCTTCACTGCCATATCCTTCACAGTCTCATTCGCACCATAGTCCGGTTTCATTATTGCTAAAGCAGAAGCGTATTCTGGTGGCCCAAGGTGTATGAGTTTTCGCCACATGTATGGAATAACTCTGGCCCGGTCTGGACTCCTCAATCCTGGGTCATTTGCAAAGACAACCTCTACCACCCCTAGTTCTCTCAGGCGTTGGATCCCTTGCTCTATGGTCTTCCATGGGGTTTGCTGCATGTAGAGATCATCTCCACACATATATCTTTCAGCCACGCCTGTTAAAACTCGTCTCCAGACACTGGTAGAATCAGCCCCCCTTTTCATCGCTTGGTCGATCACTGGATCATGTGACAGGGATCCCAAATGCCTCGCTTCAGCACCGTCCAGCATCACATCATCACCTGCCGCATCCCAAATACGGACCATCCAACTTATTATGGATTCATCGGACCGTCGGGTGTAATCCTTTCTTAGGCTGTGAAGGTCCTTTATGGACATGGACTCAGTAATGGTTTCTGTGCCTGAGTCAGTTGGTGGTTTTGAGGTTCCTTCCCCTGCATCTTTTGAGGTCCCTTCCCCTGCATCATCATCATCTTTCACTGGGCGATCAGTTTTGGTGGTGTGCTTCTTCCTCGTGACAGGAGCCACTGTCAGTGGCTTAGACTCTCCATCTGGTTTGGGCTTGCAGTCTGGTTTATCTGCAGCCTGAGTGACTGGGGTATCTGCAGGCTTTGCTGATTTATCTTCCTGTCTCTCTACCATTACATGCTGCAGTGTGCGATAGGCATATGCCAAAGCCCAACATATTGCAAGGAGCTTGTTCTCATTGGAATTGTCATTGTATTTCTCTTTCAGATATTTTGCCACCTCAGCTGGTTTCTGAACTTGTTCAGGGGGAAACTTGCAAACCATTGGGTCAGAGAATTTCTTCAAGATTTGGCCCATATCCTCCCATTCCCCACACCACTCAGGATGTTCCACCTCTGGGTCAGGTGTCTCATCAGTCACCCTGGAAATCTGAGCTCTTATTCTAGACAAGCTGCAAACCACATAGAGGAAGATTGCCAGATTAAATACCAGGAGGGTGGTCTCTTTAATATCCAGGGGAAGCTGAACATTCTCAAAAGAAAACCTATCAAATTTAAAGGGAAGGGAAACCCCGTCTCCCCCTCCTCTAACAATCTGGGTACAATTACTAATAAATTCCCAAAACAGGCTACTGAAGCTAGGACTGGGGTTAGGACGGAGAAACCACTTATCATACACACTTTGAACAGCTGCCTGTACCTCTGTCAACTTCTTATAAATCATTATCACCGAGCACAGGAAGATAGAAATCCTGATTCGTCTCCCTGCTCTGTAAAATTTACATATCAGGGACAAGATTGGAGCAAGTTGTGGATAGGCAAACAACCCTAGGGACCAAAAAAAAACCAGTACCTCAATGAAGCCTAAAGACCAAAAAGACATGAGTACATCAAGCCAGAGAGACATTATGAACTCAACCACCATGGTGATTAGTTTACCCCAACACAGAATAAGTAAATTCAAACCAAAATGTAATTAGCACAGTTTTTTTCACTTTCCTTCGAGCCCCACATTGGGCGCCACTAAATTTGTTCCAGTTTGGCCAAATTTAGAAATATATCCTCTGAGAGAAGGCACAACTACCCCTTCCCCCCCCCAGGTTCGGGAAAAAATAAATTTTCCTCGAAGGAAAGTGAAGGAGATAAAACTATTTATTTACCAAACACACGGGAAAAGGAAAATAAGGCTAAATAATAAAATGTTTCACTGTGGAGGAAAAACCTGGGAAAGTGTTAAGAGTCCTCCCTTTGGTCTCCTCGGCGCTGGGGCTTGGGCCAGGGCCAGGCCCTCTGTGCCCGGTGGAAAGTCCTCCCGATGTGCTCTGAGGTTGAAAAGCAGTCCAGTAGAAAAGGGAGAAAATCCGGAATTCCAGAGAAGGAAAAACAAAGTCCAAACTCTCAGTCTCTCTCTCCAGAGAACAAGAAGCTGAAAAAAAAAAACTGGCCAAAAGCTGACTGGAAAAAAAAGAAAGCAAGCTGGGTGCTTCCTCGCTCCCCTGCCGCAGCTGGGAAAAAAAAACCAACCTGCTATCTCTGTGTGACCTTGAACAAACTGCAAACTGCCCTGAAAAAGTTTTGCTCAGTTTAGAGGCATAGAAAGACACAGAAATTAATTTCTGGGCATAGGCAGAGATATGGGATACACATCATAAGGTCACCCCAAGACACCCTGGCACAGGGGCAAGGAAAAGGTAGTGGCCGTGTGCAGCAGAGCATTGAGAAAGCCACTGGCCCAGGCAGCTGCTGCCATGTGAGCACAAGCTCTGCTGCCCAGGAGGGTCCCGTAGTGCAGGGGTTTGCAGAGGGACACGTAGCGGTCGTAGCACTCGACGGCGGCGAGGAGGGAAAACTCCGCTGAAATGAAAAAGAGGAAGAGAGAGAGAAAGAGAAAGAGAGAAAAAGAGAGAAAGAGAGAAAGAGAGAAAGAGAGAAGAGGAAGAGGAAGAGGAAGAGGAAGAGGAAGAGGAAGAGGAAGAGGAAGAGGAAGAGGAAGAGGAAGAGGAAGAGGAAGAGGAAGAGAGGAAGAGAGAAAGAGAGAAAGAGAAAGAGAAAGAGAAGGAGAAAGAGAAGGAGAAGGAGAAAGAGAGAAGGAGAAAGAGAAAGAGAAAGGGGCTGTGCAGCACCTCCTGCGTAGGAGGTGGTTGTGGTGTCCCAAAATGGAATTGTGCATGGCTTTGGGGACAGTGGTGCAGATGGAGCCCAGGTCGGTGAGGGCAAGGGTCAGCAGGAAGAAGAACATGGGCGTGTGCAGGTGCTGGCCGCAGGCTCCGGCGCTGATGATGAGGCCGCTGCCCAGGAGGGCAGCCAGGGAGATGCCCAGGAAGAGGCAGAAGTGCAGGAGCTGCAGCTGCCGCGTGTCTGCCAATGGCAGCAGGAGAAAGGGGCTGATGGAGCTGCTGTTGGACATTGGCTGTGTGTGGACATGGGGACCTGTTCATGGAGAAAAGTCAGTGACAGCTTAAGGGAAACGGCTCTCAGCCAAATCAAAGCCATGTCCCACAAATGCTTCTCCTGTCACACACTGACACCTTATGGGGATTCAGAGTGTCGCCACGGAGAACGGCTTTGGCTGGCCTGGGGCCTTGCGAGAGACGAGAGACGGGGCGGGCCGGGGCCGCGTCTGGCAGGAGGCGAGACAAAGAGCAAGAGGCGAGACAAAGAGTAGGATAGTTAACGGGAGATTGGGCGAGGAGATGGTAATCTGTAGCCCTTGGAGATGTAAAACATATAACCTTAGAAGCTGAAGTTTGTAGCTGCTGAACTGTGGGTTTGGAACAGTATATAAAGATGTGACTCGTGCGAGGAAATTTGGCTTTGCATGCGGCCGGCGAAGTCCGTGTTCCATCACCGACAACACCCTTCTGTTTTTCTAGCAGATCTTCCTTCAGCTCCAGCCGCAGCCCTGCTTGGTGCTGGCTGCGTGCGACATGAGTTTCAGGGCAATTGCTCCGGGGGGTTTTATAATTCAGCCTTGCTGTGCAGAAGTGGGAGGGGGACAGCCACCTGTCCTGGTGTTACACTTTGAAACCCCAGCTAACACAAGGGCACTCCCAGGGCCCAAGAACAGGAATGGCAAAAGCTGTTAAAGTGTTCTAGAGGTTTTTACAGCTCCTCTTCATCTCCCCGGCTGACTGGTTTTGGATGTCAGAAACACTCAGCATTGCTGCTGCCCTCGGGGAGAATAGAGCGAGTTCTGTGAGGCAAGGCGGTGAGTGGAGAGTGAGGGGAGGTGCTCTGTCACTCTGTCCTGTTCCAAGATCCTCTGGGCTTTCACCCTTGTCAGACAGAGGATAATCACCCTCCCATATTTCCCTTAGAAACCATCCCAACACTGCTGAGAGCAGATCGATCCACCACAGCCCATCAAATGTCCACCCCCTTCTCGAGGTCTCAGCCCCACATTGGTAGCCAAATACACACATGGCTCATTGCACCAACCCAACAGCACTTTGTCCATCATCAAACTTCTGTGTCTCACTGTGGGGCTTTCAGGTAACACAAAGATGCTACACGACCTGTTTGCGTCCTGGAGGGAAGCTCAGAGCTTAGGGGGAATCCTCAAGAAGAAAGCCAAGTGTCCTAATGATGGCATTGGATGTAGGGAGATGGAGCTCCTTCCCTGGCTGCATTGCCCACAGCCGGGCACTGGGGCCAGCGTCACCCTGAGCCAGCTGAGCCAGCTGTGCCCCCTCCCAGAGCCCCCCAGTGCCAGGCAGATGCTCCCGGCCCTGTGCTCTGCAGAGGGAACTGGGCCCGGGACCGCAGAGCTGCCCCACAGCTCTGCTGCAGCTCTGCCTGCACAGGAGGGGCTTCACGCCTTGGAGCCCCGGCCCTGAGGGCAGAGGCTTGGCTGAGGGAGAGAGGAGGGGAGGGGGCTTGTTCAGAGGGAGGGGCTGCACTCGAGGGCATCCTGTGGAGGTCTCTAAGCTCTCCGTGCCACAACATTTCTGCCTTTTGTTTTCTCTCATTGCCTGATCTTCTCTCTGCTTGCTGAAGATCTTCCTCCTGGAGATGTTTCCCTGTGCCTGATCTCTTCCTGCCAGCACTCACAGACCCCATATCTCTGTGCACTCTCCTTGGCCCTACAGAAACCTGCCTGTTTGCAGGGCACTGGCTGGGGACAGGTTCTGTTTGCAGGTGGGAGAAAGGACAGGTCAGACTAAGCCTGGCGGGTCCAGCAAAGGTGATGCCGGTGCTCTCCGTGGGCAGAGGAGTGCCTTGAAAGCACTTTAGGAAACTCCTGCAGAGCACTCAAGTTACACTTCCCATGCCTTAGGGACTCTTAAAAATGAAGAATTCCTTTATCACTTCCCCCCCCTCCCATTCCGCAAGAGTAGGAAACGGAAAACACTCTCAGGAAATTTCATCTTTATAGAAAGGCTTGTCTTGGAAATATTACTGGACTGAGCCTAAGCCCTGAGCATGTCCTCATGTTCTACACCAGGGATACTCAGAGAATGTACTTCCTGAATCCACAGTCAGTGGTATGTTCCAGCTTGAGGAGATCATTTCAGGAACTGCAGCTGCTTTGTCCTGCAGCCAGAGGCTTCCTGTGTCAAGGGCTGGGAATGATTCTCCCCCGGTCACTTGTCAGCATCTTCCCAGCCCTAACTGATGGAACCCCTCTGTGCCTCTGTGCCGTGCCCGGGCTGGCTGCAGGCAGTGCCCCAGCCGCCGGAAAGGCAGATCCTGTCCCTCCCTCATTGCTCGGGACTCTTCCCGGGGCACTGGGATGTGGGCATGTGCAATGCCAAGGGCAGGACCATGGGGTGGCCCCTGCCATGCTGCTGAGCAGCAAAAAAGAGGCAATGAGGCCCCAGGGCTGCAAGGGTCACTTGTCTCCCAACTGGCCCCAGGGGCAGGGACAGCAGCCCTGGCCAAAGTGCTGCAGAAGTTGCCTCTGTCAGGGCCTTGCAGCTTCTGCACATCCCTCTGCCCTCTCCGGCCCAGGCTGTCCTACAGTGTCCGTGCCCTGTGTCTCTGTCCCTGCAGGCTGTCCTCATCCCCCCGGCTGCCCCACCTCCCCGGCCCCTTCCTTTGCTGATGGCTCTGCGGCCTGCCTGGCTCTGCCTTGGCACGCAAAGCCTTGGGCTGCTCCAGACTCCTTCTGGGGGACACGTGGCACCACAGCACTGCCCTGGGAGAGAAATTCCTTTCTCCTTGTGTCCAGTCTGGACCTCCCCAGCTGCCCTTTGCATTAATTCTTTCTTTTGCCGGCTGTTCTCTACTATGTCAAAAGGATCCACCATCTCTGAAACCACCCTTCAAGCCCTCCCAGGACTCTCCTCCACTGTCCTCAGGCTCCACTCCACTGAGCACAGAGCCCCTTTGTCCCTATGTAGTGATCATGTGCTTGAGGCCACGGGCACCTGGACAAGAAGGTCGGTTCTTTTCTACAGGAAGGAAACCACAGAACCCCAGTGTTTTGAAGGCAGATGAGAGGCAGCCACCAGAGGCCAAGGCAAGCCAGACCTGTCTGTCCTTGCAGCTTCTGTCTGAAAGCAACCCTTGGACATATGGGGAGTTTTGGAGGTGGAGTTCCATTTCAGCTGTGGGTGCCTGGACCGGAATGACAGCTCTTCTCCCCAGGAAGGAAAGGGCAGAGCCCCAGGGTTTCAAAGGCTGATTAGTGGTGGCTCAAGGAGGCCAAGGCCAGCCAGACCTGTTTGTCTTGGCAGCTTTTGTCTTGGAGCGATCCTTGGATAGAGGGAATTTGGGAGGCCAAATCCCAGTTTTGTCCATGGACGTCTGGCCAAGAAGGACAGTTCTTTTCCATTGGCAGAAAAGTGAGGAGCCCCAGTGTTTCAAAGGCAGATGAGAGCTGGCCCTCAGGAATGCAAGGGGAGCTGGCAGCTTTTGTCTGGGAGCTATTCCTTGGATATATGGAATTTCAGAGGTGGATTCCCAGTTTTGGCCATGGATGGCTGGACTTGAAAGATGTTTTTTTCCATGGGAAGAAAAGCACAGCCCCCCACCCCGTGTTTTGAAGGCAGATGAGAGGTGGCCCCTAAGAGGCCAAGGCCAGCCTGAGCTGTCTGTCCTGGCAGGTTTCACATGGGAACAATCCTCGGATAGAATCAAATTTGGAGGTAGAATCCTAATTTCAGCCATGGGTCCCTGGAGGAGAAGGACAGTTCTTTCCCACAGAAAGGAAAGCAAGGAACTCCAGCATTTCAGGGGCAGATGAGAAGCAACCCTCAACATGCCAAGGTCAGCCGGACCAGGCAGGTGGCCCCAGGGGGCCAAGCCAACCAGTCCTGTTCCATGTTCTTTGGATCCTTGGGGCCCTGCAGCATCACAATTTTGTTCCCCTGAGGCCCAGCAATATCACAGTGGTCTCCTTGGCTCTACAGCGGCACAAAGGTCCCTTGCTTCCATGAGGCCTTGCTGTGTCCAAACGGTTTCCTTGCTTCCATGGGGCTGCAAAATAACACTATGGCCCACTGGTTCCATGAGGTCACAGAGTGTCACAGTGGTCTCCATGATTCCATAAGGTCCTGCAGTGTCACAATGGCTCCTTGGTTCTATTGGGCTCCCCAGGATCACAGTGGCCCCTTGGTTCCACAAGGCCTGGCTGTGTCACACTGGCCCTTTGCTTCCATGAGACCTTGCAGTGCCACAATGGTTTCCTTGGTTCTATGAGGCCCTGTGGTGTCACAATGGCCCCTTGATTCCATTGGGCCTCTTACTGTTACGTAGTTCTTAGTTCCGTGATGCCCTGTAGTGTCACAGTGGTCTCCTTGGCCCCATGGTGCCACGCAGTGTCCCAAGGGCCCCTTGGTTCTATGAGGCCTGGCTGTGTCACAATGGCCCCTGGCTCCCATGAGGCCCTGTGATGTCACAATGGTCTCATTGGTTCCACGAGGCCCTGCAGTTCCACAATGGCCCTTCAGTGTCACAAGGCCTTGAAGTGTCATAATAGTCTCAGCGGGTTCCCCCGCTGCTTCACAATGGCCTCCTTGGTTCCGTGATGCCCCGTAGCGTAACAATGGTATCCTTGCTTCCACACAGTCAGAATGGCCCCGTGGCCTCATGGAGCCCCACAGTGTCACTGCGACCCCCTTGATTCCACGAGGCCCTGCCGTGCTACAATGACCCCTTGGTTATACAAGGCCCTGCAGTGTCACAATGGCCCCTTGGTTCTGAAGTGTGCAAGAGCCTAATCATAGGAGAAAGGCTCCAAAAAATGCTTTGTCATTATCACTGCTCAGCACCAGAAAGGCTTCAAAAGTGCTTCGTCATTATGGCTGCTTATCATAATCACTTTTGAACGCCTGGAAACTACGTGCCGTACGGGCCGTGCATAGCCCGCCTCGAGGCCCATAAAAAGGAAGGCAAAACTGGTGCAAAATGTGGAGGCGAAAGCGAAAGGTAGAATCCCTGCCCTTTGCCTTTCCCCACACCACCACCATCGCCAGCCACGAGACACCCTGAGGCCTCCGGGAGCCGACGCCGCCCGCCTGGGGAGAACCCCCCAATCCTTCACCCCTGGACTGAAATCCCGAGTGAGCTGTGCAACCCCTACCCCTGCTCCTTCGTCCCAGGCGGACCGAGGTTCAGCTGCAAGCATGGAGCCTGCATCTCGGAGGACGGGCCGCCGCTTTCCAGCCAAACTGCTCCAGAGACGGGAAGAGGCAGATAAGACGCTTCAAACAGCAGGAAAAAAAAAGGCAAAAACTTCTCCACTTCCCCCACCCTGTCTCAGCAGCAACAAAGGTAGCACAGTGTGGTGGTGACCTATCCTATGCTTTTAGAGTAACCTTGGCTTTTTCTAACTCTTCTCTACTTTTCTCCTTCTTTCTCTTTGCCTCTCTTACCATTAGATAAACAGATACCCATTTTTTTGGCACCAACATTTAATCTCGTTTGGTTTTAATCTCGTCTCTGGGAATATTTTGAACCTTCAAAGTTCTTTCCTTTTTATACTCAGAGATTTTGTTTTCTTTGCCCTTCTGGGTGTAAATCGGATAGTAACAAAGTGTCATAATGGTCTCCACGCTTCCATGAGGCCCCACGATGTCACAATGGACTTTTGGTTCCATGAACTTTCGTTCTGTCAGCAACAGTCTCCTTGGGTCCGCAGTGTCACAATGGACCCTTGGCTCCCTGAGGTTCAGTAGCGTAACATGGACGCCTTGATTCCATGAGGTTGTGTAGTGTCACAATGATCTCCTTGCTTCTGCGGCCCTGCTGTGTAACAATGGGCCTGTGGTTCCATGAAGTTCTGTACTGTCAACCATGATCTCCTTGCTTGCACAGTGTCATAACTGACCCTTGGTTCCATGAGGCGCCTGGCCTCCAACAGCCTCTAAGAGACCCTTATGGCCCCTCAAGGCCCCTCACAGCCCCTCATGACCCCTCGGTGCCCCTCACAGCTCCCCAGGGCCCCTCATGGCAGCTCACAGTCCCTCACAGTTCATGGCCCCTCATGACCCTTCACAGCCCCTAACAATCTCTCATGGCCCCTCACAGCACCTCATGGCCCCTCATGGCCCCTCACGGCCCCTCACGACTCCTCATGACCCTTCACAGCCCCTAACAAGCCCTCATGGCGCCTCACAGCCCTTCACAGCCCCTCATGGCCTCTCACAGCCCAAGGCATGGGACTCCTTCCGAAGGAGAAGAGATCGGGCTCTGCTTGTTCTCCTTTTATTTTGGTCACTTCACAGTGATGAGTAAAGGAAAGCTGAAATGGAGCCTTTCCCCAGCATTTCCCTCTGGGATAATTGCGGGGCTGAAGCTCTGTGCTGGCGCTGGCCCATGTGTGAACATCGCTGCAGCCCCCCACAGCCTTTGCTGTCCCCCGTGTCCATTCCCGGTCCCTGAGACCCGCCCAGCTCTGGCAGCAGCAGGAGCCACCGCGCAGTGGGCCCTGTACCGGCACAGCCGGGGCTCCTGGCCAAGAGCAGCAGCAGCGCCAGCCCCTTCCCACCTGCTTGTGCCTCGGCTTCCCAAGAGGTTTTTCCCGGTGAATTTCTGGACTAGAGACACAATCAGCCACAAACAGACCTGATTCCTCAGAGCCCGGCTGTGCTGCCCTGATGCAACCTTCAGAGAAAGAAAGGATCCGGTTCCAGCACTGTTCCCAGCACCGTTTCACTCATCCTCAGGTGACAGCAGGAGGCTTTTCTTGCGTTTGCCTTGGGAATTACAGATCATGGCTGCTCTTCCCCCTCTTCTGGTTGCCACTTGAATTTTATCTGAAAAACTGCAATTGCCTCTTTTGATCGGTGCTAGCCACAGTGCTCTTCTGATGGGGAATTCAGATGCTTTGTTGCAGGCATCCTGATTAGCAGATCTTGAAATGTTCACAGGTCTATAAGCAAAAAGTCGAGGAGAATGAAAGTCATACAGGCCACATTGACAGCGCTCAAACACAGCCCTGTTGCTGGTGCTCTTGAAATAGAATCAGCTGCCAGAGGCCAGCACAGAAATTGCCTCTGGAGTGTGGAATGAAACGAAAAAATCCACCGGGAGAAAGAGGAAGCAAAACTTCTGCACTCGCTTCATTGCTTCTTCCCAGCAGCAGGAGACGTGGATGTCCAGAGGTACGTCCCGCTGCTGCTGACCACAGTGAGAGCACAGCCTGCTGCCCAGTCCCAGCGGGAACCCGAGCCCAGCCCGGGGAGCTCCCGCAGCGTCGGCAGCTCAGCGGACGCGGTGCCAGGGCCGCAGCCCCGGGAACACGCCCGCCCATTGTGGGGCAGCGGCGCAGGCCCAATGTCCTGCGGCCCAAACTTGCTGCTGCTGCTGCTGCTGCTACGCAAGGCCCATCCTTCTCCCCCTGCTCCTCTCCCAGCACGGCGCAAATTGCACCTCGCGGGATGCTTCCCCGGAGGCTGCTCAGGCGCCCCGCTCCTCTTTCCACCTGAGCGTCACTGCGGAGGAATCTTTGGCGCACTTCCGTAAGCCCGGGCCTCTCGCTTCGTGCTGAATCGGGGATGCAAATGGCCTTGTTAGGAAAGTCAAAAGCCAAGGGAACGGATTAGGAATTATTCAAAAAAACTACCCTTCTTCCAGGCAAGGTACACCAAGTCATTTCCCGCATTTCTCCTTTGCCGATTCTTTCAGTCGCCTGCTCGGCGAGCTCCAGCTTCTTCTGCTGCTTCCTGTGAACCGATTGCACTCTCGATTTGAGCACCAACGCACCAGATGTGCAAGCATCTACGCTGAACTCAGAAACCAACTGCCTCTGTCAGACCATTTTCACAGTCCAGCTCACTTGCAAGATGTCCACTGAGAGCTTGGAAGGATTAGCCCCCAGCTCTCCACTTCTGGCTGCAGGCTCCGGAGATTCTTTCTCTCCATTCAGCCAGTCTAACAATTGCTGCTACCCCCTCCTCCTGTTTCCTTAGCCTACAACAGTAACGACGAAAACCTTACCCACGGCACAACTCGCTAGTCCACCAGGAGGAGAAAGGACAAGTTGTCAAGCTCTCAAAACCTTGGTCCTGCTTTGCTGCAAGAGTCCTGCTGCACGCACAGTGTGGCAAGCCAAGAGAAGCTGCATGTGATGGCACATCTTGTGACAGGAGCTCCAGCTCGGTCTCCAGGAAAGGGTCTTGAAAAGAGCAAACATCACTGTGGACAAGATTCTTGCAAAAGCAAAACAGCTTCCCAGAAGGGACATGCAAACGGAAAGAAACAACCCAAGATGTTCCCGTATACTATTAATTGCTTCCCTTCTATGCTCCCCTTTTCTGTCTTGCACTAGTTCTACCTCACAGTCCTTCCAAACTGATCTTACCTCAAACACCTAGGACTTAGCAAGTTTGAGACACTCTACAATACCAAGAGCTACACACAGCTTGCCTTCTCCCTGTTTGGCTTTGAAAGCAATGCTGGAGACCCCAGAAGCCTGCCAAGGGAAGATTTTAGAGCCCAGTGCCTTGCTCGGCTCTGGCTTCTAGAGACAGGGCATGTGCTCCCATGGGACTGCACCCTCAGCAGTGACAATAGACAGCAGCAGCAACAAAGGTGATTCCCATGACACTGTCGCAGGGCTCAAGACTCCGTGTCTTGGCTTCACATGGCAAAGCTCACTGTCCGTTTGGACAGACTCAGCATCCAAACTAGTCTGCTTTTCTACCTGTGTCAATGAACAGCAGGAGAGGGAAACCAGCCAGCAGTTTCTTTGCAGAGAGGGCCTTTGTTCCAGGCTGAAAGTGCTGGATTGGCAGGGAGGAGGCAAACAGCTGAGAGCTTAGCTGCTCTATTGGACCAGCATCAGAACTCAGCAAAAAGAGTGTTTCCATTCTTTTATTTGAAGCCTCCTATCGGCAGTCTCCGATTTTCACCTGGAACCGGACAAGAAAACAGCAACAGCCCTGCCGACGAGGGCATCGCGCCGGGCACGGCCCCGCCGCTCGCACTGCCCACGCCGAGCGGCCGGGGAGCAGCGCTGCACCGCGCAGGGGCTGCACGTCTCCCTCCTCACGTCCTGCTCTGCCCTCCCACGGGGCTGCCTCTGCCTGGCGCTGGCAGGCTCCTCATTCAGCACTTTGCTCTGCTCCAGGCGAAAAGCGCGGACAGCGCTTTGGTTGCTCGCGAGCAAGAGACCGCGGCGCGGGGCGAGCCAGCAGCAGCAGGGGCAAGTTGCAAGACTGCCGCAAGGAAGAGTTACAATCTGGTGAAGAAGAAGCTAAACAAGACGGTGCGTTTGGCGCGGCTGCGGGAGGAAGAGATGCTCCGGGACTCCGCTTCGGCCCCGGAGCGGCCCGTGCTGGCCCGGGGCGCGCGGGGCTCGGCCGCGGGGCGCGCGGGGGAAAAACGGACACCCGGGCAACAGACACACGGACACGCGGACCAACGCTCCCAGCGCTTCAGCGGCAGCGGCGGCAGCAGCAGCAGCGGCAGCAGCGGCAGCAGCAGAAGAGCAATATAAGAGCAGCGGTTCTCCAGACCCTCTGCGTTCCTTCTCCTGTTCCTCCTCTCCTTCTCCCAGTGTCCCGCATCCCCTGTCCCGCTCTCCCTTCAGTGCTCCACCCCCTCCGCCCCTTCCGCGGCCTCCCTCTCCCCATGCCAGGCCGGGCCATGCGCCCGGCCCGCCCCCGGCCCCGGGCGGGGCTGCGCCCTCCCCGCCCCCGGGCGTCCCGCCGCGGTCTCGCCTCCGCCCGGCTCTTGCCCTACTGGCGGTGGCGCCGCTGGGCGGGCATCAGTGCCTGCCTCTTGGGCAGCACTGTTAGCCTCTGGCTCCGGCTGGCCCGGCCCCGGCTGGCCCGGCCCCGGCCCCGGCCCCGGCCCCGGCCCCGGCCCCGGCCCCGGCCCCTCCCGGGACCCGCCGAGGAGACAGACGGCGCGGCCGCTCCCGCCGCGTCCGCGGCGTCTTCCCCGGTCCGAGCTCTTCCGCTCGGCAGCGCGGCCCCCGCCCCCGAGCCGCCGGTGTCCCCTTCGAAAGAGGCAACATCTGGGGATACCCGGCCCGGGGCGGTTGAGGAGCGCCCGGCGGCCGTTTCTGGCCCCGGGCCGAGCGCTGACAGCCGCGTCTCGCCGGCAGGGAATGCGCTGCAGGGCCTGAGGGAGCGCTACCTGGAGGGTTCGCTGCTGGGGCGCGGCGGCTTCGGCAGCGTCTTCGCGGCCACGCGGCTCTCGGACGGCGCCCCGGTGAGTGGCGGGGCCGGCGGCGGGCGCAGGAGGCGGGGGGCAAAGGAGGAGGGCGCAGGAGAAGGAGGATGGGGCTCGGCAGGGCGGGCGGCGAGCTCAGCCCGCTGCTCCCCTTGGCTTGCAGGTGGCCATCAAATGGGTGCCACGGACCCGCATCCGTCATTGGGGCGAGCTGGTGAGTGAGCGGGGGGGGTAGGGGTGGGGGTGGTGGGCAGCGGGAGAAGGCGGGGCATGACGGGCGGGGATGAGCCGAGGCCCGGGAGGGTGGAAGGCGCCAGGACGCCTCGGGGGAGAGCGGGCGTGGGGGCAGCGGAGGGCGCAGAGCATCCCGGGCTGGGCGAGGGCTTCCCGAGCCCTGGCACGGCATCAGCCCCACTGACGGCATCGTGCTCCTCCCGCAGCCCAACGGCACCAGCGCACCACTCGAGGTCGTGCTGCTGGACAAGGTGTCCACCGGCTTCCCTGGTGTGGTGCAGCTCCTCGAGTGGCTCGAGCTGCCCAGCAACGTGGTGCTGGTGATGGAGCGGCCGGAGCAGTCTCAGGACCTGCTCCATTTCATTCGAGCGCGGGGCTTCCTGTCCGAGGAGGTGGCACGGGAGCTGTTCCGCCAGGTCCTGGAGGCCATGCGGCACTGCACCAGCTGCGGGGTCCTTCACAGGGACCTGAAACCAGAGAACATCCTGGTTGACCTGGCCACGGGCCAGGCCAAATTGATTGACTTTGGCTGCGGCACCTACCTGCAAGACACAGCCTACACCAGCTTTGCAGGTGAGTCCTCGCCGGGGTAGGCTCCCGGTGCCGGCATCTCGCGGCCCAACCTGGCTGTGGCAGCGGGGATTCTCCCTTTTGATGCCAGTCATGGGACCGAGTTTTCAGCCCAGTTGCTTTTGAGTGCGGGTGGCCGGGGGGCCATCTTCCAGCCCTGCTGGCAGCCTTCGCCAGCCACTCTGCCCAGGACTGGCGCTGGGGCTGGGGCAGCCAGTGTGACAAAAACACACCCGTGGGTGGGGGTAGCAGAGAGGGGGGGGCCAGAAGCTGTGCACCCGCCGGTTTGGTGTGCAGGCAAGAACCGGCTTGGACTGCTCAGCTCGCCTTGTTTGCCTTGGCTTCAGAATGTTTTTTTGGGGCAGTGCAGGCAGGGAGGGTGAAGGCATGGTTTTCCCACCCCCGGCACTGAGCGGGTTTTCCCTTTGCATGGAATGCTTGAGCCTTGCCAGGGCTTCCGCTGCCCTCTTGTGACACCGGTGGCTTCTTTTACAACCCCCAGTTTGTCCACAAGTCACAGGCGCTGGCGAGAGGGCAGCGGGTCATGCCGCGTGCCACCGGTGCGGCCCCTGCGTGCCCAGGGATGCTGGGGCGAGGCTCCGGGAGCAGGCAGCATCCCGCTAATGAAGTGCCTCTCTATTCCGTAGGAACACCAGCGTACAGCCCCCCGGAATGGACCCATTTTGGCTGGTACTACGGCGAGGCAGCTACCGTCTGGTCCCTGGGCATCGTGCTGCACCAGATGGTCTGCGGGCGGCACCCGTTCCCGAAGGGCCGGAACATCAGCTGGGGCCAGCTGTCGCTCCCAGAACGGCTCTCTCAAGGTGGATGCTCATCCCTGCGGCACGGGGGGAATAGCAGTACTGGGAGACAGCAGCGGGCTCATGAGCATCCCGCTCTGGCAGCTGCCGAGGAGGTGGCACATGCCTCGCTCTCCTGCTCTCCTCCAAAACAAAGAATGGATGGGAAAGTTCAGGCACAGCTCGGAGCCCCCATGGCATGGCCTGGGCATGGCAATAGTGGGGCAAAGCGGACAGGAGCCTTCTGCAACTGACCGGCGCTTTCTGGTTTCTCCCCACAGACTGCAAGGAACTGATCAGATGGTGTCTGTCCCTGCACTCCTTGGACAGGCCCTCATTAGAAGACCTGTCGTGTGATCCTTGGCTGCAGGATATTCATCATCCATAGAAGAAGGGAGAGAGCCACAGGCACACTTTGATCCAGGGAGCCGGTAAGTTACAGCTCCACACGTGCCTTGGCCAGAAGAAGCCAAGAAACGCAGGCTTTTTTGCCCTGCCTGTATTGCTGCGCAGGGGTCGTCAGATGGGGACCCGCAGCCCTTGTGCTGGCGCTGAGCTGCTCTTCCCAGCACTGGTGGCTGCCGTGCAAGCTGCTTTTGCTTGTCCTGCTTCACTGACAGCCGGGGCCCTGGGCGGGGCACTGACAGCCTGCTCTCAGCCGCAGGGAAGAAGGAGCCCCTGGAGAAGCTGTACTCCTGCTGCTGCTGGAGACATGGAGGATGACGTCAAGGATGGCAAGCTCTTCCTCCACCTGGCCACCGGCAAGCTGAAGATGATGGGCTTCGATTCTGGCACCTTCTTCAAAGCCAGGCTCCACAGCGAATTTACAGATGAGTCCACAGCCAGGGGGATGCTCCCAGATTTGGGCATTGCACAGCCTGGCCGGGAAGCAAAGGTTCCCCCCTTTGCTGGGGCGGATGCAACTAATTCTTCAGCCGGCTGCCAAGCTGCTTTTCGGCAGGGCGGGCGGGATGGGCTGGGGTGCTTAGGAAATGGGAGTCGGCTCCTGGCCCTGCCAACAGCCCCCACCGCCCACTGTTCCTGGGGCTGGGGCTGGGGCAGCCAGCCCGACACAAACAAGCCCCCATGGCAGGAGCAGAGGTGGCACTCCAGGAGCTGTGCACGGGCTGCTTTGTTTTGCAGGAAAGGAAGGGCTTGGGCTGCTCCACTCGGCTTGTTTGCTTTGGGCTCGCTGTGCCTGTTGGGGGTCAGTGCGGGGGGGAGGGGAGAAAGCGTGGGCTTCCCTCGCCCGAGGGTGGGTTTTTCCCCAGCATGTAGGGAAGGTTGGGCCTTCCTCAGGCCCCCAACAGAGAGAAGACTTTTTACCTTTTTTCTTGTTTCTCCTTTTTGTCTGTAATCCCTTTTCATTAATTTGTTGTTTCTTTCCCTTAAAGGAGGTGTTGTAGGTGGTGTCCAGTCTGGATCGGGAAGTGCTTGGGACCAGCTGCAGCGTGGATGGGACGGGGCCTTGGAGAAGGCCGAGGACATCGCTTGGGAGCAGCTTTTCTTCCGGCGGCGGGTGGCGTGCGGTGGGTCCCCGTCTTCTTGGCACGGCTGGGATAAGGGCTTTTGGGAGATGGCAGCGAGCACAGGAGCATCCCGCTCTGGGCAGCTGCTGAGGAGGTGGATCTGCCATGGCTGGCTGCGGGCGGTGGCACGTGTCCTGCCATCCTGCTCTCCTGCCAAAGGCAGCAGTGACGGGCGGCTTCGGGCACCGCTCTGAGCACAGCCAGCACGGCCTGGGCACCGCGGGCGGCTGGGACAAGGGGGACAGCAGCCTTCAAGTGACGGGCGGTTTCTGCTTTCTCTCCTTGCAGCCGGGCTCTGTGGATGCTGAGGCTGCTCTGGGCTCCGCCAGGGCTCTGCTGCGGCTCAGCACCGGGCCGGAAGAAGCCAAAGAAGAACCGGTGTGAGCCGCAGCAGAGACGTGCTCGAGCATTTCGGCAACGCAGCTCAAGCCTGCAGAGTGCACGCCTCCAGGGGAAAACATGACACCCCCCCCGCCCCCAAAATAAACTTGTTCAATAACTTGTGAAATGAAATCAATCTGGGATGACCCCAAATGGCATTTCTCAGCTTGCTCAAGCTTTAGCTCAGCCCTTCTCTGAACAGTTCTCTGCCCCGCCTGCCTTTTACTTCACAAGTGCTCCCTCTTTTCCCCCAGTGAGTTGCCAGCTCAGGGCAGTCTCTGTCGCACTGTAGCCTTCCTTGATGCCTTTGACCACGAGGAGGAGCGAGCCCCAGGTTTAGGGACTCATCCTGTCACTGGCAGAAGAACAGCAATGTCTCAGAGGTCCGGTGAGACCTGAGTGTCATTCAAGAGCTGCCCTCCAGGCCTCAGCTCTCCTCACTGTTAGCTTCCCACTGCCCCTTTTCCTCGTCCTTCCAGCAGGATGAGCTCTGTGAATGCCCTTGACCCTCCCCACTCCTGCCAGCCCAGCCACCCAGCTCAGTTTGGCTTAAGCTGAAGCTTCTTTGTCTCCTCTGGCACGCCAGTGCAGTTCCCTCTGCGGGGAGCAGCAGCCCCAGAGCACAGCAGGCAACAGCGCAGGCCGCACCTGCACCGGCTCCCCTCCACGCGTGGCTGGGCTCTTGGTGGCAACTAAATGCTCCCTGTTTGCAGCTGTCCCTGGAGGATGGCCCCAGGGCAGAGCCCAGCCCGGCTCCCACTGCATCCCCCGGAGCTTGGGGCAGACAGTGGTCCCAGAGCTGAGGTTCATGGTGCGCAGCCGGCGCTGTGGCTCGCAGTCGGTGTTTGCAAGTGTTGCGTTCTCATCTCCTGCAACTTGTGGGGAAAAGGAGCTGTGCGGCCGGGCCAGCACTGCCCCTCTGGGCAGTGACACGGCTGAAGGTCTTTGCTGTTGCAGAGGAGCCGGCATGGAGCCTTAGCAGGGCCTGGCAGGTGTGGAGCCGGATCTCGCCCGCTGTCCGGGGCTCGCTGCCCGCCAACCGCCCCCACCCGCCGCGCTCCCTTCTGCAGGGACGGAAGGCTCTGGCTGCACAAGGGTTCCCATAATGTCTTTGTACCCGTGGCTGCGGAACGAACACGGAGAGCGAAAGTGTCAGTCACGTTGCTTGCACGTTCCTTCCTTTAGATACAAGGCACAGATCTCTTAAAAGGATAGGCAGGGATAGAGATTTCCCACATAGCCCTCTTTGGCGTAACTCACCTTGTAAGCTGGCGTCAGGGGCATTTTTTTCCCGGCCCTGTGGGAGTAGGTGTCCAAGAGCTGAAGTGAGCAGCATTTAGAAGCAGTTTCAAGATTTCTAGGCAGGAAGTGGAGCTGACAAGCATCTGTGTAACTCACCGTATTCATCGTGGAGACACGAGACCTGGAAAAATCCCAGCTCTCTGTGCATTTGTGCAAAAGGGGGAAGCAGCAGAAAGACTTTGTGTCTGCTTGTCCAAGCTCCAAGGAGCTGGGGTGGCAAAGGGTGGCCTGGGCTGGTGGCAGGTGAAGTCCTGTTTCATGTCATCATAGAGTGGCACAGGACAAAGCTAAAAGCACCCACAGCCACACTGATGAAGTCTTTCTGATGCTGCACATCCTAGAGGAAAAGCTGCTGTCACACAATCCATTGGTATTTATAACTTTTATTTGCAATACTTTAGGTCCAAGTTTCAAACCGCAATATTTTTACACTCAAGACACGGTCATGCACAATCCATATTTCAATTTCCTATTGCTTCAACCACAATTTAAAATAACTTAATATTGACAGCAAAACGCAAAATACTTAAAAAAG
Organism: Aphelocoma coerulescens; assembly: GCF_041296385.1. Taxonomy (NCBI): domain Eukaryota; kingdom Metazoa; phylum Chordata; class Aves; order Passeriformes; family Corvidae; genus Aphelocoma; species Aphelocoma coerulescens. The sequence goes on along the minus strand of NW_027183949.1, from coordinate 1,555,284 downwards.
GATGCTGAGGTCAGTGAGATGGATCCATGCCATCAGCACATTTGCAAAGTAAATAACTTTGTTCTCTTTTTAAAAAGATCAGTTACCTCTTAATCCAAAGTTACAGAAGATTTTTCACTACACATTTGGTTTTTTCTCTTTCATATTTTTTCTGGTTTTTCTTTTTTCTAATTTTTTTTTTTTAAAGAGATAACACGTCTTAAAAAAGGATTGTACAGCAAAATGAGATACATTTCTGCTCAACAATGAAAATGTAGGCTTCTCCTCTGTTTACTTTTGTCTGGATACCCTGAAGAAAAAATCTAGCAGACACCAGCAGAGGTGTAAAGGGGTTGCTTTGGACTAAAGTGGAGTTTAGCACTGGTGACATCCTGACCCAGTCAAGAGTTGCAGAATTCTTTTGCAGATCTCGAACCATGTGCTTGCGGGCACAGCACCTGCAGTGCTGATGCACCAGGGCACGAGAAGAACTCTGTTATTCCCGCACCGAATTTGGGCTCTGCCCAAGCAGGAGGTGCTGCAGTGCTTTGCTCCTCGTTGCCGTGTGGAGCAGCTCCCTTCCTGCTGGCTGAGCTGCTCAGGCAGAGCCCGGCAGCTCCTGACCCTGAAGGGCTGAGGCCTTTCCCCTGCTGCTGTGCTACAGACGGATTCAGCAGCATTGCTGTACGTGGGGATACACAGCGGGACCAAAAGCAGTTGCCTTTGTAGACCCTAAGCTGAAAGGTGAAAAATCTCAAGAGACGAGGATGGAAGAGACTCGCAGGCTGCCTGTTTGCTGTGCTGCCCCACTTGTGAGCGGCCCAGCTTTGCGTGAGGCAGAGTGAGAACAAGGGGCAGCTCCCTCCCTCCCAGCCCCGCAGCCAAGGGGTCCCTCCAGTCCTGGGGCTTGGGGCACCATCAGAAGCTTCCAAGCAAAGGTTATCTTTGAACTTGCTCATTCATGAAATGCGCACGGTCATGAGCGCTCTGATAGATGTATCCACCCATTAGTGAAACATGGATTGACCTTTCTGTATTTGGAAGCTGGACAGGGCCATGAAATCTGACATCTGGCCTTGTTTGGGGCTGTATGGTCCAAGTCAACTCCCTTGCTTCCTCCTTGAGCCCTGGCCAGGCTTTGGGAGAAACAAACGGGAGAATGAAACCAGATGTTCCCACGCTAGAAGTGCTGTCGGTTTGTTAGTTCAACACTATCAAAGGTGGGCCCTCTCACAGGGAGGTTGGAAGCCTCACCTGTGGGTGGAGGCACCTGCAGGAACTCCCAGTGTCCGGGAATGGCTCTCCAGTCCTTGGCTGTGACAGCTTCCCCCAGCTGATGGGTGGCTCTGGGTGATGGTAAAGTCTGAGGGTAACTGCTGCTGTCTCTTTCTTAATCACTACGGGCAATCTTTGGTAGGGATGATTGGGTGCATTGCTGAGCTTCTCCTTTTGTGATTCTTTGCTGCTTTGAACTACAGTAAATGACGCTGATTCCTTGAGTTGGTGTCTATGTCTTTGGTCCTGACCCTGCCCACTGGTAAAACAAATTTGGTATAGTCTGGCTGGATCACAACAAAATGCTGCTTTTTAAATGTAAGTGTAAGGAATCGGTCCCATCCAAAATTCCCGCATGGGAAGACCTTCCCTAGGGTTTGCTGGCTGTGGCGTGGGCTGAGGTCGGAGCTCCGTGCGAGCAATGAGGACGTCAATTGAAAGAAGCTGAAGCACTGGATGTATTAAAATGCATCCCAAAATTGCATATAGAAAAAGGAAAAGAACTTGTGGGTTTGGGAAGATGAGGGTGAATTTTGTTAACAGCATCTCGGAAACAGCACCAACAGAAGGAACGATTGTTGTTGAAACGCTCCCACATGGAGCAACAGAAGAAGTTTTTAATCTTGAGCTTGGATTTGTTTGAGCAAAGGAAATAATAATAATAACAACGAGAATAATAACAAAAAATAATGATCTACATGTTCATAATAAAATATAATAAAAATCGATGTTTATGTTTTCACATGTATATAATGACATTGTGAAATAATGCTCCAAATACCCATTTGTTAGCTTTGGCTGCTCAGGGATATAAGACTAAATACGCTACAGAAAAGGACTGGCCAGGACCCCAGCATCGCTGGGAAACTGTGGGAGATTGTATACAACAGATGAAGGAGGAAGGGATGAAAGTGGCTGTTTTTATAGGGTTTGCTGACGCTAGGACGTGGAATGCTTTGTCTGTTACTGCGAAAAATAAAGTGAGTAAGACTGCTGGGTTTTTCATATCCCAGACTATCCACAAGCTGCAGAACTGATTGAACAGATGAAGGGGTTGTTAAAAGAGCAGTTGAAAAATATAGGAGATGGGAATGTGTCGCAATGAAAAACCCACCTCCCAGATGTGCTCCATATCCTTAACAATGGGCCCACTGGGGAAATGGAAACCCCCTGGATGCGCATGGCTGCACCCAATTTGCAAATAGAACCACGGACAGTGACACTTTGACTTCCTGGGAAATTGTTCCGGGGGTGATGGTCCCTGACAGGGCCATCGCAGAGGCTGCAGGGCTGGACCTTTACGCATTAGAATTAATTAGGAAAAATCAGAAGCAAATGAGAGTTATCAGTACCGGCAGAGGAATTCAGGTTCCTCCGGGACACTTTGGTTTGATAACTGCCCACTCAAGCTTGGCCTTGACAAGTGTTCATATGGTGGGAGGAGTGGTTGGTGCAGATTATCAAGGAGAAATTAAAGTAGTTCTGTTAAACAATAGTGAACAACACTGGATTATTCAACCCCACGGCAGGGTAGCACAGTTATTGATATTGCCAGTTTTTAAAACAACCGTGAAAAAAGGACATCCACTTCACATCACTACTGTTCATGGAGATAAAGGGTTTGGATCCACCAGTCCTAATCATGGAGCCAGAGTGTGGGTCCAGAGGCCAAATGGCCCGCCCGAGCCAGCTGAAGTAAGAGCTGTAAACAAAGACAACACTGTTTGAATCCTGAAACCTGGGTGAGAAAGATGGGCACATGTCCCTGCAGCCAAGTGTTCTGTGAGAGAACAAAGAGATGTTACAGGATATTGTTTTGCAGAGCCTGCCAGACCAAATCTCCCTGTTTGCCCCAATGGTCCCTTTGGAAAGTGCTCTGATCCACGGCGCTCGATGTGAAGACTGATGTGCCACTGAGTGAGTGACTTCTGCAGACAGAAAGGGACCACTTAACAGTGAAACTATTGTTGATCTTGTTGATTTAATGTTGTCCTTGTAATCGGAGCACTGGTTGGGAAAATAGATTTCTAACAGCAGGAGCAGAGATAGGGAACTCATTTAACCTCAGTAATTGCTGGGTGCGTGCAAGTCCAGAAGGATTCGATGACTGGCCTTGGCTGGCCCATCTGGCCCAACCCAAATGGTGGGTTAGAAACTTGAGCACAGTTCACGATAAAAACAGAGCTCTAGACCGAGGGTGGCGATCCCCGACCGCTGCCTTTTCATAGAAAAGGCATTTCTTGCCTAAATCGGATAAAGAGGAATATGTGTAGGAAAAAGTGTCTGTGGATGGATGTTGTCTCCTGGAATAGGTTGTATGCACCCACACTGTAAACTGTTCAATTGCAGCCAGTATAAAGGGAAATGGAATCAAACTCACGGACAGCTCTTTAATCATGGCTGGGTTAAGCGTTCCTATGAAGATTGTGAAAAGATACCCTTAAAGCACTTCCCGTATGATATTTTGGCTTGTCAACAAAGAATTTCTAATACTTAAATCTAAGATTGTAGGATGAAAAGAATTGTTATGAAGGTTGCAGTTTGTCTCTAGGTCAAAGGACTGATTGAAGTAGTGAGGCCTGAACAACAGGCCCTGACTGAGGCCTGAACAACAGGCTCTGAGGCAAAGTTGACATCTAGATGAACCTTCCAACCAAATGTTCTATTTGTATCTGCTCATTAACAAAGCATTAGTAGCAATATGCTCTATGTTCATTGGTGAAACACGGATTGACCTTTCTGTATTTAGAAACTGGACGAGGCCCCATCTGGCCTTGTTTGGGGCTTTAGGATCAAACTCCCTCGGTTCCTCCTTGAGCCCTGGCCAGGCTTTGGGAGAAACCAAAGAGGAGAATGAAACCAGATGTTCCCACACTAGCAGTGATGTCGGCTTGTTTGTTCAACGCTGTCAAAGCTGGGCCCTCTCACAGCGAGGTTGAAGCCTCGTTGCCCGCAAAGGTGGATGCACCTGCAGGAACTCCCAGGGTGCGGGAATGGCTCTCCAGTCCTTGGCTGTGACAGCTTCCCCCAGCTGATGTGAGGATGTGGATGATGGCAAGGCCTGAGGGTAACTGGTGCTGTCTCTTTCTTAATCACTACGGGCAATCTTTGGTAGGGATGATTGGGTGCTTTGCTGGGCTTCTCCTTTTGTGATTCTTTGCAGTTTTGCATTCTAATAACTTACACTATTCCTGAACTTGGTGTCTGTGTCTTTGGGGCTGACCCTGCCCACTGGCAAAACAGACGCTGAGGGCCCTCGGAGAACCAAAGGTGCCTTGCGACACCGTGGGGCCTCGTGTAACCAAGGGCACCCCAGTGACAGCGTGGGGCCCAAAGGAACCAAGGGGCCAGCGTGGCACTGCAAGGCCTCGTGGAACCATGGAGAGCATTGTGACACTGAGGGGAGTCTTATAATCAAGGGTCCATTGTTTTCCTCTCCCTGCCCCGGCCCCAGCCCTGCAAAGAAGCCCAGTCCTGTCTGGCCCTGCAGCAGGAACTGGAGGCACTGGAGGTGCGGGACAGTGACTCTGTGTCTGGAATGCTCAGGAGATCCTCAGCTCGGGCAGCTCCTGCAGCCCCAGGGCCCCGCTGCCCAGCACAGCAGCAGAGAGTTGGCTCTGGGGCTCCTCAGGCTGCTCCTGCTGCTATCCCAGGGACAGGGCAGCCTCTTGCCAGGGCTCCTCTGCACACACACGAGCTGCTGCTCTTCTCCTGGCCCATCCCAGCTCCCCACAGAGCCTTTCCCAGGGGAACACGTCTGTGCTGGCCTGAGCAGCCCTTGCTGTAGCCTCTGCCCTGCTGCCCACAGCCCCCGAGCTGGGGGTGCTGCTCTGCAGAGCATGGCGGCTGTGCTGCCCGGGGCCATGGGCTGCCTCTGCTGGGCTGTGCTGCTCAAGCTGGGAGACAGAGCTCTGCAGCTGATGGTGCTCCCTGCACGGACCCCCTCCCACACAGGCTCTGCTGTGGCCATGGAGGGTGCTCCGAGGTGCCTGCCTTGTTCCAGGGCTGGCGCATGGGCTGGGGCTGCCCTGGATCCTCCTCTGCAAGTTCCCAGAGGGTCAGACAGGTCACTGCCCAGACTCCTTTCCCTGTACCTGCTGTGTCCCCTGGGGCTGCAGAGCTCTCATGGCTCACAGGAAACATTCAGTCCTTTATCTCTGGGTGAGCCCACCCTGGACAGGCCTGTGCCCAGGGAGCTCCACTCACGGCTGATCCCTGGCACACACTGTCCCTGCAGGTCCCCTGCGTTCTCCTGGCAGCTCCCAAGTCCCTCCAGAAGAACATTCCCCTGCCATCAGGCCTGGCACAAGCTGCAGAGCCCCAGGAAGGTTCATCACAGACCATTCACCATCTGGTGGGCACTGGCCACCACCAAGCAAAACCTGAACCACACCTGAGTCTCTTGAAGGCCACACTGGGACCCTGATCTCATCCCACTGAGCCCTGGGAGAACAAGGAACACAGGCAGCCTCTTTAGAGTCTCTTCCTTGGGCCTCTTCCTGACAGTGACTGTGCAGGGAGAGCAAAGCCTTCCTGCAGTGCCTTCAGGAGATGCCCTTTGCTGATGGAACTGCTGTGGCGGAGCCCAGCTGTGTCCCAGCAGTGCCCATGGCCTGTCCCTGCCTGTGACACGCAGCAGGACTCGCACCACCCGCACAGAGCTGTTGGCCTTACACCATCACAGCAGCTCCAAAGGAGAGAGTGGAAGTAATAAGAGAGGAGCTCTGAAAAGACCAAGCTCTGCTGCTCCCTGGCTGTGCTGCTCTGCTGGGACTCTTCCCTGCCCCACCCTGCAAAACTGGTCCTGCCCTCCAGCTTCAGGGATGGACTCAACCAAAGGATCTTGAACAAAGACCTTGCTGATGGGTCCTTTCTTTCATGTGAATACACACAGAGCAGACTCCTCATTGACACAGTCCCTGTCAACAGTCCCATTCAGCCTGTAAACAGGGAATAAGATGCATAACAAAATCTTTTGGGTACAACATTAACATAGGAGAAGAAAAAAAGCCCCCAAAGCACCACCACCAAAACAACCTGAGAAGGCAGGCTGGGCCTCTAATGATTACACTTTAGCCTATGGAGCTGAAAACAGGCAGGTTTTTGCTTCTGGAAAGCATCCAGTCATCATTTTCCTCAGGGCATCCTTGAGCTCCTGGTTCCTCAGGCTGTAGATGAGGGACTTCAGGGCTGGAGGCAGCACTGAGTACAGAACTGGCAGTGCCAGGTCCACGGATGGGGAGGACCTGGAGGGGGGCTTCAAGCAGGCAACAAAGCCAGTGCTGAGGAACAGGGAGACCATGGCCAGGTGAGGGAGGCACGTGCAAAAGGCTTTGTGCCATCCCTGCTCAGAGGGGATCCTCAGCACAGCCCTGAAGATCTGCCCATAGGAGAAAAGAAGGAACACAAATGAACCAAAAGTTAAACAGATGGAAAACACAACAAGCCCGAGTTCCCTGAGGTGGCAGTGTGAGCAGGAGAGCTTGAGGAACTGTGGGATTTCACCCAAGAACTGGCCCAGGGCACTGCCCTGGCACAGGGGCAGGGAAAATGTATTGGCCGTGTGCAGCAGAGCATTGAGAAAGCCACTGGCCCAGGCAGCTGCTGCCATGTGAGCACAAGCTCTGCTGCCCAGGAGGGTCCCGTAGTGCAGGGGTTTGCAGAGGGACACGTAGCGGTCGTAGCACTCGACGGCGGCGAGGAGGGAAAACTCCGCTGAAATGAGGAAGACAAAGAGAGAGAGAAAGAGAAAGAGAGAAAAAGAGAGAAAGAGAGAAAGAGAGAAAGAGAGAAAGAGAGAAAGAGAGAAAGAGAGAAAGAGAGAAGAGGAAGAGGAAGAGGAAGAGGAAGAGGAAGAGGAAGAGGAAGAGGAAGAGGAAGAGGAAGAGGAAGAGGAAGAGAGAAAGAGAGAAAGAGAGAAAGAGAGAAAGAGAAAGAGAAAGAGAAAGAGAAAGAGAAAGAGAAAGAGAAAGAGAAAGAGAAAGAGAAGGAGAAAGAGAAAGAGAAGGAGAAAGAGAGAAGGAGAAAGAGAAAGAGAAAGGGGCTGTGCAGCACCTCCTGCGTAGGAGGTGGTTGTGGTGTCCCAAAATGGAATTGTGCATGGCTTTGGGGACAGTGGTGCAGATGGAGCCCAGGTCGGTGAGGGCAAGGGTCAGCAGGAAGAAGAACATGGGGCTGTGCAGGTGCTGGCCGCAGGCTCCGGCGCTGATGATGAGGCCGCTGCCCAGGAGGGCAGCCAGGGAGATGCCCAGGAAGAGACTGAAGTGCAGGAGCTGCAGCTGCCGCGTGTCTGCCAATGGCAGCAGGAGAAAGGGGCTGATGGAGCTGCTGTTGGACATTGGCTGTGTGTGGACATGGGGACCTGTTCATGGAGAAAAGTCAGTGACAGCTTAAGGGAAACGGCTCTCAGCCAAATCAAAGCCATGTCCCACAAATGCTTCTCCTGTCACACACTGACACCTTATGGGGATTCAGAGTGTCGCCACGGAGAACGGCTTTGGCTGGCCTGGGGCCTTGCGAGAGACGAGAGACGGGGCGGGCCGGGGCCGCGTCTGGCAGGAGGCGAGACAAAGAGCAAGAGGCGAGACAAAGAGCAGGATAGTTAACGGGAGATTGGGCGAGGAGATGGTAATCTGTAGCCCTTGGAGATGTAAAACATATAACCTTAGAAGCTGAAGTTTGTAGCTGCTGAACTGTGGGTTTGGAACAGTATATAAAGATGTGACTCGTGCGAGGAAATTTGGCTTTGCATGCGGCCGGCGAAGTCCGTGTTCCATCACCGACAACACCCTTCTGTTTTTCTAGCAGATCTTCCTTCAGCTCCAGCCGCAGCCCTGCTTGGTGCTGGCTGCGTGCGACATGAGTTTCAGGGCAATTGCTCCGGGGGGTTTTATAATTCAGCCTTGCTGTGCAGAAGTGGGAGGGGGACAGCCACCTGTCCTGGTGTTACACTTTGAAACCCCAGCTAACACAAGGGCACTCCCAGGGCCCAAGAACAGGAATGGCAAAAGCTGTTAAAGTGTTCTAGAGGTTTTTACAGCTCCTCTTCATCTCCCCGGCTGACTGGTTTTGGATGTCAGAAACACTCAGCATTGCTGCTGTCCTCGGGGAGAATAGAGCGAGTTCTGTGAGGCAAGGCGGTGAGTGGAGAGTGAGGGGAGGTGCTCTGTCACTCTGTCCTGTTCCAAGATCCTCTGGGCTTTCACCCTTGTCAGACAGAGGATAATCACCCTCCCATATTTCCCTTAGAAACCATCCCAACACTGCTGAGAGCAGATCGATCCACCACAGCCCATCAAATGTCCACCCCCTTCTCGAGGTCTCAGCCCCACATTGGTAGCCAAATACACACATGGCTCATTGCACCAACCCAACAGCACTTTGTCCATCATCAAACTTCTGTGTCTCACTGTGGGGCTTTCAGGTAACACAAAGATGCTACACGACCTGTTTGCGTCCTGGAGGGAAGCTCCGAGCTTAGGGGGAATCCTCAAGAAGAAAGCCAAGTGTCCTAATGATGGCATTGGATGTAGGGAGATGGAGCTCCTTCCCTGGCTGCATTGCCCACAGCCGGGCACTGGGGCCAGCGTCACCCTGAGCCAGCTGAGCCAGCTGTGCCCCCTCCCAGAGCCCCCCAGTGCCAGGCAGATGCTCCCGGCCCTGTGCTCTGCAGAGGGAACTGGGCCCGGGACCGCAGAGCTGCCCCACAGCTCTGCTGCAGCTCTGCCTGCACAGGAGGGGCTTCACGCCTTGGAGCCCCGGCCCTGAGGGCAGAGGCTTGGCTGAGGGAGAGAGGAGGGGAGGGGGCTTGTTCAGAGGGAGGGGCTGCACTCGAGGGCATCCTGTGGAGGTCTCTAAGCTCTCCGTGCCACAACATTTCTGCCTTTTGTTTTCTCTCATTGCCTGATCTTCTCTCTGCTTGCTGAAGATCTTCCTCCTGGAGATGTTTCCCTGTGCCTGATCTCTTCCTGCCAGCACTCACAGACCCCATATCTCTGTGCACTCTCCTTGGCCCTACAGAAACCTGCCTGTTTGCAGGGCACTGGCTGGGGACAGGTTCTGTTTGCAGGTGGGAGAAAGGACAGGTCAGACTAAGCCTGGCGGGTCCAGCAAAGGTGATGCCGGTGCTCTCCGTGGGCAGAGGAGTGCCTTGAAAGCACTTTAGGAAACTCCTGCAGAGCACTCAAGTTACACTTCCCATGCCTTAGGGACTCTTAAAAATGAAGAATTCCTTTATCACTTCCCCCCCTCCCATTCCGCAAGAGTAGGAAACGGAAAACACTCTCAGGAAATTTCATCTTTATAGAAAGGCTTGTCTTGGAAATATTACTGGACTGAGCCTAAGCCCTGAGCATGTCCTCATGTTCTACACCAGGGATACTCAGAGAATGTACTTCCTGAATCCACAGTCAGTGGTATGTTCCAGCTTGAGGAGATCATTTCAGGAACTGCAGCTGCTTTGTCCTGCAGCCAGAGGCTTCCTGTGTCAAGGGCTGGGAATGATTCTCCCCCGGTCACTTGTCAGCATCTTCCCAGCCCTAACTGATGGAACCCCTCTGTGCCTCTGTGCCGTGCCCGGGCTGGCTGCAGGCAGTGCCCCAGCTGCCGGAAAGGCAGATCCTGTCCCTCCCTCATTGCTCGGGACTCTTCCCGGGGCACTGGGATGTGGGCATGTGCAATGCCAAGGGCAGGACCATGGGGTGGCCCCTGCCATGCTGCTGAGCAGCAAAAAAGAGGCAATGAGGCCCCAGGGCTGCAAGGGTCACTTGTCTCCCAACTGGCCCCAGGGGCAGGGACAGCAGCCCTGGCCAAAGTGCTGCAGAAGTTGCCTCTGTCAGGGCCTTGCAGCTTCTGCACATCCCTCTGCCCTCTCCGGCCCAGGCTGTCCTACAGTGTCCGTGCCCTGTGTCTCTGTCCCTGCAGGCTGTCCTCATCCCCCCGGCTGCCCCACCTCCCCGGCCCCTTCCTTTGCTGATGGCTCTGCGGCCTGCCTGGCTCTGCCTTGGCACGCAAAGCCTTGGGCTGCTCCAGACTCCTTCTGGGGGACACGTGGCACCACAGCACTGCCCTGGGAGAGAAATTCCTTTCTCCTTGTGTCCAGTCTGGACCTCCCCAGCTGCCCTTTGCATTAATTCTTTCTTTTGCCGGCTGTTCTCTACTATGTCAAAAGGATCCACCATCTCTGAAACCACCCTTCAAGCCCTCCCAGGACTCTCCTCCACTGTCCTCAGGCTCCACTCCACTGAGCACAGAGCCCCTTTGTCCCTATGTAGTGATCATGTGCTTGAGGCCACGGGCACCTGGACAAGAAGGTCGGTTCTTTTCTACAGGAAGGAAACCACAGAACCCCAGTGTTTTGAAGGCAGATGAGAGGCAGCCACCAGAGGCCAAGGCAAGCCAGACCTGTCTGTCCTTGCAGCTTCTGTCTGAAAGCAACCCTTGGACATATGGGGAGTTTTGGAGGTGGAGTTCCATTTCAGCTGTGGGTGCCTGGACCGGAATGACAGCTCTTCTCCCCAGGAAGGAAAGGGCAGAGCCCCAGGGTTTCAAAGGCTGATTAGTGGTGGCTCAAGGAGGCCAAGGCCAGCCAGACCTGTTTGTCTTGGCAGCTTTTGTCTTGGAGCGATCCTTGGATAGAGGGAATTTGGGAGGCCAAATCCCAGTTTTGTCCATGGACGTCTGGCCAAGAAGGACAGTTCTTTTCCATTGGCAGAAAAGTGAGGAGCCCCAGTGTTTCAAAGGCAGATGAGAGCTGGCCCTCAGGAATGCAAGGGGAGCTGGACATTCCTGGCAGCTTTTGTCTGGGAGCTATTCCTTGGATAGATGGAATTTCAGAGGTGGATTCCCAGTTTTGGCCATGGATGGCTGGACTTGAAAGATGTTTTTTTCCATGGGAAGAAAAGCACAGCCCCCCCGTGTTTTGAAGGCAGATGAGAGGTGGCCCCTAAGAGGCCAAGGCCAGCCTGAGCTGTCTGTCCTGGCAGGTTTCACATGGGAACAATCCTCGGATAGAATCAAATTTGGAGGTAGAATCCTAATTTCAGCCATGGGTCCCTGGAGGAGAAGGACAGTTCTTTCCCACAGAAAGGAAAGCAAGGAACTCCAGCATTTCAGGGGCAGATGAGAAGCAACCCTCAACATGCCGAGGTCAGCCGGACCAGGCAGGTGGCCCCAGGGGGCCAAGCCAACCAGTCCTGTTCCATGTTCTTTGGATCCTTGGGGCCCTGCAGCATCACAATTTTGTTCCCCTGAGGCCCAGCAATATCACAGTGGTCTCCTTGGCTCTACAGCGGCACAAAGGCCCCTTGCTTCCATGAGGCCTTGCTGTGTCCAAACGGTTTCCTTGCTTCCATGGGGCTGCAAAATAACACTATTGCCCACTGGTTCCATGAGGTCACAGAGTGTCACAGTGGTCTCCATGATTCCATAAGGTCCTGCAGTGTCACAATGGCTCCTTGGTTCTATTGGGCTCCCCAGGATCACAGTGGCCCCTTGGTTCCACAAGGCCTGGCTGTGTCACACTGGCCCTTTGCTTCCATGAGACCTTGCAGTGTCACAATGGTTTCCTTGGTTCTATGAGGCCCTGTGGTGTCACAATGGCCCCTTGATTCCATTGGGCCTCTTACTGTTACGTAGTTCTTAGTTCCGTGATGCCCTGTAGTGTCACAGTGGTCTCCTTGGCCCCATGGTGCCACGCAGTGTCCCAAGGGCCCCTTGGTTCTATGAGGCCTGGCTGTGTCACAATGGCCCCTGGCTCCCATGAGGCCCTGTGATGTCACAATGGTCTCATTGGTTCCACGAGGCCCTGCAGGTCCACAATGGCCCTTCGGTGTCACAAGGCCTTGAAGTGTCATAATAGTCTCAGCGGGTTCCCCCGCTGCTTCACAATGGCCTCCTTGGTTCCGTGATGCCCCGTAGCGTAACAATGGTATCCTTGCTTCCACACAGTCAGAATGGCCCCGTGGCCTCATGGAGCCCCACAGTGTCACTGCGATCCCCTTGATTCCACGAGGCCCTGCCGTGCTACAATGACCCCTTGGTTATACAAGGCCCTGCGGTGTCACAATGGCCCCTTGGTTCTGAAGTGTGCAAGAGCCTAATCATAGGAGAAAGGCTCCAAAAAATGCTTTGTCATTATCACTGCTCAGCACCAGAAAGGCTTCAAAAGTGCTTCGTCATTATGGCTGCTTATCATAATCACTTTTGAACGCCTGGAAACTACGTGCCGTACGGGCCGTGCATAGCCCGCCTGGAGGCCCATAAAAAGGAAGGCAAAACTGGTGCAAAATGTGGAGGCGAAAGCGAAAGGTAGAATCCCTGCCCTTTGCCTTTCCCCACACCACCACCATCGCCAGCCACGAGACACCCTGAGGCCTCCGGGAGCCGACGCCGCCCGCCTGGGGAGAACCCCCCAATCCTTCACCCTGGACTGAAATCCCGAGTGAGCTGTGCAACCCCTACCCCTGCTCCTTCGTCCCAGGCGGACCGAGGTTCAGCTGCAAGCATGGAGCCTGCATCTCGGAGGACGGGCCGCCGCTTTCCAGCCAAACTGCTCCAGAGATGGGAAGAGGCAGATAAGACGCTTCAAACAGCAGGAAAAAAAAAGGCAAAAACTTCTCCACTTCCCCCACCCTGTCTCAGCAGCAACAAAGGTAGCACAGTGTGGTGGTGACTTATCCTATGCTTTTAGAGTAACCTTGGCTTTTTCTAACTCTTCTCTACTTTTCTCCTTCTTTCTCTTTGCCTCTCTTACCATTAGATAAACAGATACCCATTTTTTTGGCACCAACATTTAATCTCGTTTGGTTTTAATCTCGTCTCTGGGAATATTTTGAACCTTCAAAGTTCTTTCCTTTTTATACTCAGAGATTTTGTTTTCTTTGCCCTTCTGGGTGTAAATCGGATAGTAACAAAGTGTCATAATGGTCTCCACGCTTCCATGAGGCCCCACGATGTCACAATGGACTTTTGGTTCCATGAACTTTCGTTCTGTCAGCAACAGTCTCCTTGGGTCCGCAGTGTCACAATGGACCCTTGGCTCCATGAGGTTCAGTAGCGTAACATGGACGCCTTGATTCCATGAGGTTGTGTAGTGTCACAATGATCTCCTTGCTTCTGCGGCCCTGCTGTGTAACAATGGGCCTGTGGTTCCATGAAGTTCTGTACTGTCAACCATGATCTCCTTGCTTGCACAGTGTCATAACTGACCCTTGGTTCCATGAGGCGCCTGGCCTCCAACAGCCTCTAAGAGACCCTTATGGCCCCTCAAGGCCCCTCACAGCCCCTCATGACCCCTCGGTGCCCCTCACAGCTCCCCAGGGCCCCTCATGGCAGCTCACAGTCCCTCACAGTTCATGGCCCCTCATGACCCTTCACAGCCCCTAACAATCTCTCATGGCCCCTCACAGCACCTCATGGCCCCTCATGGCCCCTCACGGCCCCTCACGGCCCCTCACGACTCCTCATGACCCTTCACAGCCCCTAACAAACCCTCATGGCACCTCACAGCCCTTCACAGCCCCTCATGGCCTCTCACAGCCCAAGGCATGGGACTCCTTCCGAAGGAGAAGAGATCGGGCTCTGCTTGTTCTCCTTTTATTTTGGTCACTTCACAGTGATGAGTAAAGGAAAGCTGAAATGGAGCCTTTCCCCAGCATTTCCCTCTGGGATAATTGCGGGGCTGAAGCTCTGTGCTGGCGCTGGCCCATGTGTGAACATCGCTGCAGCCCCCCACAGCCTTTGCTGTCCCCCGTGTCCATTCCCGGTCCCTGAGACCCGCCCAGCTCTGGCAGCAGCAGGAGCCACCGCGCAGTGGGCCCTGTACCGGCACAGCCGGGGCTCCCGGCCAAGAGCAGCAGCAGCGCCAGCCCCTTCCCACCTGCTTGTGCCTCGGCTTCCCAAGAGGTTTTTCCCGGTGAATTTCTGGACTAGAGACACAATCAGCCACAAACAGACCTGATTCCTCAGAGCCCGGCTGTGCTGCCCTGATGCAACCTTCAGAGAAAGAAAGGATCCGGTTCCAGCACTGTTCCCAGCACTGTTTCACTCATCCTCAGGTGACAGCAGGAGGCTTTTCTTGCATTTGCCTTGGGAATTACAGATCATGGCTGCTCTTCCCCCTCTTCTGGTTGCCACTTGAATTTTATCTGAAAAACTGCAATTGCCTCTTTTGATCGGTGCTAGCCACAGTGCTTTTCTGATGGGGAATTCAGATGCTTTGTTGCAGGCATCCTGATTAGCAGATCTTGAAATGTTCACAGGTCTATAAGCAAAAAGTCGAGGAGAATGAAAGCCATACAGGCCACATTCACAGCGCTCAAACACAGCCCTGTTGCTGGTGCTCTTGAAATAGAATCAGCTGCCAGAGGCCAGCACAGAAATTGCCTCTGGAGTGTGGAATGAAACGAAAAAATCCACCGGGAGAAAGAGGAAGCAGAACTTCTGCACTCGCTTCATTGCTTCTTCCCAGCAGCAGGAGACGTGGATGTCCAGAGGTACGTCCCGCTGCTGCTGACCACAGTGAGAGCACAGCCTGCTGCCCAGTCCCAGCGGGACCCCGAGCCCAGCCCGGGGAGCTCCCGCAGCGTCGGCAGCTCAGCGGACGCGGTGCCAGGGCCGCAGCCCCGGGAACACGCCCGCCCATTGTGGGGCAGCGGCGCAGGCCCAATGTCCTGCGGCCCAAACTTGCTGCTGCTGCTGCTGCTGCTGCTGCTACGCAAGGCCCATCCTTCTCCCCCTGCTCCTCTCCCAGCACGGCGCAAATTGCACCTCGCGGGATGCTTCCCCGGAGGCTGCTCAGGCGCCCCGCTCCTCTTTCCACCTGAGCGTCACTGCGGAGGAATCTTTGGCGCACTTCCGTAAGCCCGGGCCTCTCGCTTCGTGCTGAATCGGGGATGCAAATGGCCTTGTTAGGAAAGTCAAAAGCCAAGGGAACGGATTAGGAATTATTCAAAAAAAACTACCCTTCTTCCAGGCAAGGTACACCAAGTCATTTCCCGCATTTCTCCTTTGCTGATTCTTTCAGTCGCCTGCTCGGCGAGCTCCAGCTTCTTCTGCTGCTTCCTGTGAACCGATTGCACTCTCGATTTGAGCACCAACGCACCAGATGTGCAAGCATCTACGCTGAACTCAGAAACCAACTGCCTCTGTCAGACCATTTTCACAGTCCAGCTCACTTGCAAGATGTCCACTGAGAGCTTGGAAGGATTAGCCCCCAGCTCTCCACTTCTGGCTGCAGGCTCCGGAGATTCTTTCTCTCCATTCAGCCAGCCTAACAATTGCTGCTACCCCCTCCTCCTGTTTCCTTAGCCTACAACAGTAACGACGAAAACCTTACCCACGGCACAACTCGCTAGTCCACCAGGAGGAGAAAGGACAAGTTGTCAAGCTCTCAAAACCTTGGTCCTGCTTTGCTGCAAGAGTCCTGCTGCACGCACAGTGTGGCAAGCCAAGAGAAGCTGCATGTGATGGCACATCTTGTGACAGGAGCTCCAGCTCGGTCTCCAGGAAAGGGTCTTGAAAAGAGCAAACATCACTGTGGACAAGATTCTTGCAAAAGCAAAACAGCTTCCCAGAAGGGACATGCAAACGGAAAGAAACAACCCAAGATGTTCCCGTATACTATTAATTGCTTCCCTTCTATGCTCCCCTTTTCTGTCTTGCACTAGTTCTACCTCACAGTCCTTCCAAACTGATCTTACCTCAAACACCTAGGACTTAGCAAGTTTGAGACACTCTACAATACCAAGAGCTACACACAGCTTGCCTTCTCCCTGTTTGGCTTTGAAAGCAATGCTGGAGACCCCAGAAGCCTGCCAAGGGAAGATTTTAGAGCCCAGTGCCTTGCTCGGCTCTGGCTTCTAGAGACAGGGCATGTGCTCCCATGGGACTGCACCCTCAGCAGTGACAATAGACAGCAGCAGCAACAAAGGTGATTCCCATGACACTGTCGCAGGGCTCAAGACTCCGTGTCTTGGCTTCACATGGCAAAGCTCACTGTCCGTTTGGACAGACTCAGCATCCAAACTAGTCTGCTTTTCTACCTGTGTCAATGAACAGAAGGAGAGGGAAACCAGCCAGCAGTTTCTTTGCAGAGAGGGCCTTTGTTCCAGGCTGAAAGTGCTGGATTGGCAGGGAGGAGGCAAACAGCTGAGAGCTTAGCTGCTCTATTGGACCGGCATCAGAACTCAGCAAAAAGAGTGTTTCCACTCTTTTATTTGAAGCCTCCTATCGGCAGTCTCCGATTTTCACCTGGAACCGGACAAGAAAACAGCAACAGCCCTGGCGACGAGGGCACCGCGCCGGGCACGGCCCCGCCGCTCGCACTGCCCACGCCGAGCGGCCGGGGAGCAGCGCTGCACCGCGCAGGGGCTGCACGTCTCCCTCCTCACGTCCTGCTCTGCCCTCCCACGGGGCTGCCTCTGCCTGGCGCTGGCAGGCTCCTCATTCAGCACTTTGCTCTGCTCCAGGCGAAAAGCGCGGACAGCGCTTTGGTTGCTCGCGAGCAAGAGACCGCGGCGCGGGGCGAGCCAGCAGCAGCAGGGGCAAGTTGCAAGACTGCCGCAAGGAAGAGTTACAATCTGGTGAAGAAGAAGCTAAACAAGACGGTGCGTTTGGCGCGGCTGCGGGAGGAAGAGATGCTCCGGGACTCCGCTTCGGCCCCGGAGCGGCCCGTGCTGGCCCGGGGCGCGCGGGGCTCGGCCGCGGGGCGCGCGGGGCAAAAACGGACACCCGGGCAACAGACACACGGACACGCGGACCAACGCTCCCAGCGCTTCGGCGGCAGCAGCGGCAGCAGCAGCAGCGGCAGCAGCGGCAGCAGCAGAAGAGCAATACAAGAGCAGCGGTTCTCCAGACCCTCTGCGTTCCTTCTCCTGTTCCTCCTCTCCTTCTCCCAGTGTCCCGCATCCCCTGTCCCGCTCTCCCTTCAGTGCTCCACCCCCTCCGCCCCTTCCGCGGCCTCCCTCTCCCCATGCCAGGCCGGGCCATGCGCCCGGCCCGCCCCCGGCCCCGGGCGGGGCTGCGCCCTCCCCGCCCCCGGGCGTCCCGCCGCGGTCTCGCCTCCGCCCGGCTTCTGCCCTACTGGCGGTGGCGCCGCTGGGCGGGCATCAGTGCCTGCCTCTTGGGCAGCACTGTTAGCCTCTGGCTCCGGCTGGCCCGGCCCCGGCCCCGGCCCCGGCCCCGGCCCCGGCTCCTCCCGGGACCCGCCGAGGAGACAGACGGCGCGGCCGCTCCCGCCGCGTCCGCGGCGTCTTCCCCGGTCCGAGCTCTTCCGCTCGGCAGCGCGGCCCCCGCCCCCGAGCCGCCGGTGTCCCCTTCGAAAGAGGCAACATCTGGGGATACCCGGCCCGGGGCGGTTGAGGAGCGCCCGGCGGCCGTTTCTGGCCCCGGGCCGAGCGCTGACAGCCGCGTCTCGCCGGCAGGGAATGCGCTGCAGGGCCTGAGGGAGCGCTACCTGGAGGGTTCGCTGCTGGGGCGCGGCGGCTTCGGCAGCGTCTTCGCGGCCACGCGGCTCTCGGACGGCGCCCCGGTGAGTGGCGGGGCCGGCGGCGGGCGCAGGAGGCGGGGGGCAAAGGAGGGCGCAGGAGAAGGAGGATGGGGCTCGGCAGGGCGGGCGGCGAGCTCAGCCCGCTGCTCCCCTTGGCTTGCAGGTGGCCATCAAATGGGTGCCACGGACCCGCATCCGTCATTGGGGCGAGCTGGTGAGTGAGCGGGGGGGATGGGGTGGGGGTGGTGGGCAGCGGGAGAAGGCGGGGCATGACGGGCGGGGATGAGCCGAGGCCCGGGAGGGTGGAAGGCGCCAGGACGCCTCGGGGGAGAGCGGGCGTGGGGGCAGCGGAGGGCGCAGAGCATCCCGGGCTGGGCGAGGGCTTCCCGAGCCCTGGCACGGCATCAGCCCCACTGACGGCATCGTGCTCCTCCCGCAGCCCAACGGCACCAGCGCACCACTCGAGGTCGTGCTGCTGGACAAGGTGTCCACCGGCTTCCCTGGTGTGGTGCAGCTCCTCGAGTGGCTCGAGCTGCCCAGCAACGTGGTGCTGGTGATGGAGCGGCCGGAGCAGTCTCAGGACCTGCTCCATTTCATTCGAGCGCGGGGCTTCCTGTCCGAGGAGGTGGCACGGGAGCTGTTCCGCCAGGTCCTGGAGGCCGTGCGGCACTGCACCAGCTGCGGGGTCCTTCACAGGGACCTGAAACCAGAGAACATCCTGGTTGACCTGGCCACGGGCCAGGCCAAATTGATTGACTTTGGCTGCGGCACCTACCTGCAAGACACAGCCTACACCAGCTTTGCAGGTGAGTCCTCACCAGGGTAGGCTCCCGGTGCCGGCATCTCGCGGCCCAACCTGGCTGTGGCAGCGGGGATTCTCCCTTTTGATGCCAGTCATGGGACCGAGTTTTCAGCCCAGTTGCTTTTGAGTGCGGGTGGCCGGGGGGCCATCTTCCAGCCCTGCTGGCAGCCTTCGCCAGCCACTCTGCCCAGGACTGGCGCTGGGGCTGGGGCAGCCAGTGTGACAAAAACACACCCATGGGTGGGGGTAGCAGAGGGGGGGGGGCCAGAAGCTGTGCACCCGCCGGTTTGGTGTGCAGGCAAGAACCGGCTTGGACTGCTCAGCTCGCCTTGTTTGCCTTGGCTTCAGAATGTTTTTTTGGGGCAATGCAGGCAGGGAGGGTGAAGGCATGGTTTTCCCACCCCCGGCACTGAGCGGGTTTTCCCTTTGCATGGAATGCTTGAGCCTTGCCAGGGCTTCCGCTGCCCTCTTGTGACACCGGTGGCTTCTTTTACAACCCCCAGTTTGTCCACAAGTCACAGGCGCTGGCGAGAGGGCAGCGGGTCATGCCGCGTGCCACCGGTGCGGCCCCTGCGTGCCCAGGGATGCTGGGGCGAGGCTCCGGGAGCAGGCAGCATCCCGCTAATGAAGTGCCTCTCTATTCCGTAGGAACACCAGCGTACAGCCCCCCGGAATGGACCCATTTTGGCTGGTACTACGGCGAGGCAGCTACCGTCTGGTCCCTGGGCATCGTGCTGCACCAGATGGTCTGCGGGCGGCACCCGTTCCCGAAGGGCCGGAACATCAGCTGGGGCCAGCTGTCGCTCCCAGAACGGCTCTCTCAAGGTGGATGCTCATCCCTGCGGCACGGGGGGAATAGCAGTACTGGGAGACAGCAGCGGGCTCATGAGCATCCCGCTCTGGCAGCTGCCGAGGAGGTGGCACATGCCTCGCTCTCCTGCTCTCCTCCAAAACAAAGAATGGATGGGAAAGTTCAGGCACAGCTCGGAGCCCCCATGGCATGGCCTGGGCATGGCAATAGTGGGGCAAAGCGGACAGGAGCCTTCTGCAACTGACCGGCGCTTTCTGGTTTCTCCCCACAGACTGCAAGGAACTGATCAGATGGTGTCTGTCCCTGCACTCCTTGGACAGGCCCTCATTAGAAGACCTGTCGTGTGATCCTTGGCTGCAGGATATTCATCATCCATAGAAGAAGGGAGAGAGCCACAGGCACACTTTGATCCAGGGAGCCGGTAAGTTACAGCTCCACACGTGCCTTGGCCAGAAGAAGCCAAGAAACGCAGGCTTTTTTGCCCTGCCTGTATTGCTGCGCAGGGGTCGTCAGATGGGGACCCGCAGCCCTTGTGCTGGCGCTGAGCTGCTCTTCCCAGCACTGGTGGCCGCCGTGCAAGCTGCTTTTGCTTGTCCTGCTTCACTGACAGCCGGGGCCCTGGGCGGGGCACTGACAGCCTGCTCTCAGCCGCAGGGAAGAAGGAGCCCCTGGAGAAGCTGTACTCCTGCTGCTGCTGGAGACATGGAGGACGACGTCAAGGATGGCAAGCTCTTCCTCGACCTGGCCACCGGCAAGCTGAAGATGATGGGCTTCGATTCTGGCACCTTCTTCAAAGCCAGGCTCCACAGCGAATTTACAGATGAGTCCACAGCCAGGGGGATGCTCCCAGATTTGGGCATTGCACGGCCTGGCCGGGAAGCAAAGGTTCCCCCCTTTGCTGGGGCGGATGCAACTAATTCTTCAGCCGGCTGCCAAGCTGCTTTTCGGCAGGGCGGGCGGGATGGGCTGGGGTGCTTAGGAAATGGGAGTCGGCCCCTGGCCCTGCCAACAGCCCCCACCGCCCACTGTTCCCCGGGCTGGGGCTGGGGCAGCCAGCCCGACACAAACAAGCCCCCATGGCAGGAGCAGAGGTGGCACTCCAGGAGCTGTGCACGGGCTGCTTTGTTTTGCAGGAAAGGAAGGGCTTGGGCTGCTCCACTCGGCTTGTTTGCTTTGGGCTCGCTGTGCCTGTTGGGGGTCAGTGCGGGGGGGAGGGGAGAAAGCGTGGGCTTCCCTCGCCCGAGGGTGGGTTTTTCCCCAGCATGTAGGGAAGGTTGGGCCTTCCTCAGGCCCCCAACAGAGAGAAGACTTTTTACCTTTTTTCTTGTTTCTCCTTTTTGTCTGTAATCCCTTTTCATTAATTTGTTGTTTGTTTCCCTTAAAGGAGGTGTTGTAGGTGGTGTCCAGTCTGGATCGGGAAGTGCTTGGGACCAGCTGCAGCGTGGATGGGACGGGGCCTTGGAGAAGGCTGAGGACATCGCTTGGGAGCAGCTTTTCTTCCGGCGGCGGGTGGCGTGCGGTGGGTCCCCGTCTTCTTGGCACGGCTGGGATAAGGGCTTTTGGGAGATGGCAGCGAGCACAGGAGCATCCCAATGGGCAGCTGCTGAGGAGGTGGATCTGCCACGGCTGGCTGCGGGCGGTGGCACGTGTCCTGCCATCCTGCTCTCCTGCCAAAGGCAGCAGTGACGGGCGGCTTCGGGCACCGCTCTGAGCACAGCCAGCACGGCCTGGGCACCACGGGCGGCTGGGACAAGGGGGACAGCAGCCTTCAAGTGACGGGCGGTTTCTGCTTTCTCTCCTTGCAGCCGGGCTCTGTGGATGCTGAGGCTGCTCTGGGCTCCGCCAGGGCTCTGCTGCGGCTCAGCACCGGGCCGGAAGAAGCCAAAGAAGAACCGGTGTGAGCCGCAGCAGAGACGTGCTCGAGCATTTCGGCAACGCAGCTCAAGCCTGCAGAGTGCACGCCTCCAGGGGAAAACATGACACCCCCCCCACCCCCAAAATAAACTTGTTCAATAACTTGTGAAATGAAATCAATCTGGGATGACCCCAAATGGCATTTCTCAGCTTGCTCAAGCTTTAGCTCAGCCCTTCTCTGAACAGTTCTCTGCCCCGCCTGCCTTTTACTTCACAAGTGCTCCCTCTTTTCCCCCAGTGAGTTGCCAGCTCAGGGCAGTCTCTGTCGCACTGTAGCCTTCCTTGATGCCTTTGACCACGAGGAGGAGCGAGCCCCAGGTTTAGGGACTCATCCTGTCACTGGCAGAAGAACAGCAATGTCTCAGAGGTCCGGTGAGACCTGAGTGTCATTCAAGAGCTGCCCTCCAGGCCTCAGCTCTCCTCACTGTTAGCTTCCCACTGCCCCTTTTCCTCGTCCTTCCAGCAGGATGAGCTCTGTGAATGCCCTTGACCCTCCCCACTCCTGCCAGCCCAGCCACCCAGCTCAGTTTGGCTTAAGCTGAAGCTTCTTTGTCTCCTCTGGCACGCCAGTGCAGTTCCCTCTGCGGGGAGCAGCAGCCCCAGAGCACAGCAGGCAACAGCGCAGGCCGCACCTGCACCGGCTCCCCTCCACGCGTGGCTGGGCTCTTGGTGGCAACTAAATGCTCCCTGTTTGCAGCTGTCCCTGGAGGATGGCCCCAGGGCAGAGCCCAGCCCGGCTCCCACTGCATCCCCCGGAGCTTGGGGCAGACAGTGGTCCCAGAGCTGAGGTTCATGGTGCGCAGCCGGCGCTGTGGCTCGCAGTCGGTGTTTGCAAGTGTTGCGTTCTCACCTCCTGCAACTTGTGGGGAAAAGGAGCTGTGCGGCCGGGCCAGCACTGCCCCTCTGGGCAGTGACACGGCTGAAGGTCTTTGCTGTTGCAGAGGAGCCGGCATGGAGCCTTAGCAGGGCCTGGCAGGTGTGGAGCCGGATCTCGCCCGCTGTCCGGGGCTCGCTGCCCGCCAACCGCCCCCACCCGCCGCGCTCCCTTCTGCAGGGACGGAAGGCTCTGGCTGCACAAGGGTTCCCATAATGTCTTTGTACCCGTGGCTGCGGAACGAACACGGAGAGCGAAAGTGTCAGTCACGTTGCTTGCACATTCCTTCCTTTAGATACAAGGCACAGATCTCTTAAAAGGATAGGCAGGGATAGAGATTTCCCACATAGCCCTCTTTGGCGTAACTCACCTTGTAAGCTGGCGTCAGGGGCATTTTTTTCCCGGCCCTGTGGGAGTAGGTGTCCAAGAGCTGAAGTGAGCAGCATTTAGAAGCAGTTTCAAGATTTCTAGGCAGGAAGTGGAGCTGACAAGCATCTGTGTAACTCACCGTATTCATCGTGGAGACACGAGACCTGGAAAAATCCCAGCTCTCTGTGCATTTGTGCAAAAGGGGGAAGCAGCAGAAAGACTTTGTGTCTGCTTGTCCAAGCTCCAAGGAGCTGGGGTGGCAAAGGGTGGCCTGGGCTGGTGGCAGGTGAAGTCCTGTTTCATGTCATCATAGAGTGGCACAGGACAAAGCTAAAAGCACCCACAGCCACACTGATGAAGTCTTTCTGATGCTGCACATCCTAGAGGAAAAGCTGCTGTCACACAATCCATTGGTATTTATAACTTTTATTTGCAATACTTTAGGTCCAAGTTTCAAACCGCAATATTTTTACACTCAAGACACGGTCATGCACAATCCATATTTCAATTTCCTATTGCTTCAACCACAATTTAAAATAACTTAATATTGACAGCAAAACGCAAAATCTTTAAAAAAGGATGCTGAGGTCAGTGAGATGGATCCATGCCATCAGCACATTTGCAAAGTAAATAACTTTGTTCTCTTTTTAAAAAGATCAGTTACCTCTTAATCCAAAGTTACAGAAGATTTTTCACTACACATTTGGTTTTTTCTCTTTCATATTTTTTCTGGTTTTTCTTTTTTCTAATTTTTTTTTTTTTAAGAGATAACACGTCTTAAAAAAGGATTGTACAGCAAAATGAGATACATTTCTGCTCAACAATGAAAATGTAGGCTCCTCCTCTGTTTACTTTTGTCTGGATACCCTGAAGAAAAAATCTAGCAGACACCAGCAGAGGTGTAAACGGGTTGCTTTGGACTAAAGTGGAGTTTAGCACTGGTGACATCCTGACCCAGTCAAGAGTTGCAGAATTCTTTTGCAGATCTCGAACCATGTCCTTGCGGGCACAGCACCTGCAGTGCTGATGCACCAGGGCACGAGAAGAACTCTGTTATTCCCGCACCGAATTTGGGCTCTGCCCAAGCAGGAGGTGCTGCAGTGCTTTGCTCCTCGTTGCCGTGTGGAGCAGCTCCCTTCCTGCTGGCTGAGCTGCTCAGGCAGAGCCCGGCAGCTCCTGACCCTGAAGGGCTGAGGCCTTTCCCCTGCTGCTGTGCTACAGACGGATTCAGCAGCATTGCTGTACGTGGGGATACACAGCGGGACCAAAAGCAGTTGCCTTTGTAGACCCTAAGCTGAAAGGTGAAAAATCTCAAGAGACGAGGATGGAAGAGACTGGCAGGCTGCCTGTTTGCTGTGCTGCCCCACTTGTGAGCGGCCCAGCTTTGCGTGAGGCAGAGTGAGAACAAGGGGCAGCTCCCTCCCTCCCAGCCCCGCAGCCAAGGGGTCCCTCCAGTCCTGGGGCTTGGGGCACCATCAGAAGCTTCCAAGCAAAGGTTATCTTTGAACTTGCTCATTCATGAAATGCGCACGGTCATGAGCGCTCTGATAGATGTATCCACCCATTAGTGAAACATGGATTGACCTTTCTGTATTTGGAAGCTGGACAAGGCCATGAAATCTGACATCTGGCCTTGTTTGGGGCTGTATGGTCCAAGTCAACTCCCTTGCTTCCTCCTTGAGCCCTGGCCAGGCTTTGGGAGAAACAAACGGGAGAATGAAACCAGATGTTCCCACGCTAGAAGTGCTGTCGGTTTGTTAGTTCAACACTATCAAAGGTGGGCCCTCTCACAGGGAGGTTGGAAGCCTCACCTGTGAGTGGAGGCACCTGCAGGAACTCCCAGTGTCCGGGAATGGCTCTCCAGTCCTTGGCTGTGACAGCTTCCCCCAGCTGATGGGTGGCTCTGGGTGATGGTAAAGTCTGAGGGTAACTGCTGCTGTCTCTTTCTTAATCACTACGGGCAATCTTTGGTAGGGATGATTGGGTGCATTGCTGAGCTTCTCCTTTTGTGATTCTTTGCTGCTTTGAACTACAGTAAATGACGCTGATTCCTTGAGTTGGTGTCTATGTCTTTGGTCCTGACCCTGCCCACTGGTAAAACAAATTTGATATAGTCTGGCCGGATCTCAACAAAATGCTGCTTTTTAAATGTAAGTGTAAGGAATCGGTCCCATCCAAAATTCCCGCATGGGAAGACCTTCCCTAGGGTTTGCTGGCTGTGGCGTGGGCTGAGGTCGGAGCTCCGTGCGAGCAATGAGGACGTCAATTGAAAGAAGCTGAAGCACTGGATGTATTAAAATGCATCCCAAAATTGCATATGGAAAAAGGAAAAGAACTTGTGGGTTTGGGAAGATGAGGGTGAATTTTGTTAACAGCATCTCAGAAACAGCACCAACAGAAGGAACGATTGTTGTTGAAACGCTCCCACATGGAGCGACAGAAGAAGTTTTTAATCTTGAGCTTGGATTTGTTTGAGCAAAGGAAATAATAATAATAACAACGAGAATAATAACAAAAAATAATGATCTACATGTTCATAATAAAATATAATAAAAATCGATGTTTATGTTTTCACATGTATATAATGACATTGTGAAATAATGCTCCAAATACCCATTTGTTAGCTTTGGCTGCTCAGGGATATAAGACTAAATACGCTACAGAAAAGGACTGGCCAGGACCCCAGCATCGCTGGGAAACTGTGGGAGATTGTATACAACAGATGAAGGAGGAAGGGATGAAAGTGGCTGTTTTTATAGGGTTTGCTGACGCTAGGACGTGGAATGCTTTGTCTGTTACTGCGAAAAATAAAGTGAGTAAGACTGCTGGGTTTTTCATATCCCAGACTACCCACAAGCTGCAGAACTGATTGAACAGATGAAGGGGTTGTTAAAAGAGCAGTTGAAAAATATAGGAGATGGGAATGTGTCGCAATGAAAAACCCACCTCCCAGATGTGCTCCATATCCTTAACAATGGGCCCACTGGGGAAATGGAAACCCCCTGGATGCGCATGGCTGCACCCAATTTGCAAATAGAACCACGGACAGTGACACTTTGACTTCCTGGGAAATTGTTCCGGGGGTGATGGTCCCTGACAGGGCCATCGCAGAGGCTGCAGGGCTGGACCTTTACGCATTAGAATTAATTAGGAAAAATCAGAAGCAAATGAGAATTATCAGTACCGGCAGAGGAATTCAGGTTCCTCCGGGACACTTTGGTTTGATAACTGCCCACTCAAGCTTGGCCTTGACAAGTGTTCATATGGTGGGAGGAGTGGTTGGTGCAGATTATCAAGGAGAAATTAAAGTAGTTCTGTTAAACAATAGTGAACAACACTGGATTATTCAACCCCACGGCAGGGTAGCACAGTTATTGATATTGCCAGTTTTTAAAACAACCGTGAAAAAAGGACATCCACTTCACATCACTACTGTTCATGGAGATAAAGGGTTTGGATCCACCAGTCCTAATCATGGAGCCAGAGTGTGGGTCCAGAGGCCAAATGGCCTGCCCGAGCCAGCTGAAGTAAGAGCTGTAAACAAAGACAACACTGTTTGAATCCTGAAACCTGGGTGAGAAAGATGGGCACATGTCCCTGCAGCCAAGTGTTCTGTGAGAGAACAAAGAGATGTTACAGGATATTGTTTTGCAGAGCCTGCCAGACCAAATCTCCCTGTTTGCCCCAATGGTCCCTTTGGAAAGTGCTCTGATCCACGGCGCTCGATGTGAAGACTGATGTGCCACTGAGTGAGTGACTTCTGCAGACAGAAAGGGACCACTTAGCAGTGAAACTATTGTTGATCTTGTTGATTTAATGTTTTCCTTGTAATCGGAGCACTGGTTGGGAAAATAGATTTCTAACAGCAGGAGCAGAGATAGGGAACTCATTTAACCTCAGTAATTGCTGGGTGCGTGGAAGTCCAGAAGGATTCGATGACTGGCCTTGGCTGGCCCATCTGGCCCAACCCAAATGGTGGGTTAGAAACTTGAGCACAGTTCACGATAAAAACAGAGCTCTAGACCGAGGGTGGCGATCCCCGACCGCTGCCTTTTCATAGAAAAGGCATTTCTTGCCTAAATCGGATAAAGAGGAATATGTGTAGGAAAAAGTGTCTGTGGATGGATGTTGTCTCCTGGAATAGGTTGTATGCACCCACACTGTAAACTGTTCAATTGCAGCCAGTATAAAGGGAAATGGAATCAAACTCACGGACAGCTCTTTAATCATGGCTGGGTTAAGCGTTCCTATGAAGATTGTGAAAAGATACCCTTAAAGCACTTCCCGTATGATATTTTGGCTTGTCAACAAAGAATTTCTAATACTTAAATCTAAGATTGTAGGATGAAAAGAATTGTTATGAAGGTTGCAGTTCGTCTCTAGGTCAAAGGACTGATTGAAGGAGTGAGGCCTGAACAACAGGCCCTGACTGAGGCCTGAACAACAGGCTCTGAGCCAAAGTTGACATCTAGATGAACCTTCCAACCAAATGTTCTATTTGTATCTGCTCATTAACAAAGCATTAGTAGCAATATGCTCTATGTTCATTGGTGAAACACGGATTGACCTTTCTGTATTTAGAAACTGGACGAGGCCCCATCTGGCCTTGTTTGGGGCTTTAGGATCAAACTCCCTCGGTTCCTCCTTGAGCCCTGGCCAGGCTTTGGGAGAAACCAAAGAGGAGAATGAAACCAGATGTTCCCACACTAGCAGTGATGTCGGCTTGTTTGTTCAACGCTGTCAAAGCTGGGCCCTCTCACAGCGAGGTTGAAGCC
Source organism: Aphelocoma coerulescens (assembly GCF_041296385.1). NCBI lineage: Eukaryota > Metazoa > Chordata > Aves > Passeriformes > Corvidae > Aphelocoma > Aphelocoma coerulescens. Next base: position 1,527,999 of record NW_027183949.1, on the reverse strand, counting down.
TCGTTGCCCGCAAAGGTGGATGCACCTGCAGGAACTCCCAGGGTGCGGGAATGGCTCTCCAGTCCTTGGCTGTGACAGCTTCCCCCAGCTGATGTGAGGATGTGGATGATGGCAAGGCCTGAGGGTAACTGGTGCTGTCTCTTTCTTAATCACTACGGGCAATCTTTGGTAGGGATGATTGGGTGCTTTGCTGGGCTTCTCCTTTTGTGATTCTTTGCAGTTTTGCATTCTAATAACTTACACTATTCCTGAACTTGGTGTCTGTGTCTTTGGGGCTGACCCTGCCCACTGGCAAAACAGACGCTGAGGGCCCTCGGAGAACCAAAGGTGCCTTGCGACACCGTGGGGCCTCGTGTAACCAAGGGCACCCCAGTGACAGCGTGGGGCCCAAAGGAACCAAGGGGCCAGCGTGGCACTGCAAGGCCTCGTGGAACCATGGAGAGCATTGTGACACTGAGGGGAGTCTTATAATCAAGGGTCCATTGTTTTCCTCTCCCTGCCCCGGCCCCAGCCCTGCAAAGAAGCCCAGTCCTGTCTGGCCCTGCAGCAGGAACTGGAGGCACTGGAGGTGCGGGACAGTGACTCTGTGTCTGGAATGCTCAGGAGATCCTCAGCTCGGGCAGCTCCTGCAGCCCCAGGGCCCCGCTGCCCAGCACAGCAGCAGAGAGTTGGCTCTGGGGCTCCTCAGGCTGCTCCTGCTGCTATCCCAGGGACAGGGCAGCCTCTTGCCAGGGCTCCTCTGCACACACACGAGCTGCTGCTCTTCTCCTGGCCCATCCCAGCTCCCCACAGAGCCTTTCCCAGGGAAACACGTCTGTGCTGGCCTGAGCAGCCCTTGCTGTAGCCTCTGCCCTGCTGCCCACAGCCCCCGAGCTGGGGGTGCTGCTCTGCAGAGCATGGCGGCTGTGCTGCCCGGGGCCATGGGCTGCCTCTGCTGGGCTGTGCTGCTCAAGCTGGGAGACAGAGCTCTGCAGCTGATGGTGCTCCCTGCACGGACCCCCTCCCACACAGGCTCTGCTGTGGCCATGGAGGGTGCTCCGAGGTGCCTGCCTTGTTCCAGGGCTGGCGCATGGGCTGGGGCTGCCCTGGATCCTCCTCTGCAAGTTCCCAGAGGGTCAGACAGGTCACTGCCCAGACTCCTTTCCCTGTACCTGCTGTGTCCCCTGGGGCTGCAGAGCTCTCATGGCTCACAGGAAACATTCAGTCCTTTATCTCTGGGTGAGCCCACCCTGGACAGGCCTGTGCCCAGGGAGCTCCACTCACGGCTGATCCCTGGCACACACTGTCCCTGCAGGTCCCCTGCGTTCTCCTGGCAGCTCCCAAGTCCCTCCAGAAGAACATTCCCCTGCCATCAGGCCTGGCACAAGCTGCAGAGCCCCAGGAAGGTTCATCACAGACCATTCACCATCTGGTGGGCACTGGCCACCACCAAGCAAAACCTGAACCACACCTGAGTCTCTTGAAGGCCACACTGGGACCCTGATCTCATCCCACTGAGCCCTGGGAGAACAAGGAACACAGGCAGCCTCTTTAGAGTCTCTTCCTTGGGCCTCTTCCTGACAGTGACTGTGCAGGGAGAGCAAAGCCTTCCTGCAGTGCCTTCAGGAGATGCCCTTTGCTGATGGAACTGCTGTGGCGGAGCCCAGCTGTGTCCCAGCAGTGCCCATGGCCTGTCCCTGCCTGTGACACGCAGCAGGACTCGCACCACCCGCACAGAGCTGTTGGCCTTACACCATCACAGCAGCTCCAAAGGAGAGAGTGGAAGTAATAAGAGAGGAGCTCTGAAAAGACCAAGCTCTGCTGCTCCCTGGCTGTGCTGCTCTGCTGGGACTCTTCCCTGCCCCACCCTGCAAAACTGGTCCTGCCCTCCAGCTTCAGGGATGGACTCAACCAAAGGATCTTGAACAAAGACCTTGCTGATGGGTCCTTTCTTTCATGTGAATACACACAGAGCAGACTCCTCATTGACACAGTCCCTGTCAACAGTCCCATTCAGCCTGTAAACAGGGAATAAGATGCATAACAAAATCTTTTGGGTACAACATTAACATAGGAGAAGAAAAAAAGCCCCCAAAGCACCACCACCAAAACAACCTGAGAAGGCAGGCTGGGCCTCTAATGATTACACTTTAGCCTATGGAGCTGAAAACAGGCAGGTTTTTGCTTCTGGAAAGCATCCAGTCATCATTTTCCTCAGGGCATCCTTGAGCTCCTGGTTCCTCAGGCTGTAGATGAGGGACTTCAGGGCTGGAGGCAGCACCGAGTACAGAACTGGCAGTGCCAGGTCCACGGATGGGGAGGACCTGGAGGGGGGCTTCAAGCAGGCAACAAAGCCAGTGCTGAGGAACAGGGAGACCATGGCCAGGTGAGGGAGGCACGTGCAAAAGGCTTTGTGCCATCCCTGCTCAGAGGGGATCCTCAGCACAGCCCTGAAGATCTGCCCATAGGAGAAAAGAAGGAACACAAATGAACCAAAAGTTAAACAGATGGAAAACACAACAAGCCCGAGTTCCCTGAGGTGGCAGTGTGAGCAGGAGAGCTTGAGGATGTGTGGGATTTCACCCAAGAACTGGCCCAGGGCACTGCCCTGGCACAGGGGCAGGGAAAATGTATTGGCCGTGTGCAGCAGAGCATTGAGAAAGCCACTGGCCCAGGCAGCTGCTGCCATGTGAGCACAAGCTCTGCTGCCCAGGAGGGTCCCGTAGTGCAGGGGTTTGCAGAGGGACACGTAGCGGTCGTAGCACTCGACGGCGGCGAGGAGGGAAAACTCCGCTGAAATGATGAAGACAAAGAGAGAGAGAAAGAGAAAGAGAGAAAAAGAGAGAAAGAGAGAAAGAGAGAAAAAGAGAAAGAGAGAAAGAGAGAAAGAGAGAAAGAGAGAAGAGGAAGAGGAAGAGGAAGAGGAAAAGGAAGAGGAAGAGGAAGAGGAAGAGGAAGAGGAAGAGGAAGAGAGAAAGAGAGAAAGAGAGAGAAAGAGAAAGAGAAAGAGAAAGAGAAAGAGAAAGAGAAAGAGAAAGAGAAAGAGAAAGAGAAAGAGAAAGAGAGAGAAAGAGAAAGAGAAAGAGAAGGAGAAAGAGAAAGAGAAGGAGAAAGAGAGAAGGAGAAAGAGAAAGAGAAAGGGGCTGTGCAGCACCTCCTGCGTAGGAGGTGGTTGTGGTGTCCCAAAATGGAATTGTGCATGGCTTTGGGGACAGTGGTGCAGATGGAGCCCAGGTCGGTGAGGGCAAGGGTCAGCAGGAAGAAGAACATGGGCGTGTGCAGGTGCTGGCCGCAGGCTCCGGCGCTGATGATGAGGCCGCTGCCCAGGAGGGCAGCCAGGGAGATGCCCAGGAAGAGACTGAAGTGCAGGAGCTGCAGCTGCCGCGTGTCTGCCAATGGCAGCAGGAGAAAGGGGCTGATGGAGCTGCTGTTGGACATTGGCTGTGTGTGGACATGGGGACCTGTTCATGGAGAAAAGTCAGTGACAGCTTAAGGGAAACGGCTCTCAGCCAAATCAAAGCCATGTCCCACAAATGCTTCTCCTGTCACACACTGACACCTTATGGGGATTCAGAGTGTCGCCACGGAGAACGGCTTTGGCTGGCCTGGGGCCTTGCGAGAGACGAGAGACGGGGCGGGCCGGGGTCGCGTCTGGCAGGAGGCGAGACAAAGAGCAAGAGGCGAGACAAAGAGCAGGATAGTTAACGGGAGATTGGGCGAGGAGATGGTAATCTGTAGCCCTTGGAGATGTAAAACATATAACCTTAGAAGCTGAAGTTTGTAGCTGCTGAACTGTGGGTTTGGAACAGTATATAAAGATGTGACTCGTGCGAGGAAATTTGGCTTTGCATGCGGCCGGCGAAGTCCGTGTTCCATCACCGACAACACCCTTCTGTTTTTCTAGCAGATCTTCCTTCAGCTCCAGCCGCAGCCCTGCTTGGTGCTGGCTGCGTGCGACATGAGTTTCAGGGCAATTGCTCCGGGGGGTTTTATAATTCAGCCTTGCTGTGCAGAAGTGGGAGGGGGACAGCCACCTGTCCTGGTGTTACACTTTGAAACCCCAGCTAACACAAGGGCACTCCCAGGGCCCAAGAACAGGAATGGCAAAAGCTGTTAAAGTGTTCTAGAGGTTTTTACAGCTCCTCTTCATCTCCCCGGCTGACTGGTTTTGGATGTCAGAAACACTCAGCATTGCTGCTGCCCTCGGGGAGAATAGAGCGAGTTCTGTGAGGCAAGGCGGTGAGTGGAGAGTGAGGGGAGGTGCTCTGTCACTCTGTCCTGTTCCAAGATCCTCTGGGCTTTCACCCTTGTCAGACAGAGGATAATCACCCTCCCATATTTCCCTTAGAAACCATCCCAACACTGCTGAGAGCAGATCGATCCACCACAGCCCATCAAATGTCCACCCCCTTCTCGAGGTCTCAGCCCCACATTGGTAGCCAAATACACACATGGCTCATTGCACCAACCCAACAGCACTTTGTCCATCATCAAACTTCTGTGTCTCACTGTGGGGCTTTCAGGTAACACAAAGATGCTACACGACCTGTTTGCGTCCTGGAGGGAAGCTCCGAGCTTAGGGGGAATCCTCAAGAAGAAAGCCAAGTGTCCTAATGATGGCATTGGATGTAGGGAGATGGAGCTCCTTCCCTGGCTGCATTGCCCACAGCCGGGCACTGGGGCCAGCGTCACCCTGAGCCAGCTGAGCCAGCTGTGCCCCCTCCCAGAGCCCCCCAGTGCCAGGCAGATGCTCCCGGCCCTGTGCTCTGCAGAGGGAACTGGGCCCGGGACCGCAGAGCTGCCCCACAGCTCTGCTGCAGCTCTGCCTGCACAGGAGGGGCTTCACGCCTTGGAGCCCCGGCCCTGAGGGCAGAGGCTTGGCTGAGGGAGAGAGGAGGGGAGGGGGCTTGTTCAGAGGGAGGGGCTGCACTCGAGGGCATCCTGTGGAGGTCTCTAAGCTCTCCGTGCCACAACATTTCTGCCTTTTGTTTTCTCTCATTGCCTGATCTTCTCTCTGCTTGCTGAAGATCTTCCTCCTGGAGATGTTTCCCTGTGCCTGATCTCTTCCTGCCAGCACTCACAGACCCCATATCTCTGTGCACTCTCCTTGGCCCTACAGAAACCTGCCTGTTTGCAGGGCACTGGCTGGGGACAGGTTCTGTTTGCAGGTGGGAGAAAGGACAGGTCAGACTAAGCCTGGCGGGTCCAGCAAAGGTGATGCCGGTGCTCTCCGTGGGCAGAGGAGTGCCTTGAAAGCACTTTAGGAAACTCCTGCAGAGCACTCAAGTTACACTTCCCATGCCTTAGGGACTCTTAAAAATGAAGAATTCCTTTATCACTTCCCCCCCTCCCATTCCGCAAGAGTAGGAAACGGAAAACACTCTCAGGAAATTTCATCTTTATAGAAAGGCTTGTCTTGGAAATATTACTGGACTGAGCCTAAGCCCTGAGCATGTCCTCATGTTCTACACCAGGGATACTCAGAGAATGTACTTCCTGAATCCACAGTCAGTGGTATGTTCCAGCTTGAGGAGATCATTTCAGGAACTGCAGCTGCTTTGTCCTGCAGCCAGAGGCTTCCTGTGTCAAGGGCTGGGAATGATTCTCCCCCGGTCACTTGTCAGCATCTTCCCAGCCCTAACTGATGGAACCCCTCTGTGCCTCTGTGCCGTGCCCGGGCTGGCTGCAGGCAGTGCCCCAGCTGCCGGAAAGGCAGATCCTGTCCCTCCCTCATTGCTCGGGACTCTTCCCGGGGCACTGGGATGTGGGCATGTGCAATGCCAAGGGCAGGACCATGGGGTGGCCCCTGCCATGCTGCTGAGCAGCAAAAAAGAGGCAATGAGGCCCCAGGGCTGCAAGGGTCACTTGTCTCCCAACTGGCCCCAGGGGCAGGGACAGCAGCCCTGGCCAAAGTGCTGCAGAAGTTGCCTCTGTCAGGGCCTTGCAGCTTCTGCACATCCCTCTGCCCTCTCCGGCCCAGGCTGTCCTACAGTGTCCGTGCCCTGTGTCTCTGTCCCTGCAGGCTGTCCTCATCCCCCCGGCTGCCCCACCTCCCCGGCCCCTTCCTTTGCTGATGGCTCTGCGGCCTGCCTGGCTCTGCCTTGGCACGCAAAGCCTTGGGCTGCTCCAGACTCCTTCTGGGGGACACGTGGCACCACAGCACTGCCCTGGGAGAGAAATTCCTTTCTCCTTGTGTCCAGTCTGGACCTCCCCAGCTGCCCTTTGCATTAATTCTTTCTTTTGCCGGCTGTTCTCTACTATGTCAAAAGGATCCACCATCTCTGAAACCACCCTTCAAGCCCTCCCAGGACTCTCCTCCACTGTCCTCAGGCTCCACTCCACTGAGCACAGAGCCCCTTTGTCCCTATGTAGTGATCATGTGCTTGAGGCCACGGGCACCTGGACAAGAAGGTCGGTTCTTTTCTACAGGAAGGAAACCACAGAACCCCAGTGTTTTGAAGGCAGATGAGAGGCAGCCACCAGAGGCCAAGGCAAGCCAGACCTGTCTGTCCTTGCAGCTTCTGTCTGAAAGCAACCCTTGGACATATGGGGAGTTTTGGAGGTGGAGTTCCATTTCAGCTGTGGGTGCCTGGACCGGAATGACAGCTCTTCTCCCCAGGAAGGAAAGGGCAGAGCCCCAGGGTTTCAAAGGCTGATTAGTGGTGGCTCAAGGAGGCCAAGGCCAGCCAGACCTGTTTGTCTTGGCAGCTTTTGTCTTGGAGCGATCCTTGGATAGAGGGAATTTGGGAGGCCAAATCCCAGTTTTGTCCATGGACGTCTGGCCAAGAAGGACAGTTCTTTTCCATTGGCAGAAAAGTGAGGAGCCCCAGTGTTTCAAAGGCAGATGAGAGCTGGCCCTCAGGAATGCAAGGGGAGCTGGCAGCTTTTGTCTGGGAGCTATTCCTTGGATAGATGGAATTTCAGAGGTGGATTCCCAGTTTTGGCCATGGATGGCTGGACTTGAAAGATGTTTTTTTCCATGGGAAGAAAAGCACAGCCCCCCCGTGTTTTGAAGGCAGATGAGAGGTGGCCCCTAAGAGGCCAAGGCCAGCCTGAGCTGTCTGTCCTGGCAGGTTTCACATGGGAACAATCCTCGGATAGAATCAAATTTGGAGGTAGAATCCTAATTTCAGCCATGGGTCCCTGGAGGAGAAGGACAGTTCTTTCCCACAGAAAGGAAAGCAAGGAACTCCAGCATTTCAGGGGCAGATGAGAAGCAACCCTCAACATGCCAAGGTCAGCCGGACCAGGCAGGTGGCCCCAGGGGGCCAAGCCAACCAGTCCTGTTCCATGTTCTTTGGATCCTTGGGGCCCTGCAGCATCACAATTTTGTTCCCCTGAGGCCCAGCAATATCACAGTGGTCTCCTTGGCTCTACAGCGGCACAAAGGCCCCTTGCTTCCATGAGGCCTTGCTGTGTCCAAACGGTTTCCTTGCTTCCATGGGGCTGCAAAATAACACTATGGCCCACTGGTTCCATGAGGTCACAGAGTGTCACAGTGGTCTCCATGATTCCATAAGGTCCTGCAGTGTCACAATGGCTCCTTGGTTCTATTGGGCTCCCCAGGATCACAGTGGCCCCTTGGTTCCACAAGGCCTGGCTGTGTCACACTGGCCCTTTGCTTCCATGAGACCTTGCAGTGTCACAATGGTTTCCTTGGTTCTATGAGGCCCTGTGGTGTCACAATGGCCCCTTGATTCCATTGGGCCTCTTACTGTTACGTAGTTCTTAGTTCCGTGATGCCCTGTAGTGTCACAGTGGTCTCCTTGGCCCCATGGTGCCACGCAGTGTCCCAAGGGCCCCTTGGTTCTATGAGGCCTGGCTGTGTCACAATGGCCCCTGGCTCCCATGAGGCCCTGTGATGTCACAATGGTCTCATTGGTTCCACGAGGCCCTGCAGTTCCACAATGGCCCTTCGGTGTCACAAGGCCTTGAAGTGTCATAATAGTCTCAGCGGGTTCCCCCGCTGCTTCACAATGGCCTCCTTGGTTCCGTGATGCCCCGTAGCGTAACAATGGTATCCTTGCTTCCACACAGTCAGAATGGCCCCGTGGCCTCATGGAGCCCCACAGTGTCACTGCGATCCCCTTGATTCCACGAGGCCCTGCCGTGCTACAATGACCCCTTGGTTATACAAGGCCCTGCGGTGTCACAATGGCCCCTTGGTTCTGAAGTGTGCAAGAGCCTAATCATAGGAGAAAGGCTCCAAAAAATGCTTTGTCATTATCACTGCTCAGCACCAGAAAGGCTTCAAAAGTGCTTCGTCATTATGGCTGCTTATCATAATCACTTTTGAACGCCTGGAAACTACGTGCCGTACGGGCCGTGCATAGCCCGCCTGGAGGCCCATAAAAAGGAAGGCAAAACTGGTGCAAAATGTGGAGGCGAAAGCGAAAGGTAGAATCCCTGCCCTTTGCCTTTCCCCACACCACCACCACCGCCAGCCACGAGACACCCTGAGGCCTCCGGGAGCCGACGCCGCCCGCCTGGGGAGAACCCCCCAATCCTTCACCCTGGACTGAAATCCCGAGTGAGCTGTGCAACCCCTACCCCTGCTCCTTCGTCCCAGGCGGACCGAGGTTCAGCTGCAAGCATGGAGCCTGCATCTCGGAGGACGGGCCGCCGCTTTCCAGCCAAACTGCTCCAGAGATGGGAAGAGGCAGATAAGACGCTTCAAACAGCAGGAAAAAAAAAGGCAAAAACTTCTCCACTTCCCCCACCCTGTCTCAGCAGCAACAAAGGTAGCACAGTGTGGTGGTGACTTATCCTATGCTTTTAGAGTAACCTTGGCTTTTTCTAACTCTTCTCTACTTTTCTCCTTCTTTCTCTTTGCCTCTCTTACCATTAGATAAACAGATACCCATTTTTTTGGCACCAACATTTAATCTCGTTTGGTTTTAATCTCGTCTCTGGGAATATTTTGAACCTTCAAAGTTCTTTCCTTTTTATACTCAGAGATTTTGTTTTCTTTGCCCTTCTGGGTGTAAATCGGATAGTAACAAAGTGTCATAATGGTCTCCACGCTTCCATGAGGCCCCACGATGTCACAATGGACTTTTGGTTCCATGAACTTTCGTTCTGTCAGCAACAGTCTCCTTGGGTCCGCAGTGTCACAATGGACCCTTGGCTCCATGAGGTTCAGTAGCGTAACATGGACGCCTTGATTCCATGAGGTTGTGTAGTGTCACAATGATCTCCTTGCTTCTGCGGCCCTGCTGTGTAACAATGGGCCTGTGGTTCCATGAAGTTCTGTACTGTCAACCATGATCTCCTTGCTTGCACAGTGTCATAACTGACCCTTGGTTCCATGAGGCGCCTGGCCTCCAACAGCCTCTAAGAGACCCTTATGGCCCCTCAAGGCCCCTCACAGCCCCTCATGACCCCTCGGTGCCCCTCACAGCTCCCCAGGGCCCCTCATGGCAGCTCACAGTCCCTCACAGTTCATGGCCCCTCATGACCCTTCACAGCCCCTAACAATCTCTCATGGCCCCTCACAGCACCTCATGGCCCCTCATGGCCCCTCACGGCCCCTCACGGCCCCTCACGACTCCTCATGACCCTTCACAGCCCCTAACAAACCCTCATGGCACCTCACAGCCCTTCACAGCCCCTCATGGCCTCTCACAGCCCAAGGCATGGGACTCCTTCCGAAGGAGAAGAGATCGGGCTCTGCTTGTTCTCCTTTTATTTTGGTCACTTCACAGTGATGAGTAAAGGAAAGCTGAAATGGAGCCTTTCCCCAGCATTTCCCTCTGGGATAATTGCGGGGCTGAAGCTCTGTGCTGGCGCTGGCCCATGTGTGAACATCGCTGCAGCCCCCCACAGCCTTTGCTGTCCCCCGTGTCCATTCCCGGTCCCTGAGACCCGCCCAGCTCTGGCAGCAGCAGGAGCCACCGCGCAGTGGGCCCTGTACCGGCACAGCCGGGGCTCCCGGCCAAGAGCAGCAGCAGCGCCAGCCCCTTCCCACCTGCTTGTGCCTCGGCTTCCCAAGAGGTTTTTCCCGGTGAATTTCTGGACTAGAGACACAATCAGCCACAAACAGACCTGATTCCTCAGAGCCCGGCTGTGCTGCCCTGATGCAACCTTCAGAGAAAGAAAGGATCCGGTTCCAGCACTGTTCCCAGCACTGTTTCACTCATCCTCAGGTGACAGCAGGAGGCTTTTCTTGCATTTGCCTTGGGAATTACAGATCATGGCTGCTCTTCCCCCTCTTCTGGTTGCCACTTGAATTTTATCTGAAAAACTGCAATTGCCTCTTTTGATCGGTGCTAGCCACAGTGCTTTTCTGATGGGGAATTCAGATGCTTTGTTGCAGGCATCCTGATTAGCAGATCTTGAAATGTTCACAGGTCTATAAGCAAAAAGTCGAGGAGAATGAAAGCCATACAGGCCACATTCACAGCGCTCAAACACAGCCCTGTTGCTGGTGCTCTTGAAATAGAATCAGCTGCCAGAGGCCAGCACAGAAATTGCCTCTGGAGTGTGGAATGAAACGAAAAAATCCACCGGGAGAAAGAGGAAGCAGAACTTCTGCACTCGCTTCATTGCTTCTTCCCAGCAGCAGGAGACGTGGATGTCCAGAGGTACGTCCCGCTGCTGCTGACCACAGTGAGAGCACAGCCTGCTGCCCAGTCCCAGCGGGACCCCGAGCCCAGCCCGGGGAGCTCCCGCAGCGTCGGCAGCTCAGCGGACGCGGTGCCAGGGCCGCAGCCCCGGGAACACGCCCGCCCATTGTGGGGCAGCGGCGCAGGCCCAATGTCCTGCGGCCCAAACTTGCTGCTGCTGCTGCTGCTGCTGCTGCTACGCAAGGCCCATCCTTCTCCCCCTGCTCCTCTCCCAGCACGGCGCAAATTGCACCTCGCGGGATGCTTCCCCAGAGGCTGCTCAGGCGCCCCGCTCCTCTTTCCACCTGAGCGTCACTGCGGAGGAATCTTTGGCGCACTTCCGTAAGCCCGGGCCTCTCGCTTCGTGCTGAATCGGGGATGCAAATGGCCTTGTTAGGAAAGTCAAAAGCCAAGGGAACGGATTAGGAATTATTCAAAAAAAACTACCCTTCTTCCAGGCAAGGTACACCAAGTCATTTCCCGCATTTCTCCTTTGCTGATTCTTTCAGTCGCCTGCTCGGCGAGCTCCAGCTTCTTCTGCTGCTTCCTGTGAACCGATTGCACTCTCGATTTGAGCACCAACGCACCAGATGTGCAAGCATCTACGCTGAACTCAGAAACCAACTGCCTCTGTCAGACCATTTTCACAGTCCAGCTCACTTGCAAGATGTCCACTGAGAGCTTGGAAGGATTAGCCCCCAGCTCTCCACTTCTGGCTGCAGGCTCCGGAGATTCTTTCTCTCCATTCAGCCAGCCTAACAATTGCTGCTACCCCCTCCTCCTGTTTCCTTAGCCTACAACAGTAACAACGAAAACCTTACCCACGGCACAACTCGCTAGTCCACCAGGAGGAGAAAGGACAAGTTGTCAAGCTCTCAAAACCTTGGTCCTGCTTTGCTGCAAGAGTCCTGCTGCACGCACAGTGTGGCAAGCCAAGAGAAGCTGCATGTGATGGCACATCTTGTGACAGGAGCTCCAGCTCGGTCTCCAGGAAAGGGTCTTGAAAAGAGCAAACATCACTGTGGACAAGATTCTTGCAAAAGCAAAACAGCTTCCCAGAAGGGACATGCAAACGGAAAGAAACAACCCAAGATGTTCCCGTATACTATTAATTGCTTCCCTTCTATGCTCCCCTTTTCTGTCTTGCACTAGTTCTACCTCACAGTCCTTCCAAACTGATCTTACCTCAAACACCTAGGACTTAGCAAGTTTGAGACACTCTACAATACCAAGAGCTACACACAGCTTGCCTTCTCCCTGTTTGGCTTTGAAAGCAATGCTGGAGACCCCAGAAGCCTGCCAAGGGAAGATTTTAGAGCCCAGTGCCTTGCTCGGCTCTGGCTTCTAGAGACAGGGCATGTGCTCCCATGGGACTGCACCCTCAGCAGTGACAACAGACAGCAGCAGCAACAAAGGTGATTCCCATGACACTGTCGCAGGGCTCAAGACTCCGTGTCTTGGCTTCACATGGCAAAGCTCACTGTCCGTTTGGACAGACTCAGCATCCAAACTAGTCTGCTTTTCTACCTGTGTCAATGAACAGAAGGAGAGGGAAACCAGCCAGCAGTTTCTTTGCAGAGAGGGCCTTTGTTCCAGGCTGAAAGTGCTGGATTGGCAGGGAGGAGGCAAACAGCTGAGAGCTTAGCTGCTCTATTGGACCGGCATCAGAACTCAGCAAAAAGAGTGTTTCCATTCTTTTATTTGAAGCCTCCTATCGGCAGTCTCCGATTTTCACCTGGAACCGGACAAGAAAACAGCAACAGCCCTGCCGACGAGGGCACCGCGCCGGGCACGGCCCCGCCGCTCGCACTGCCCACGCCGAGCGGCCGGGGAGCAGCGCTGCACCGCGCAGGGGCTGCACGTCTCCCTCCTCACGTCCTGCTCTGCCCTCCCACGGGGCTGCCTCTGCCTGGCGCTGGCAGGCTCCTCATTCAGCACTTTGCTCTGCTCCAGGCGAAAAGCGCGGACAGCGCTTTGGTTGCTCGCGAGCAAGAGACCGCGGCGCGGGGCGAGCCAGCAGCAGCAGGGGCAAGTTGCAAGACTGCCGCAAGGAAGAGTTACAATCTGGTGAAGAAGAAGCTAAACAAGACGGTGCGTTTGGCGCGGCTGCGGGAGGAAGAGATGCTCCGGGACTCCGCTTCGGCCCCGGAGCGGCCCGTGCTGGCGCGGGGCGCGCGGGGCTCGGCCGCGGGGCGCGCGGGGCAAAAACGGACACCCGGGCAACAGACACACGGACACGCGGACCAACGCTCCCAGCGCTTCGGCGGCAGCAGCGGCAGCAGCAGCAGCGGCAGCAGCGGCAGCAGCAGAAGAGCAATACAAGAGCAGCGGTTCTCCAGACCCTCTGCGTTCCTTCTCCTGTTCCTCCTCTCCTTCTCCCAGTGTCCCGCATCCCCTGTCCCGCTCTCCCTTCAGTGCTCCACCCCCTCCGCCCCTTCCGCGGCCTCCCTCTCCCCATGCCAGGCCGGGCCATGCGCCCGGCCCGCCCCCGGCCCCGGGCGGGGCTGCGCCCTCCCCGCCCCCGGGCGTCCCGCCGCGGTCTCGCCTCCGCCCGGCTCTTGCCCTACTGGCGGTGGCGCCGCTGGGCGGGCATCAGTGCCTGCCTCTTGGGCAGCACTGTTAGCCTCTGGCTCCGGCTGGCCCGGCCCCGGCCCCGGCCCCGGCCCCGGCCCCGGCCCCGGCTCCTCCCGGGACCCGCCGAGGAGACAGACGGCGCGGCCGCTCCCGCCGCGTCCGCGGCGTCTTCCCCGGTCCGAGCTCTTCCGCTCGGCAGCGCGGCCCCCGCCCCCGAGCCGCCGGTGTCCCCTTCGAAAGAGGCAACATCTGGGGATACCCGGCCCGGGGCGGTTGAGGAGCGCCCGGCGGCCGTTTCTGGCCCCGGGCCGAGCGCTGACAGCCGCGTCTCGCCGGCAGGGAATGCGCTGCAGGGCCTGAGGGAGCGCTACCTGGAGGGTTCGCTGCTGGGGCGCGGCGGCTTCGGCAGCGTCTTCGCGGCCACGCGGCTCTCGGACGGCGCCCCGGTGAGTGGCGGGGCCGGCGGCGGGCGCAGGAGGCGGGGGGCAAAGGAGGGCGCAGGAGAAGGAGGATGGGGCTCGGCAGGGCGGGCGGCGAGCTCAGCCCGCTGCTCCCCTTGGCTTGCAGGTGGCCATCAAATGGGTGCCACGGACCCGCATCCGTCATTGGGGCGAGCTGGTGAGTGAGCGGGGGGGATGGGGTGGGGGTGGTGGGCAGCGGGAGAAGGCGGGGCATGACGGGCGGGGATGAGCCGAGGCCCGGGAGGGTGGAAGGCGCCAGGACGCCTCGGGGGAGAGCGGGCGTGGGGGCAGCGGAGGGCGCAGAGCATCCCGGGCTGGGCGAGGGCTTCCCGAGCCCTGGCACGGCATCAGCCCCACTGACGGCATCGTGCTCCTCCCGCAGCCCAACGGCACCAGCGCACCACTCGAGGTCGTGCTGCTGGACAAGGTGTCCACCGGCTTCCCTGGTGTGGTGCAGCTCCTCGAGTGGCTCGAGCTGCCCAGCAACGTGGTGCTGGTGATGGAGCGGCCGGAGCAGTCTCAGGACCTGCTCCATTTCATTCGAGCGCGGGGCTTCCTGTCCGAGGAGGTGGCACGGGAGCTGTTCCGCCAGGTCCTGGAGGCCGTGCGGCACTGCACCAGCTGCGGGGTCCTTCACAGGGACCTGAAACCAGAGAACATCCTGGTTGACCTGGCCACGGGCCAGGCCAAATTGATTGACTTTGGCTGCGGCACCTACCTGCAAGACACAGCCTACACCAGCTTTGCAGGTGAGTCCTCACCAGGGTAGGCTCCCGGTGCCGGCATCTCGCGGCCCAACCTGGCTGTGGCAGCGGGGATTCTCCCTTTTGATGCCAGTCATGGGACCGAGTTTTCAGCCCAGTTGCTTTTGAGTGCGGGTGGCCGGGGGGCCATCTTCCAGCCCTGCTGGCAGCCTTCGCCAGCCACTCTGCCCAGGACTGGCGCTGGGGCTGGGGCAGCCAGTGTGACAAAAACACACCCATGGGTGGGGGTAGCAGAGGGGGGGGGGCCAGAAGCTGTGCACCCGCCGGTTTGGTGTGCAGGCAAGAACCGGCTTGGACTGCTCAGCTCGCCTTGTTTGCCTTGGCTTCAGAATGTTTTTTTGGGGCAATGCAGGCAGGGAGGGTGAAGGCATGGTTTTCCCACCCCCGGCACTGAGCGGGTTTTCCCTTTGCATGGAATGCTTGAGCCTTGCCAGGGCTTCCGCTGCCCTCTTGTGACACCGGTGGCTTCTTTTACAACCCCCAGTTTGTCCACAAGTCACAGGCGCTGGCGAGAGGGCAGCGGGTCATGCCGCGTGCCACCGGTGCGGCCCCTGCGTGCCCAGGGATGCTGGGGCGAGGCTCCGGGAGCAGGCAGCATCCCGCTAATGAAGTGCCTCTCTATTCCGTAGGAACACCAGCGTACAGCCCCCCGGAATGGACCCATTTTGGCTGGTACTACGGCGAGGCAGCTACCGTCTGGTCCCTGGGCATCGTGCTGCACCAGATGGTCTGCGGGCGGCACCCGTTCCCGAAGGGCCGGAACATCAGCTGGGGCCAGCTGTCGCTCCCAGAACGGCTCTCTCAAGGTGGATGCTCATCCCTGCGGCACGGGGGGAATAGCAGTACTGGGAGACAGCAGCGGGCTCATGAGCATCCCGCTCTGGCAGCTGCCGAGGAGGTGGCACATGCCTCGCTCTCCTGCTCTCCTCCAAAACAAAGAATGGATGGGAAAGTTCAGGCACAGCTCGGAGCCCCCATGGCATGGCCTGGGCATGGCAATAGTGGGGCAAAGCGGACAGGAGCCTTCTGCAACTGACCGGCGCTTTCTGGTTTCTCCCCACAGACTGCAAGGAACTGATCAGATGGTGTCTGTCCCTGCACTCCTTGGACAGGCCCTCATTAGAAGACCTGTCGTGTGATCCTTGGCTGCAGGATATTCATCATCCATAGAAGAAGGGAGAGAGCCACAGGCACACTTTGATCCAGGGAGCCGGTAAGTTACAGCTCCACACGTGCCTTGGCCAGAAGAAGCCAAGAAACGCAGGCTTTTTTGCCCTGCCTGTATTGCTGCGCAGGGGTCGTCAGATGGGGACCCGCAGCCCTTGTGCTGGCGCTGAGCTGCTCTTCCCAGCACTGGTGGCCGCCGTGCAAGCTGCTTTTGCTTGTCCTGCTTCACTGACAGCCGGGGCCCTGGGCGGGGCACTGACAGCCTGCTCTCAGCCGCAGGGAAGAAGGAGCCCCTGGAGAAGCTGTACTCCTGCTGCTGCTGGAGACATGGAGGACGACGTCAAGGATGGCAAGCTCTTCCTCGACCTGGCCACCGGCAAGCTGAAGATGATGGGCTTCGATTCTGGCACCTTCTTCAAAGCCAGGCTCCACAGCGAATTTACAGATGAGTCCACAGCCAGGGGGATGCTCCCAGATTTGGGCATTGCACGGCCTGGCCGGGAAGCAAAGGTTCCCCCCTTTGCTGGGGCGGATGCAACTAATTCTTCAGCCGGCTGCCAAGCTGCTTTTCGGCAGGGCGGGCGGGATGGGCTGGGGTGCTTAGGAAATGGGAGTCGGCCCCTGGCCCTGCCAACAGCCCCCACCGCCCACTGTTCCCCGGGCTGGGGCTGGGGCAGCCAGCCCGACACAAACAAGCCCCCATGGCAGGAGCAGAGGTGGCACTCCAGGAGCTGTGCACGGGCTGCTTTGTTTTGCAGGAAAGGAAGGGCTTGGGCTGCTCCACTCGGCTTGTTTGCTTTGGGCTCGCTGTGCCTGTTGGGGGTCAGTGCGGGGGGGAGGGGAGAAAGCGTGGGCTTCCCTCGCCCGAGGGTGGGTTTTTCCCCAGCATGTAGGGAAGGTTGGGCCTTCCTCAGGCCCCCAACAGAGAGAAGACTTTTTACCTTTTTTCTTGTTTCTCCTTTTTGTCTGTAATCCCTTTTCATTAATTTGTTGTTTGTTTCCCTTAAAGGAGGTGTTGTAGGTGGTGTCCAGTCTGGATCGGGAAGTGCTTGGGACCAGCTGCAGCGTGGATGGGACGGGGCCTTGGAGAAGGCTGAGGACATCGCTTGGGAGCAGCTTTTCTTCCGGCGGCGGGTGGCGTGCGGTGGGTCCCCGTCTTCTTGGCACGGCTGGGATAAGGGCTTTTGGGAGATGGCAGCGAGCACAGGAGCATCCCAATGGGCAGCTGCTGAGGAGGTGGATCTGCCACGGCTGGCTGCGGGCGGTGGCACGTGTCCTGCCATCCTGCTCTCCTGCCAAAGGCAGCAGTGACGGGCGGCTTCGGGCACCGCTCTGAGCACAGCCAGCACGGCCTGGGCACCACGGGCGGCTGGGACAAGGGGGACAGCAGCCTTCAAGTGACGGGCGGTTTCTGCTTTCTCTCCTTGCAGCCGGGCTCTGTGGATGCTGAGGCTGCTCTGGGCTCCGCCAGGGCTCTGCTGCGGCTCAGCACCGGGCCGGAAGAAGCCAAAGAAGAACCGGTGTGAGCCGCAGCAGAGACGTGCTCGAGCATTTCGGCAACGCAGCTCAAGCCTGCAGAGTGCACGCCTCCAGGGGAAAACATGACACCCCCCCCGCCCCCAAAATAAACTTGTTCAATAACTTGTGAAATGAAATCAATCTGGGATGACCCCAAATGGCATTTCTCAGCTTGCTCAAGCTTTAGCTCAGCCCTTCTCTGAACAGTTCTCTGCCCCGCCTGCCTTTTACTTCACAAGTGCTCCCTCTTTTCCCCCAGTGAGTTGCCAGCTCAGGGCAGTCTCTGTCGCACTGTAGCCTTCCTTGATGCCTTTGACCACGAGGAGGAGCGAGCCCCAGGTTTAGGGACTCATCCTGTCACTGGCAGAAGAACAGCAATGTCTCAGAGGTCCGGTGAGACCTGAGTGTCATTCAAGAGCTGCCCTCCAGGCCTCAGCTCTCCTCACTGTTAGCTTCCCACTGCCCCTTTTCCTCGTCCTTCCAGCAGGATGAGCTCTGTGAATGCCCTTGACCCTCCCCACTCCTGCCAGCCCAGCCACCCAGCTCAGTTTGGCTTAAGCTGAAGCTTCTTTGTCTCCTCTGGCACGCCAGTGCAGTTCCCTCTGCGGGGAGCAGCAGCCCCAGAGCACAGCAGGCAACAGCGCAGGCCGCACCTGCACCGGCTCCCCTCCACGCGTGGCTGGGCTCTTGGTGGCAACTAAATGCTCCCTGTTTGCAGCTGTCCCTGGAGGATGGCCCCAGGGCAGAGCCCAGCCCGGCTCCCACTGCATCCCCCGGAGCTTGGGGCAGACAGTGGTCCCAGAGCTGAGGTTCATGGTGCGCAGCCGGCGCTGTGGCTCGCAGTCGGTGTTTGCAAGTGTTGCGTTCTCACCTCCTGCAACTTGTGGGGAAAAGGAGCTGTGCGGCCGGGCCAGCACTGCCCCTCTGGGCAGTGACACGGCTGAAGGTCTTTGCTGTTGCAGAGGAGCCGGCATGGAGCCTTAGCAGGGCCTGGCAGGTGTGGAGCCGGATCTCGCCCGCTGTCCGGGGCTCGCTGCCCGCCAACCGCCCCCACCCGCCGCGCTCCCTTCTGCAGGGACGGAAGGCTCTGGCTGCACAAGGGTTCCCATAATGTCTTTGTACCCGTGGCTGCGGAACGAACACGGAGAGCGAAAGTGTCAGTCACGTTGCTTGCACATTCCTTCCTTTAGATACAAGGCACAGATCTCTTAAAAGGATAGGCAGGGATAGAGATTTCCCACATAGCCCTCTTTGGCGTAACTCACCTTGTAAGCTGGCGTCAGGGGCATTTTTTTCCCGGCCCTGTGGGAGTAGGTGTCCAAGAGCTGAAGTGAGCAGCATTTAGAAGCAGTTTCAAGATTTCTAGGCAGGAAGTGGAGCTGACAAGCATCTGTGTAACTCACCGTATTCATCGTGGAGACACGAGACCTGGAAAAATCCCAGCTCTCTGTGCATTTGTGCAAAAGGGGGAAGCAGCAGAAAGACTTTGTGTCTGCTTGTCCAAGCTCCAAGGAGCTGGGGTGGCAAAGGGTGGCCTGGGCTGGTGGCAGGTGAAGTCCTGTTTCATGTCATCATAGAGTGGCACAGGACAAAGCTAAAAGCACCCACAGCCACACTGATGAAGTCTTTCTGATGCTGCACATCCTAGAGGAAAAGCTGCTGTCACACAATCCATTGGTATTTATAACTTTTATTTGCAATACTTTAGGTCCAAGTTTCAAACCGCAATATTTTTACACTCAAGACACGGTCATGCACAATCCATATTTCAATTTCCTATTGCTTCAACCACAATTTAAAATAACTTAATATTGACAGCAAAACGCAAAATACTTAAAAAAGGATGCTGAGGTCAGTGAGATGGATCCATGCCATCAGCACATTTGCAAAGTAAATAACTTTGTTCTCTTTTTAAAAAGATCAGTTACCTCTTAATCCAAAGTTACAGAAGATTTTTCACTACACATTTGGTTTTTTCTCTTTCATATTTTTTCTGGTTTTTCTTTTTTCTAATTTTTTTTTTTTAAGAGATAACACGTCTTAAAAAAGGATTGTACAGCAAAATGAGATACATTTCTGCTCAACAATGAAAATGTAGGCTCCTCCTCTGTTTACTTTTGTCTGGATACCCTGAAGAAAAAATCTAGCAGACACCAGCAGAGGTGTAAAGGGGTTGCTTTGGACTAAAGTGGAGTTTAGCACTGGTGACATCCTGACCCAGTCAAGAGTTGCAGAATTCTTTTGCAGATCTCGAACCATGTGCTTGCGGGCACAGCACCTGCAGTGCTGATGCACCAGGGCACAAGAAGAACTCTCTTATTCCCGCACCGAATTTGGGCTCTGCCCAAGCAGGAGGTGCTGCAGTGCTTTGCTCCTCGTTGCCGTGTGGAGCAGCTCCCTTCCTGCTGGCTGAGCTGCTCAGGCAGAGCCCGGCAGCTCCTGACCCTGAAGGGCTGAGGCCTTTCCCCTGCTGCTGTGCTACAGACGGATTCAGCAGCATTGCTGTACGTGGGGATACACAGCGGGACCAAAAGCAGTTGCCTTTGTAGACCCTAAGCTGAAAGGTGAAAAATCTCAAGAGACGAGGATGGAAGAGACTGGCAGGCTGCCTGTTTGCTGTGCTGCCCCACTTGTGAGCGGCCCAGCTTTGCGTGAGGCAGAGTGAGAACAAGGGGCAGCTCCCTCCCTCCCAGCCCCGCAGCCAAGGGGTCCCTCCAGTCCTGGGGCTTGGGGCACCATCAGAAGCTTCCAAGCAAAGGTTATCTTTGAACTTGCTCATTCATGAAATGCGCACGGTCATGAGCGCTCTGATAGATGTATCCACCCATTAGTGAAACATGGATTGACCTTTCTGTATTTGGAAGCTGGACAAGGCCATGAAATCTGACATCTGGCCTTGTTTGGGGCTGTATGGTCCAAGTCAACTCCCTTGCTTCCTCCTTGAGCCCTGGCCAGGCTTTGGGAGAAACAAACGGGAGAATGAAACCAGATGTTCCCACGCTAGAAGTGCTGTCGGTTTGTTAGTTCAACACTATCAAAGGTGGGCCCTCTCACAGGGAGGTTGGAAGCCTCACCTGTGGGTGGAGGCACCTGCAGGAACTCCCAGTGTCCGGGAATGGCTCTCCAGTCCTTGGCTGTGACAGCTTCCCCCAGCTGATGGGTGGCTCTGGGTGATGGTAAAGTCTGAGGGTAACTGCTGCTGTCTCTTTCTTAATCACTACGGGCAATCTTTGGTAGGGATGATTGGGTGCATTGCTGAGCTTCTCCTTTTGTGATTCTTTGCTGCTTTGAACTACAGTAAATGACGCTGATTCCTTGAGTTGGTGTCTATGTCTTTGGTGCTGACCCTGCCCACTGGTAAAACAAATTTGGTATAGTCTGGCCGGATCACAACAAAATGCTGCTTTTTAAATGTAAGTGTAAGGAATCGGTCCCATCCAAAATTCCTGCATGGGAAGACCTTCCCTAGGGTTTGCTGGCTGTGGCGTGGGCTGAGGTCGGAGCTCCGTGCGAGCAATGAGGACGTCAATTGAAAGAAGCTGAAGCACTGGATGTATTAAAATGCATCCCAAAATTGCATATGGAAAAAGGAAAAGAACTTGTGGGTTTGGGAAGATGAGGGTGAATTTTGTTAACAGCATCTCGGAAACAGCACCAACAGAAGGAACGATTGTTGTTGAAACGCTCCCACATGGAGCGACAGAAGAAGTTTTTAATCTTGAGCTTGGATTTGTTTGAGCAAAGGAAATAATAATAATAACAACAATGAGAATAATAACAAAAAATAATGATCTACATGTATATAATATAATATAATAAAAATCAATGTTTATGTTTTCACATGTATATCATGACATTGTGAAATAATGCTCCAAATACCCATTTGTTAGCTTTGGCTGCTCAGGGATATAAGACTAAATACGCTACAGAAAAGGACTGGCCAGGACCCCAGCATCGCTGGGAGACTGTGGGAGATTGTATACAACAGATGAAGGAGGAAGGGATGAAAGTGGCTGTTTTTATAGGGTTTGCTGACGCTAGGACGTGGAATGCTTTGTCTGTTACTGCGAAAAATAAAGTGAGTAAGACTGCTGGGTTTTTCATATCCCAGACTATCCACAAGCTGCAGAACTGATTGAACAGATGAAGGGGTTGTTAAAAGAACAGTTGAAAAATATAGGAGATGGGAATGTGTCGCAATGAAAAACCCACCTCCCAGATGTGCTCCATATCCTTAACAATGGGCCCACTGGGGAAATGGAAACCCCCTGGATGCGCATGGCTGCACCCAATTTGCAAATAGAACCACGGACATTGACACTTTGACTTCCTGGGAAATTGTTCCAGGGGTGATGGTCCCTGACAGGGCCATCGCAGAGGCTGCAGGGCTGGACCTTTACGCATTAGAATTAATTAGGAAAAATCAGAAGCAAATGAGAGTTATCAGTACCGGCACAGGAATTCAGGTTCCTCCGGGACACTTTGGTTTGATAACTGCCCACTCAAGCTTGGCCTTGACAAGTGTTCATATGGTGGGAGGAGTGGTTGGTGCAGATTATCAAGGAGAAATTAAAGTAGTTCTGTTAAACAATAGTGAACAACACTGGATTATTCAACCCCACGGCAGGGTAGCACAGTTATTGATATTGCCAGTTTGTAAAACAACCGTGAAAAAAGGACATCCACTTCACATCACTACTGTTCATGGAGATAAAGGGTTTGGATCCACCAGTCCTGATCATGGAGCCAGAGTGTGGGTCCAGAGGCCAAATGGCCCGCCCGAGCCAGCTGAAGTAAGAGCTGTAAACAAAGACAACACTGTTTGAATCCTGAAACCTGGGTGAGAAAGATGGGCACATGTCCCTGCAGCCAAGTGTTCTGTGAGAGAACAAAGAGATGTTACAGGATATTGTTTTGCAGAGCCTGCCAGACCAAATCTCCCTGTTTGCCCCAATGGTCCCTTTGGAAAGTGCTCTGATCCACGGCGCTCGATGTGAAGACTGATGTGCCACTGAGTGAGTGACTTCTGCAGACAGAAAGGGACCACTTAACAGTGAAACTATTGTTGATCTTGTTGATTTAATGTTGTCCTTGTAATCGGAGCACTGGTTGGGAAAATAGCTTTCTAACAGCAGGAGCAGAGATAGGGAACTCATTTAACCTCAGTAATTGCTGGGTGCGTGCAAGTCCAGAAGGATCCGATGACTGGCCTTGGCTGGCCCATCTGGCCCAACCCAAATGGTGGGTTAGAAACTTGAGCACAGTTCACGATAAAAACAGAGCTCTAGACCGAGGGTGGCGATCCCCGACCGCTGCCTTTTCATAGAAAAGGCATTTCTTGCCTAAATCGGATAAAGAGGAATATGTGTAGGAAAAAGTGTCTGTGGATGGATGTTGTCTCCTGGAATAGGTTGTATGCACCCACACTGTAAACTGTTCAATTGCAGCCAGTATAAAGGGAAATGGAATCAAACTCACGGACAGCTCTTTAATCATGGCTGGGTTAAGCGTTCCTATGAAGATTGTGAAAAGATACCCTTAAAGCACTTCCCGTATGATATTTTGGCTTGTCAACAAAGAATTTCTAATACTTAAATCTAAGATTGTAGGATGAAAAGAATTGTTATGAAGGTTGCAGTTCGTCTCTAGGTCAAAGGACTGATTGAAGTAGTGAGGCCTGAACAACAGGCCCTGACTGAGGCCTGAACAACAGGCTCTGAGCCAAAGTTGACATCTAGATGAACCTTCCAACCAAATGTTCTATTTGTATCTGCTCATTAACAAAGCATTAGTAGCAATATGCTCTATGTTCATTGGTGAAACACGGATTGACCTTTCTGTATTTAGAAACTGGACGAGGCCCCATCTGGCCTTGTTTGGGGCTTTAGGATCAAACTCCCTCGGTTCCTCCTTGAGCCCTGGCCAGGCTTTGGGAGAAACCAAACAGGAGAATGAGACCAGATGTTCCCACACTAGCAGTGATGTCGGCTTGTTTGTTCAACGCTGTCAAAGCTGGGCCCTCTCACAGCGAGGTTGAAGCCTCGTTGCCCGCAAAGGTGGATGCACCTGCAGGAACTCCCAGGGTGCGGGAATGCCTCTCCAGTCCTTGGCTGTGACAGCTTCCCCCAGCTGATGTGAGGATGTGGATGATGGCAAGGCCTGAGGGTAACTGGTGCTGTCTCTTTCTTGATTACTGTACGCAATCTTTGGTAGTGATGATTGGGTGCTTTGCTGGGCTTCTCCTTTTGTGATTCTTTGCAGTTTTGCATTCTAATAACTTACACTATTCCTGAACTTGGTGTCTGTGTCTTTGGGGCTGACCCTGCCCACTGGCAAAACAGACGCTGAGGGCCCTCGGAGAACCAAAGGTGCCTTGTGACACCGTGGGGCCTCGTGTAACCAAGGGCACCCCAGTGACAGCGTGGGGCCCAAAGGAACCAAGGGGCCAGCGTGGCACTGCAAGGCCTCGTGGAACCATGGAGAGCATTGTGACACTGAGGGGAGTCTTATAATAATCAAGGGTCCATTGTTTTCCTCTCCCTGCCCCGGCCCCAGCCCTGCAAAGAAGCCCAGTCCTGTCTGGCCCTGCAGCAGGAACTGGAGGCACTGGAGGTGCGGGACAGTGACTCTGTGTCTGGAATGCTCAGGAGATCCTCAGCTCGGGCAGCTCCTGCAGCCCCAGGGCCCCGCTGCCCAGCACAGCAGCAGAGAGTTGGCTCTGGGGCTCCTCAGGCTGCTCCTGCTGCTATCCCAGGGACAGGGCAGCCTCTTGCCAGGGCTCCTCTGCACACACACGAGCTGCTGCTCTTCTCCTGGCCCATCCCAGCTCCCCACAGAGCCTTTCCCAGGGGAACACGTCTGTGCTGGCCTGAGCAGCCCTTGCTGTAGCCTCTGCCCTGCTGCCCACAGCCCCCGAGCTGGGGGTGCTGCTCTGCAGAGCATGGGGGCTGTGCTGCCCGGGGCCATGGGCTGCCTCTGCTGGGCTGTGCTGCTCAAGCTGGGAGACAGAGCTCTGCAGCTGATGGTGCTCCCTGCACGGACCCCCTCCCACACAGGCTCTGCTGTGGCCATGGAGGGTGCTCCGAGGTGCCTGCCTTGTTCCAGGGCTGGCGCATGGGCTGGGGCTGCCCTGGATCCTCCTCTGCAAGTTCCCAGAGGGTCAGACAGGTCACTGCCCAGACTCCTTTCCCTGTACCTGCTGTGTCCCCTGGGGCTGCAGAGCTCTCATGGCTCACAGGAAACATTCAGTCCTTTATCTCTGGGTGAGCCCACCCTGGACAGGCCTGTGCCCAGGGAGCTCCACTCACGGCTGATCCCTGGCACACACTGTCCCTGCAGGTCCCCTGCGTTCTCCTGGCAGCTCCCAAGTCCCTCCAGAAGAACATTCCCCTGCCATCAGGCCTGGCACAAGCTGCAGAGCCCCAGGAAGGTTCATCACAGACCATTCACCATCTGGTGGGCACTGGCCACCACCAAGCAAAACCTGAACCACACCTGAGTCTCTTGAAGGCCACACTGGGACCCTGATCTCATCCCACTGAGCCCTGGGAGAACAAGGAACACAGGCAGCCTCTTTAGAGTCTCTTCCTTGGGCCTCTTCCTGACAGTGACTGTGCAGGGAGAGCAAAGCCTTCCTGCAGTGCCTTCAGGAGATGCCCTTTGCTGATGGAACTGCTGTGGCGGAGCCCAGCTGTGTCCCAGCAGTGCCCATGGCCTGTCCCTGCCTGTGACACGCAGCAGGACTCGCACCACCCGCACAGAGCTGTTGGCCTTACACCATCACAGCAGCTCCAAAGGAGAGAGTGGAAGTAATAAGAGAGGAGCTCTGAAAAGACCAAGCTCTGCTGCTCCCTGGCTGTGCTGCTCTGCTGGGACTCTTCCCTGCCCCACGCCTGCAAAACTGGTCCTGCCCTCCAGCTTCAGGGATGGACTCAACCAAAGGATCTTGAACAAAGACCTTGCTGATGGGTCCTTTCTTTCATGTGAATACACACAGAGCAGACTCCTTATTGACACAGTCCCTGTCAACAGTCCCATTCAGCCTGTAAACAGGGAATAAGATGCATAACAAAATCTTTTGGGTACAACATTAACATAGGAAAAGAAAAAAAGCCCCCAAAGCACCACCACCAAAACAACCTGAGAAGGCAGGCTGGGCCTCTAATGATTACACTTTAGCCTATGGAGCTGAAAACAGGCAGGTTTTTGCTTCTGGAAAGCATCCAGTCATCATTTTCCTCAGGGCATCCTTGAGCTCCTGGTTCCTCAGGCTGTAGATGAGGGACTTCAGGGCTGGAGGCAGCACCGAGTACAGAACTGGCAGTGCCAGGTCCACGGATGGGGAGGACCTGGAGGGGGGCTTCAAGCAGGCAACAAAGCCAGTGCTGAGGAACAGGGAGACCATGGCCAGGTGAGGGAGGCACGTGCAAAAGGCTTTGTGCCATCCCTGCTCAGAGGGGATCCTCAGCACAGCCCTGAAGATCTGCACATAGGAGAAAAGAAGGAACACAAATGAACCAAAAGTTAAACAGATGGAAAACACAACAAGCCCGAGTTCCCTGAGGTGGCAGTGTGAGCAGGAGAGCTTGAGGATGTGTGGGATTTCACCCAAGAACTGGCCCAGGGCACTGCCCTGGCACAGGGGCAAGAAAAAGGTAGTGGCCGTGTGCAGCAGAGCATTGAGAAAGCCACTGGCCCAGGCAGCTGCTGCCATGTGAGCACAAGCTCTGCTGCCCAGGAGGGTCCCGTAGTGCAGGGGTTTGCAGAGGGACACGTAGCGGTCGTAGCACTCGACGGCGGCGAGGAGGGAAAACTCCGCTGAAATGAGGAAGACAAAGAGAGAGAGAAAGAGAAAGAGAGAAAAAGAGAGAAAGAGAGAAAGAGAGAAAGAGAGAAGAGGAAGAGGAAGAGGAAGAGGAAGAGGAAGAGGAAGAGGAAGAGGAAGAGGAAGAGGAAGAGGAAGAGGAAGAGAGAAAGAGAGAAAGAGAGAAAGAGAAAGAGAAGGAGAAAGAGAAAGAGAAGGAGAAAGAGAGAAGGAGAAAGGGAAAGAGAAAGGGGCTGTGCAGCACCTCCTGCGTAGGAGGTGGTTGTGGTGTCCCAAAATGGAATTGTGCATGGCTTTGGGGACAGTGGTGCAGATGGAGCCCAGGTCGGTGAGGGCAAGGGTCAGCAGGAAGAAGAACATGGGGCTGTGCAGGTGCTGGCCGCAGGCTCCGGCGCTGATGATGAGGCCGCTGCCCAGGAGGGCAGCCAGGGAGATGCCCAGGAAGAGGCAGAAGTGCAGGAGCTGCAGCTGCCGCGTGTCTGCCAATGGCAGCAGGAGAAAGGGGCTGATGGAGCTGCTGTTGGACATTGGCTGTGTGTGGACATGGGGACCTGTTCATGGAGAAAAGTCAGTGACAGCTTAAGGGAAACGGCTCTCAGCCAAATCAAAGCCATGTCCCACAAATGCTTCTCCTGTCACACACTGACACCTTATGGGGATTCAGAGTGTCGCCACGGAGAACGGCTTTGGCTGGCCTGGGGCCTTGCGAGAGACGAGAGACGGGGCGGGCCGGGGCCGCGTCTGGCAGGAGGCGAGACAAAGAGCAAGAGGCGAGACAAAGAGTAGGATAGTTAACGGGAGATTGGGCGAGGAGATGGTAATCTGTAGCCCTTGGAGATGTAAAACATATAACCTTAGAAGCTGAAGTTTGTAGCTGCTGAACTGTGGGTTTGGAACAGTATATAAAGATGTGACTCGTGCGAGGAAATTTGGCTTTGCATGCGGCCGGCGAAGTCCGTGTTCCATCACCGACAACACCCTTCTGTTTTTCTAGCAGATCTTCCTTCAGCTCCAGCCGCAGCCCTGCTTGGTGCTGGCTGCGTGCGACATGAGTTTCAGGGCAATTGCTCCGGGGGGTTTTATAATTCAGCCTTGCTGTGCAGAAGTGGGAGGGGGACAGCCACCTGTCCTGGTGTTACACTTTGAAACCCCAGCTAACACAAGGGCACTCCCAGGGCCCAAGAACAGGAATGGCAAAAGCTGTTAAAGTGTTCTAGAGGTTTTTACAGCTCCTCTTCATCTCCCCGGCTGACTGGTTTTGGATGTCAGAAACACTCAGCATTGCTGCTGTCCTCGGGGAGAATAGAGCGAGTTCTGTGAGGCAAGGCGGTGAGTGGAGAGTGAGGGGAGGTGCTCTGTCACTCTGTCCTGTTCCAAGATCCTCTGGGCTTTCACCCTTGTCAGACAGAGGATAATCACCCTCCCATATTTCCCTTAGAAACCATCCCAACACTGCTGAGAGCAGATCGATCCACCACAGCCCATCAAATGTCCATCCCCTTCTCGAGGTCTCAGCCCCACATTGGTAGCCAAATACACACATGGCTCATTGCACCAACCCAACAGCACTTTGTCCATCATCAAACTTCTGTGTCTCACTGTGGGGCTTTCAGGTAACACAAAGATGCTACACGACCTGTTTGCGTCCTGGAGGGAAGCTCCGAGCTTAGGGGGAATCCTCAAGAAGAAAGCCAAGTGTCCTAATGATGGCATTGGATGTAGGGAGATGGAGCTCCTTCCCTGGCTGCATTGCCCACAGCCGGGCACTGGGGCCAGCGTCACCCTGAGCCAGCTGAGCCAGCTGTGCCCCCTCCCAGAGCCCCCCAGTGCCAGGCAGATGCTCCCGGCCCTGTGCTCTGCAGAGGGAACTGGGCCCGGGACCGCAGAGCTGCCCCACAGCTCTGCTGCAGCTCTGCCTGCACAGGAGGGGCTTCACGCCTTGGAGCCCCGGCCCTGAGGGCAGAGGCTTGGCTGAGGGAGAGAGGAGGGGAGGGGGCTTGTTCAGAGGGAGGGGCTGCACTCGAGGGCATCCTGTGGAGGTCTCTAAGCTCTCCGTGCCACAACATTTCTGCCTTTTGTTTTCTCTCATTGCCTGATCTTCTCTCTGCTTGCTGAAGATCTTCCTCCTGGAGATGTTTCCCTGTGCCTGATCTCTTCCTGCCAGCACTCACAGACCCCATATCTCTGTGCACTCTCCTTGGCCCTACAGAAACCTGCCTGTTTGCAGGGCACTGGCTGGGGACAGGTTCTGTTTGCAGGTGGGAGAAAGGACAGGTCAGACTAAGCCTGGCGGGTCCAGCAAAGGTGATGCCGGTGCTCTCCGTGGGCAGAGGAGTGCCTTGAAAGCACTTTAGGAAACTCCTGCAGAGCACTCAAGTTTCACTTCCCATGCCTTAGGGACTCTTAAAAATGAAGAATTCCTTTATCACTTCCCCCCCTCCCATTCCGCAAGAGTAGGAAACGGAAAACACTCTCAGGAAATTTCATCTTTATAGAAAGGCTTGTCTTGGAAATATTACTGGACTGAGCCTAAGCCCTGAGCATGTCCTCATGTTCTACACCAGGGATACTCAGAGAATGTACTTCCTGAATCCACAGTCAGTGGTATGTTCCAGCTTGAGGAGATCATTTCAGGAACTGCAGCTGCTTTGTCCTGCAGCCAGAGGCTTCCTGTGTCAAGGGCTGGGAATGATTCTCCCCCGGTCACTTGTCAGCATCTTCCCAGCCCTAACTGATGGAACCCCTCTGTGCCTCTGTGCCGTGCCCGGGCTGGCTGCAGGCAGTGCCCCAGCCGCCGGAAAGGCAGATCCTGTCCCTCCCTCATTGCTCGGGACTCTTCCCGGGGCACTGGGATGTGGGCATGTGCAATGCCAAGGGCAGGACCATGGGGTGGCCCCTGCCATGCTGCTGAGCAGCAAAAAAGAGGCAATGAGGCCCCAGGGCTGCAAGGGTCACTTGTCTCCCAACTGGCCCCAGGGGCAGGGACAGCAGCCCTGGCCAAAGTGCTGCAGAAGTTGCCTCTGTCAGGGCCTTGCAGCTTCTGCACATCCCTCTGCCCTCTCCGGCCCAGGCTGTCCTACAGTGTCTGTGCCCTGTGTCTCTGTCCCTGCAGGCTGTCCTCATCCCCCCGGCTGCCCCACCTCACCGGCCCCTTCCTTTGCTGATGGCTCTGCGGCCTGCCTGGCTCTGCCTTGGCACGCAAAGCCTTGGGCTGCTCCAGACTCCTTCTGGGGGACACGTGGCACCACAGCACTGCCCTGGGAGAGAAATTCCTTTCTCCTTGTGTCCAGTCTGGACCTCCCCACCTGCCCTTTGCATTAATTCTTTCTTTTGCCGGCTGTTCTCTACTATGTCAAAAGGATCCACCATCTCTGAAACCACCCTTCAAGCCCTCCCAGGACTCTCCTCCACTGTCCTCAGGCTCCACTCCACTGAGCACAGAGCCCCTTTGTCCCTATGTAGTGATCATGTGCTTGAGGCCACGGGCACCTGGACAAGAAGGTCGGTTCTTTTCTACAGGAAGGAAACCACAGAACCCCAGTGTTTTGAAGGCAGATGAGAGGCAGCCACCAGAGGCCAAGGCAAGCCAGACCTGTCTGTCCTTGCAGCTTCTGTCTGAAAGCAACCCTTGGACATATGGGGAGTTTTGGAGGTGGAGTTCCATTTCAGCTGTGGGTGCCTGGACCGGAATGACAGCTCTTCTCCCCAGGAAGGAAAGGGCAGAGCCCCAGGGTTTCAAAGGCTGATTAGTGGTGGCTCAAGGAGGCCAAGGCCAGCCAGACCTGTTTGTCTTGGCAGCTTTTGTCTTGGAGCGATCCTTGGATAGAGGGAATTTGGGAGGCCAAATCCCAGTTTTGTCCATGGACGTCTGGCCAAGAAGGACAGTTCTTTTCCATTGGCAGAAAAGTGAGGAGCCCCAGTGTTTCAAAGGCAGATGAGAGCTGGCCCTCAGGAATGCAAGGGGAGCTGGACATTCCTGGCAGCTTTTGTCTGGGAGCTATTCCTTGGATAGATGGAATTTCAGAGGTGGATTCCCAGTTTTGGCCATGGATGGCTGGACTTGAAAGATGTTTTTTTCCATGGGAAGAAAAGCACAGCCCCCCACCCCGTGTTTTGAAGGCAGATGAGAGGTGGCCCCTAAGAGGCCAAGGCCAGCCTGAGCTGTCTGTCCTGGCAGGTTTCACATGGGAACAATCCTCGGATAGAATCAAATTTGGAGGTAGAATCCTAATTTCAGCCATGGGTCCCTGGAGGAGAAGGACAGTTCTTTCCCACAGAAAGGAAAGCAAGGAACTCCAGCATTTCAGGGGCAGATGAGAAGCAACCCTCAACATGCCAAGGTCAGCCGGACCAGGCAGGTGGCCCCAGGGGGCCAAGCCAACCAGTCCTGTTCCATGTTCTTTGGATCCTTGGGGCCCTGCAGCATCACAATTTTGTTCCCCTGAGGCCCAGCAATATCACAGTGGTCTCCTTGGCTCTACAGCGGCACAAAGGCCCCTTGCTTCCATGAGGCCTTGCTGTGTCCAAACGGTTTCCTTGCTTCCATGGGGCTGCAAAATACCACTATGGCCCACTGGTTCCATGAGGTCACAGAGTGTCACAGTGGTCTCCATGATTCCATAAGGTCCTGCAGTGTCACAATGGCTCCTTGGTTCTATTGGGCTCCCCAGGATCACAGTGGCCCCTTGGTTCCACAAGGCCTGGCTGTGTCACACTGGCCCTTTGCTTCCATGAGACCTTGCAGTGTCACAATGGTTTCCTTGGTTCTATGAGGCCCTGTGGTGTCACAATGGCCCCTTGATTCCATTGGGCCTCTTACTGTTACGTAGTTCTTAGTTCCGTGATGCCCTGTAGTGTCACAGTGGTCTCCTTGGCCCCATGGTGCCACGCAGTGTCCCAAGGGCCCCTTGGTTCTATGAGGCCTGGCTGTGTCACAATGGCCCCTGGCTCCCATGAGGCCCTGTGATGTCACAATGGTCTCATTGGTTCCACGAGGCCCTGCAGGTCCACAATGGCCCTTCGGTGTCACAAGGCCTTGAAGTGTCATAATAGTCTCAGCGGGTTCCCCCGCTGCTTCACAATGGCCTCCTTGGTTCCGTGATGCCCCGTAGCGTAACAATGGTATCCTTGCTTCCACACAGTCAGAATGGCCCCGTGGCCTCATGGAGCCCCACAGTGTCACTGCGATCCCCTTGATTCCACGAGGCCCTGCCGTGCTACAATGACCCCTTGGTTATACAAGGCCCTGCGGTGTCACAATGGCCCCTTGGTTCTGAAGTGTGCAAGAGCCTAATCATAGGAGAAAGGCTCCAAAAAATGCTTTGTCATTATCACTGCTCAGCACCAGAAAGGCTTCAAAAGTGCTTCGTCATTATGGCTGCTTATCATAATCACTTTTGAACGCCTGGAAACTACGTGCCGTACGGGACGTGCATAGCCCGCCTGGAGGCCCATAAAAAGGAAGGCAAAACTGGTGCAAAATGTGGAGGCGAAAGCGAAAGGTAGAATCCCTGCCCTTTGCCTTTCCCCACACCACCACCATCGCCAGCCACGAGACACCCTGAGGCCTCCGGGAGCCGACGCCGCCCGCCTGGGGAGAACCCCCCAATCCTTCACCCTGGACTGAAATCCCGAGTGAGCTGTGCAACCCCTACCCCTGCTCCTTCGTCCCAGGCGGACCGAGGTTCAGCTGCAAGCATGGAGCCTGCATCTCGGAGGACGGGCCGCCGCTTTCCAGCCAAACTGCTCCAGAGATGGGAAGAGGCAGATAAGACGCTTCAAACAGCAGGAAAAAAAAAGGCAAAAACTTCTCCACTTCCCCCACCCTGTCTCAGCAGCAACAAAGGTAGCACAGTGTGGTGGTGACTTATCCTATGCTTTTAGAGTAACCTTGGCTTTTTCTAACTCTTCTCTACTTTTCTCCGTCTTTCGCTTTGCCTCTCTTACCATTAGATAAACAGATACCCATTTTTTTGGCACCAACATTTAATCTCGTTTGGTTTTAATCTCGTCTCTGGGAATATTTTGAACCTTCAAAGTTCTTTCCTTTTTATACTCAGAGATTTTGTTTTCTTTGCCCTTCTGGGTGTAAATCAGATAGTAACAAAGTGTCATAATGGTCTCCACGCTTCCATGAGGCCCCACGATGTCACAATGGACTTTTGGTTCCATGAACTTTCGTTCTGTCAGCAACAGTCTCCTTGGGTCCGCAGTGTCACAATGGACCCTTGGCTCCATGAGGTTCAGTAGCGTAACATGGACGCCTTGATTCCATGAGGTCGTGTAGTGTCACAATGATCTCCTTGCTTCTGCGGCCCTGCTGTGTAACAATGGGCCTGTGGTTCCATGAAGTTCTGTACTGTCAACCATGATCTCCTTGCTTGCACAGTGTCATAACTGACCCTTGGTTCCATGAGGCGCCTGGCCTCCAACAGCCCCTAAGAGACCCTTATGGCCCCTCAAGGCCCCTCACAGCCCCTCATGACCCCTCGGTGCCCCTCACAGCTCCCCAGGGCCCCTCATGGCAGCTCACAGTCCCTCACAGTTCATGGCCCCTCATGACCCTTCACAGCCCCTAACAATCTCTCATGGCCCCTCACAGCACCTCATGGCCCCTCATGGCCCCTCACGGCCCCTCACGACTCCTCATGACCCTTCACAGCCCCTAACAAGCCCTCATGGCGCCTCACAGCCCTTCACAGCCCCTCATGGCCTCTCACAGCCCAAGGCATGGGACTCCTTCCGAAGGAGAAGAGATCGGGCTCTGCTTGTTCTCCTTTTATTTTGGTCACTTCACAGTGATGAGTAAAGGAAAGCTGAAATGGAGCCTTTCCCCAGCATTTCCCTCTGGGATAATTGCGGGGCTGAAGCTCTGTGCTGGCGCTGGCCCATGTGTGAACATCGCTGCAGCCCCCCACAGCCTTTGCTGTCCCCCGTGTCCATTCCCGGTCCCTGAGACCCGCCCAGCTCTGGCAGCAGCAGGAGCCACCGCGCAGTGGGCCCTGTACCGGCACAGCCGGGGCTCCTGGCCAAGAGCAGCAGCAGCGCCAGCCCCTTCCCACCTGCTTGTGCCTCGGCTTCCCAAGAGGTTTTTCCCGGTGAATTTCTGGACTAGAGACACAATCAGCCACAAACAGACCTGATTCCTCAGAGCCCGGCTGTGCTGCCCTGATGCAACCTTCAGAGAAAGAAAGGATCCGGTTCCAGCACTGTTCCCAGCACCGTTTCACTCATCCTCAGGTGACAGCAGGAGGCTTTTCTTGCGTTTGCCTTGGGAATTACAGATCATGGCTGCTCTTCCCCCTCTTCTGGTTGCCACTTGAATTTTATCTGAAAAACTGCAATTGCCTCTTTTGATCGGTGCTAGCCACAGTGCTTTTCTGATGGGGAATTCAGATGCTTTGTTGCAGGCATCCTGATTAGCAGATCTTGAAATGTTCACAGGTCTATAAGCAAAAAGTCAAGGAGAATGAAAGCCATACAGGCCACATTCACAGCGCTCAAACACAGCCCTTTTGCTGGTGCTCTTGAAATAGAATCAGCTGCCAGAGGCCAGCACAGAAATTGCCTCTGGAGTGTGGAATGAAACGAAAAAATCCACCGGGAGAAAGAGGAAGCAGAACTTCTGCACTCGCTTCATTGCTTCTTCCCAGCAGCAGGAGACGTGGATGTCCAGAGGTACGTCCCGCTGCTGCTGACCACAGTGAGAGCACAGCCTGCTGCCCAGTCCCAGCGGGAACCCGAGCCCAGCCCGGGGAGCTCCCGCAGCGTCGGCAGCTCAGCGGACGCGGTGCCAGGGCCGCAGCCCCGGGAACACGCCCGCCCATTGTGGGGCAGCGGCGCAGGCCCAATGTCCTGCGGCCCAAACTTGCTGCTGCTGCTGCTGCTGCTACGCAAGGCCCATCCTTCTCCCCCTGCTCCTCTCCCAGCACGGCGCAAATTGCACCTCGCGGGATGCTTCCCCGGAGGCTGCTCAGGCGCCCCGCTCCTCTTTCCACCTGAGCGTCACTGCGGAGGAATCTTTGGCGCACTTCCGTAAGCCCGGGCCTCTCGCTTCGTGCTGAATCGGGGATGCAAATGGCCTTGTTAGGAAAGTCAAAAGCCAAGGGAATGGATTAGGAATTATTTGAAAAAACTACCCTTCTTCCAGGCAAGGTACACCAAGTCATTTCCCGCATTTCTCCTTTGCTGATTCTTTCAGTCGCCTGCTCGGCGAGCTCCAGCTTCTTCTGCTGCTTCCTGTGAACCGATTGCACTCTCGATTTGAGCACCAACGCACCAGATGTGCAAGTATCTACGCTGAACTCAGAAACCAACTGCCTCTGTCAGACCATTTTCACAGTCCAGCTCACTTGCAAGATGTCCACTGAGAGCTTGGAAGGATTAGCCCCCAGCTCTCCACTTCTGGCTGCAGGCTCCGGAGATTCTTTCTCTCCATTCAGCCAGCCTAACAATTGCTGCTACCCCCTCCTCCTGTTTCCTTAGCCTACAACAGTAACGACGAAAACCTTACCCACGGCACAACTCGCTAGTCCACCAGGAGGAGAAAGGACAAGTTGTCAAGCTCTCAAAACCTTGGTCCTGCTTTGCTGCAAGAGTCCTGCTGCACGCACAGTGTGGCAAGCCAAGAGAAGCTGCATGTGATGGCACATCTTGTGACAGGAGCTCCAGCTCGGTCTCCAGGAAAGGGTCTTGAAAAGAGCAAACATCACTGTGGACAAGATTCTTGCAAAAGCAAAACAGCTTCCCAGAAGGGACATGCAAACGGAAAGAAACAACCCAAGATGTTCCCGTATACTATTAATTGCTTCCCTTCTATGCTCCCCTTTTCTGTCTTGCACTAGTTCTACCTCACAGTCCTTCCAAACTGATCTTACCTCAAACACCTAGGACTTAGCAAGTTTGAGACACTCTACAATACCAAGAGCTACACACAGCTTGCCTTCTCCCTGTTTGGCTTTGAAAGCAATGCTGGAGACCCCAGAAGCCTGCCAAGGGAAGATTTTAGAGCCCAGTGCCTTGCTCGGCTCTGGCTTCTAGAGACAGGGCATGTGCTCCCATGGGACTGCACCCTCAGCAGTGACAATAGACAGCAGCAGCAACAAAGGTGATTCCCATGACACTGTCGCAGGGCTCAAGACTCCGTGTCTTGGCTTCACATGGCAAAGCTCACTGTCCGTTTGGACAGACTCAGCATCCAAACTAGTCTGCTTTTCTACCTGTGTCAATGAACAGCAGGAGAGGGAAACCAGCCAGCAGTTTCTTTGCAGAGAGGGCCTTTGTTCCAGGCTGAAAGTGCTGGATTGGCAGGGAGGAGGCAAACAGCTGAGAGCTTAGCTGCTCTATTGGACCGGCATCAGAACTCAGCAAAAAGAGTGTTTCCATTCTTTTATTTGAAGCCTCCTATCGGCAGTCTCCGATTTTCACCTGGAACCGGACAAGAAAACAGCAACAGCCCTGCCGACGAGGGCACCGCGCCGGGCACGGCCCCGCCGCTCGCACTGCCCACGCCGAGCGGCCGGGGAGCAGCGCTGCACCGCGCAGGGGCTGCACGTCTCCCTCCTCACGTCCTGCTCTGCCCTCCCACGGGGCTGCCTCTGCCTGGCGCTGGCAGGCTCCTCATTCAGCACTTTGCTCTGCTCCAGGCGAAAAGCGCGGACAGCGCTTTGGTTGCTCGCGAGCAAGAGACCGCGGCGCGGGGCGAGCCAGCAGCAGCAGGGGCAAGTTGCAAGACTGCCGCAAGGAAGAGTTACAATCTGGTGAAGAAGAAGCTAAACAAGACGGTGCGTTTGGCGCGGCTGCGGGAGGAAGAGATGCTCCGGGACTCCGCTTCGGCCCCGGAGCGGCCCGTGCTGGCCCGGGGCGCGCGGGGCTCGGCCGCGGGGCGCGCGGGGGAAAAACGGACACCCGGGCAACAGACACACGGACACGCGGACCAACGCTCCCAGCGCTTCGGCGGCAGCAGCGGCAGCAGCAGCAGCGGCAGCAGCGGCAGCAGCAGCGGCAGCAGCAGAAGAGCAATACAAGAGCAGCGGTTCTCCAGACCCTCTGCGTTCCTTCTCCTGTTCCTCCTCTCCTTCTCCCAGTGTCCCGCATCCCCTGTCCCGCTCTCCCTTCAGTGCTCCACCCCCTCCGCCCCTTCCGCGGCCTCCCTCTCCCCATGCCAGGCCGGGCCATGCGCCCGGCCCGCCCCCGGCCCCGGGCGGGGCTGCGCCCTCCCCGCCCCCGGGCGTCCCGCCGCGGTCTCGCCTCCGCCCGGCTCTTGCCCTACTGGCGGTGGCGCCGCTGGGCGGGCATCAGTGCCTGCCTCTTGGGCAGCACTGTTAGCCTCTGGCTCCGGCTGGCCCGGCCCCGGCCCCGGCCCCGGCCCCGGCCCCGGCCCCGGCCCCGGCTCCTCCCGGGGCCCGCCGAGGAGACAGACGGCGCGGCCGCTCCCGCCGCGTCCGCGGCGTCTTCCCCGGTCCGAGCTCTTCCGCTCGGCAGCGCGGCCCCCGCCCCCGAGCCGCCGGTGTCCCCTTCGAAAGAGGCAACATCTGGGGATACCCGGCCCGGGGCGGTTGAGGAGCGCCCGGCGGCCGTTTCTGGCCCCGGGCCGAGCGCTGACAGCCGCGTCTCGCCGGCAGGGAATGCGCTGCAGGGCCTGAGGGAGCGCTACCTGGAGGGTTCGCTGCTGGGGCGCGGCGGCTTCGGCAGCGTCTTCGCGGCCACGCGGCTCTCGGACGGCGCCCCGGTGAGTGGCGGGGCCGGCGGCGGGCGCAGGAGGCGGGGGGCAAAGGAGGAGGGCGCAGGAGAAGGAGGATGGGGCTCGGCAGGGCGGGCGGCGAGCTCAGCCCGCTGCTCCCCTTGGCTTGCAGGTGGCCATCAAATGGGTGCCACGGACCCGCATCCGTCATTGGGGCGAGCTGGTGAGTGAGCGGGGGGGTAGGGGTGGGGGTGGTGGGCAGCGGGAGAAGGCGGGGCATGACGGGCGGGGATGAGCCGAGGCCCGGGAGGGTGGAAGGCGCCAGGACGCCTCGGGGGAGAGCGGGCGTGGGGGCAGCGGAGGGCGCAGAGCATCCCGGGCTGGGCGAGGGCTTCCCGAGCCCTGGCACGGCATCAGCCCCACTGACGGCATCGTGCTCCTCCCGCAGCCCAACGGCACCAGCGCACCACTCGAGGTCGTGCTGCTGGACAAGGTGTCCACCGGCTTCCCTGGTGTGGTGCAGCTCCTCGAGTGGCTCGAGCTCCCCAGCAACGTGGTGCTGGTGATGGAGCGGCCGGAGCAGTCTCAGGACCTGCTCCATTTCATTCGAGCGCGGGGCTTCCTGTCCGAGGAGGTGGCACGGGAGCTGTTCCGCCAGGTCCTGGAGGCCGTGCGGCACTGCACCAGCTGCGGGGTCCTTCACAGGGACCTGAAACCAGAGAACATCCTGGTTGACCTGGCCACGGGCCAGGCCAAATTGATTGACTTTGGCTGCGGCACCTACCTGCAAGACACAGCCTACACCAGCTTTGCAGGTGAGTCCTCACCAGGGTAGGCTCCCGGTGCCGGCATCTCGCGGCCCAACCTGGCTGTGGCAGCGGGGATTCTCCCTTTTGATGCCAGTCATGGGACCGAGTTTTCAGCCCAGTTGCTTTTGAGTGCGGGTGGCCGGGGGGCCATCTTCCAGCCCTGCTGGCAGCCTTCGCCAGCCACTCTGCCCAGGACTGGCGCTGGGGCTGGGGCAGCCAGTGTGACAAAAACACACCCGTGGGTGGGGGTAGCAGAGAGGGGGGGGCCAGAAGCTGTGCACCCGCCGGTTTGGTGTGCAGGCAAGAACCGGCTTGGACTGCTCAGCTCGCCTTGTTTGCCTTGGCTTCAGAATGTTTTTTTGGGGCAATGCAGGCAGGGAGGGTGAAGGCATGGTTTTCCCACCCCCGGCACTGAGCGGGTTTTCCCTTTGCATGGAATGCTTGAGCCTTGCCAGGGCTTCCGCTGCCCTCTTGTGACACCGGTGGCTTCTTTTACAACCCCCAGTTTGTCCACAAGTCACAGGCGCTGGCGAGAGGGCAGCGGGTCATGCCGCGTGCCACCGGTGCGGC
Organism: Aphelocoma coerulescens; assembly: GCF_041296385.1. Lineage (NCBI taxonomy): Eukaryota > Metazoa > Chordata > Aves > Passeriformes > Corvidae > Aphelocoma > Aphelocoma coerulescens. The sequence continues at coordinate 1,490,048 of NW_027183949.1, read as the reverse complement.
CCCTGCGTGCCCAGGGATGCTGGGGCGAGGCTCCGGGAGCAGGCAGCATCCCGCTAATGAAGTGCCTCTCTATTCCGTAGGAACACCATCGTACAGCCCCCCGGAATGGACCCATTTTGGCTGGTACTACGGCGAGGCAGCTACCGTCTGGTCCCTGGGCATCGTGCTGCACCAGATGGTCTGCGGGCGGCACCCGTTCCCGAAGGGCCGGAACATCAGCTGGGGCCAGCTGTCGCTCCCAGAACGGCTCTCTCAAGGTGCATGCTCATCCCTGCGGCACGGGGGGAATAGCAGTACTGGGAGACAGCAGCGGGCTCATGAGCATCCCGCTCTGGCAGCTGCCGAGGAGGTGGCACATGCCTCGCTCTCCTGCTCTCCTCCAAAACAAAGAATGGATGGGAAAGTTCAGGCACAGCTCGGAGCCCCCATGGCATGGCCTGGGCATGGCAATAGTGGGGCAAAGCGGACAGGAGCCTTCTGCAACTGACCGGCGCTTTCTGGTTTCTCCCCACAGACTGCAAGGAACTGATCAGATGGTGTCTGTCCCTGCACTCCTTGGACAGGCCCTCATTAGAAGACCTGTCGTGTGATCCTTGGCTGCAGGATATTCATCATCCATAGAAGAAGGGAGAGAGCCACAGGCACACTTTGATCCAGGGAGCCGGTAAGTTACAGCTCCACACGTGCCTTGGCCAGAAGAAGCCAAGAAACGCAGGCTTTTTTGCCCTGCCTGTATTGCTGCACAGGGGTCGTCAGATGGGGACCCGCAGCCCTTGTGCTGGCGCTGAGCTGCTCTTCCCAGCACTGGTGGCCGCCGTGCAAGCTGCTTTTGCTTGTCCTGCTTCACTGACAGCCGGGGCCCTGGGCGGGGCACTGACAGCCTGCTCTCAGCCGCAGGGAAGAAGGAGCCCCTGGAGAAGCTGTACTCCTGCTGCTGCTGGAGACATGGAGGACGACGTCAAGGATGGCAAGCTCTTCCTCGACCTGGCCACCGGCAAGCTGAAGATGATGGGCTTCGATTCTGGCACCTTCTTCAAAGCCAGGCTCCACAGCGAATTTACAGATGAGTCCACAGCCAGGGGGATGCTCCCAGATTTGGGCATTGCACGGCCTGGCCGGGAAGCAAAGGTTCCCCCCTTTGCTGGGGCGGATGCAACTAATTCTTCAGCCGGCTGCCAAGCTGCTTTTCGGCAGGGCGGGCGGGATGGGCTGGGGTGCTTAGGAAATGGGAGTCGGCTCCTGGCCCTGCCAACAGCCCCCACCGCCCACTGTTCCCCGGGCTGGGGCTGGGGCAGCCAGCCCGACACAAACAAGCCCCCATGGCAGGAGCAGAGGTGGCACTCCAGGAGCTGTGCACGGGCTGCTTTGTTTTGCAGGAAAGGAAGGGCTTGGGCTGCTCCACTCGGCTTGTTTGCTTTGGGCTCGCTGTGCCTGTTGGGGGTCAGTGCGGGGGGGAGGGGAGAAAGCGTGGGCTTCCCTCGCCCGAGGGTGGGTTTTTCCCCAGCATGTAGGGAAGGTTGGGCCTTCCTCAGGCCCCCAACAGAGAGAAGACTTTTTACCTTTTTTCTTGTTTCTCCTTTTTGTCTGTAATCCCTTTTCATTAATTTGTTGTTTCTTTCCCTTAAAGGAGGTGTTGTAGGTGGTGTCCAGTCTGGATCGGGAAGTGCTTGGGACCAGCTGCGGCGTGGATGGGACGGGGCCTTGGAGAAGGCCGAGGACATCGCTTGGGAGCAGCTTTTCTTCCGGCGGCGGGTGGCGTGCGGTGGGTCCCCGTCTTCTTGGCACGGCTGGGATAAGGGCTTTTGGGAGATGGCAGCGAGCACAGGAGCATCCCAATGGGCAGCTGCTGAGGAGGTGGATCTGCCACGGCTGGCTGCGGGCGGTGGCACGTGTCCTGCCATCCTGCTCTCCTGCCAAAGGCAGCAGTGACGGGCGGCTTCGGGCACCGCTCTGAGCACAGCCAGCACGGCCTGGGCACCACGGGCGGCTGGGACAAGGGGGACAGCAGCCTTCAAGTGACGGGCGGTTTCTGCTTTCTCTCCTTGCAGCCGGGCTCTGTGGATGCTGAGGCTGCTCTGGGCTCCGCCAGGGCTCTGCTGCGGCTCAGCACCGGGCCGGAAGAAGCCAAAGAAGAACCGGTGTGAGCCGCAGCAGAGACGTGCTCGAGCATTTCGGCAACGCAGCTCAAGCCTGCAGAGTGCACGCCTCCAGGGGAAAACATGACACCCCCCCCGCCCCCAAAATAAACTTGTTCAATAACTTGTGAAATGAAATCAATCTGGGATGACCCCAAATGACATTTCTCAGCTTGCTCAAGCTTTAGCTCAGCCCTTCTCTGAACAGTTCTCTGCCCCGCCTGCCTTTTACTTCACAAGTGCTCCCTCTTTTCCCCCAGTGAGTTGCCAGCTCAGGGCAGTCTCTGTCGCACTGTAGCCTTCCTTGATGCCTTTGACCACGAGGAGGAGCGAGCCCCAGGTTTAGGGACTCATCCTGTCACTGGCAGAAGAACAGCAATGTCTCAGAGGTCCGGTGAGACCTGAGTGTCATTCAAGAGCTGCCCTCCAGGCCTCAGCTCTCCTCACTGTTAGCTTCCCACTGCCCCTTTTCCTCGTCCTTCCAGCAGGATGAGCTCTGTGAATGCCCTTGACCCTCCCCACTCCTGCCAGCCCAGCCACCCAGCTCAGTTTGGCTTAAGCTGAAGCTTCTTTGTCTCCTCTGGCACGCCAGTGCAGTTCCCTCTGCGGGGAGCAGCAGCCCCAGAGCACAGCAGGCAACAGCGCAGGCCGCACCTGCACCGGCTCCCCTCCACGCGTGGCTGGGCTCTTGGTGGCAACTAAATGCTCCCTGTTTGCAGCTGTCCCTGGAGGATGGCCCCAGGGCAGAGCCCAGCCCGGCTCCCACTGCATCCCCCGGAGCTTGGGGCAGACAGTGGTCCCAGAGCTGAGGTTCATGGTGCGCAGCCGGCGCTGTGGCTCGCAGTCGGTGTTTGCAAGTGTTGCGTTCTCACCTCCTGCAACTTGTGGGGAAAAGGAGCTGTGCGGCCGGGCCAGCACTGCCCCTCTGGGCAGTGACACGGCTGAAGGTCTTTGCTGTTGCAGAGGAGCCGGCATGGAGCCTTAGCAGGGCCTGGCAGGTGTGGAGCCGGATCTCGCCCGCTGTCCGGGGCTCGCTGCCCGCCAACCGCCCCCACCCGCCGCGCTCCCTTCTGCAGGGACAGAAGGCTCTGGCTGCACAAGGGTTCCCATAATGTCTTTGTACCCGTGGCTGCGGAACGAACACGGAGAGCGAAAGTGTCAGTCACGTTGCTTGCACATTCCTTCCTTTAGATACAAGGCACAGATCTCTTAAAAGGATAGGCAGGGATAGAGATTTCCCACATAGCCCCTCTTTGGCGTAACTCACCTTGTAAGCTGGCGTCAGGGGCATTTTTTTCCCGGCCCTGTGGGAGTAGGTGTCCAAGAGCTGAAGTGAGCAGCATTTAGAAGCAGTTTCAAGATTTCTAGGCAGGAAGTGGAGCTGACAAGCATCTGTGTAACTCACCGTATTCATCGTGGAGACACAAGACCTGGAAAAATCCCAGCTCTCTGTGCATTTGTGCAAAAGGGGGAAGCAGCAGAAAGACTTTGTGTCTGCTTGTCCAAGCTCCAAGGAGCTGGGGTGGCAAAGGGTGGCCTGGGCTGGTGGCAGGTGAAGTCCTGTTTCATGTCATCATAGAGTGGCACAGGACAAAGCTAAAAGCACCCACAGCCACACTGATGAAGTCTTTCTGATGCTGCACATCCTAGAGGAAAAGCTGCTGTCACACAATCCATTGGTATTTATAACTTTTATTTGCAATACTTTAGGTCCAAGTTTCAAACCGCAATATTTTTACACTCAAGACACGGTCATGCACAATCCATATTTCAATTTCCTATTGCTTCAACCACAATTTAAAATAACTTAATATTGACAACAAAACCCAAAATACTTAAAAAAGGATGCTGAGGTCAGTGAGATGGATCCATGCCATCAGCACATTTGCAAAGTAAATAACTTTGTTCTCTTTTTAAAAAGATCAGTTACCTCTTAATCCAAAGTTACAGAAGATTTTTCACTACACATTTGGTTTTTTCTCTTTCATATTTTTTCTGTTTTCTCTTTTTTCTTTTTTTTTTTTTTTTAAGAGATAACACGTCTTAAAAAAGGATTGTACAGCAAAATGAGATACATTTCTGCTCAACAATGAAAATGTAGGCTCCTCCTCTGTTTACTTTTGTCTGGATACCCTGAAGAAAAAATCTAGCAGACACCAGCAGAGGTGTAAAGGGGTTGCTTTGGACTAAAGTGGAGTTTAGCACTGGTGACATCCTGACCCAGTCAAGAGTTGCAGAATTCTTTTGCAGATCTCGAACCATGTGCTTGCGGGCACAGCACCTGCAGTGCTGATGCACCAGGGCACAAGAAGAACTCTCTTATTCCCGCACCGAATTTGGGCTCTGCCCAAGCAGGAGGTGCTGCAGTGCTTTGCTCCTCGTTGCCGTGTGGAGCAGCTCCCTTCCTGCTGGCTGAGCTGCTCAGGCAGAGCCCGGCAGCTCCTGACCCTGAAGGGCTGAGGCCTTTCCCCTGCTGCTGTGCTACAGACGGATTCAGCAGCATTGCTGTACGTGGGGATACACAGCGGGACCAAAAGCAGTTGCCTTTGTAGACCCTAAGCTGAAAGGTGAAAAATCTCAAGAGACGAGGATGGAAGAGACTGGCAGGCTGCCTGTTTGCTGTGCTGCCCCACTTGTGAGCGGCCCAGCTTTGCGTGAGGCAGAGTGAGAACAAGGGGCAGCTCCCTCCCTCCCAGCCCCGCAGCCAAGGGGCCCCTCCAGTCCTGGGGCTTGGGGCACCATCAGAACCTTCCAAGCAAAGGTTATCTTTGAACTTGCTCATTCATGAAATGCGCACGGTCATGAGCGCTCTGATAGATGTATCCACCCATTAGTGAAACATGGATTGACCTTTCTGTATTTGGAAGCTGGACAAGGCCATGAAATCTGACATCTGGCCTTGTTTGGGGCTGTATGGTCCAAGTCAACTCCCTTGCTTCCTCCTTGAGCCCTGGCCAGGCTTTGGGAGAAACAAACGGGAGAATGAAACCAGATGTTCCCACGCTAGAAGTGCTGTCGGTTTGTTAGTTCAACACTATCAAAGGTGGGCCCTCTCACAGGGAGGTTGGAAGCCTCACCTGTGGGTGGAGGCACCTGCAGGAACTCCCAGTGTCCGGGAATGGCTCTCCAGTCCTTGGCTGTGACAGCTTCCCCCAGCTGATGGGTGGCTCTGGGTGATGGTAAAGTCTGAGGGTAACTGCTGCTGTCTCTTTCTTAATCACTACGGGCAATCTTTGGTAGGGATGATTGGGTGCATTGCTGAGCTTCTCCTTTTGTGATTCTTTGCTGCTTTGAACTACAGTAAATGACGCTGATTCCTTGAGTTGGTGTCTATGTCTTTGGTCCTGACCCTGCCCACTGGTAAAACAAATTTGATATAGTCTGGCCGGATCTCAACAAAATGCTGCTTTTTAAATGTAAGTGTAAGGAATCGGTCCCATCCAAAATTCCCGCATGGGAAGACCTTCCCTAGGGTTTGCTGGCTGTGGCGTGGGCTGAGGTCGGAGCTCCGTGCGAGCAATGAGGACGTCAATTGAAAGAAGCTGGAGCACTGGATGTATTAAAATGCATCCCAAAATTGCATATGGAAAAAGGAAAAGAACTTGTGGGTTTGGGAAGATGAGGGTGAATTTTGTTAACAGCATCTCGGAAACAGCACCAACAGAAGGAACGATTGTTGTTGAAACGCTCCCACATGGAGCAACAGAAGAAGTTTTTAATCTTGAGCTTGGATTTGTTTGAGCAAAGGAAATAATAATAATAACAATGAGAATAATAACAAAAAATAATGATCTACATGTTCATAATAAAATATAATAAAAATCGATGTTTATGTTTTCACATGTATATCATGACATTGTGAAATAATGCTCCAAATACCCATTTGTTAGCTTTGGCTGCTCAGGGATATAAGACTAAATACGCTACAGAAAAGGACTGGCCAGGACCCCAGCATCGCTGGGAAACTGTGGGAGATTGTATACAACAGATGAAGGAGGAAGGGATGAAAGTGGCTGTTTTTATAGGGTTTGCTGACGCTAGGACGTGGAATGCTTTGTCTGTTACTGCGAAAAATAAAGTGAGTAAGACTGCTGGGTTTTTCATATCCCAGACTATCCACAAGCTGCAGAACTGATTGAACAGATGAAGGGGTTGTTAAAAGAGCAGTTGAAAAATATAGGAGATGGGAATGTGTCGCAATGAAAAACCCACCTCCCAGATGTGCTCCATATCCTTAACAATGGGCCCACTGGGGAAATGGAAACCCCCTGGATGCGCATGGCTGCACCCAATTTGCAAATAGAACCACGGACAGTGACACTTTGACTTCCTGGGAAATTGTTCCGGGGGTGATGGTCCCTGACAGGGCCATCGCAGAGGCTGCAGGGCTGGACCTTTACGCATTAGAATTAATTAGGAAAAATCAGAAGCAAATGAGAGTTATCAGTACCGGCAGAGGAATTCAGGTTCCTCCGGGACACTTTGGTTTGATAACTGCCCACTCAAGCTTGGCCTTGACAAGTGTTCATATGGTGGGAGGAGTGGTTGGTGCAGATTATCAAGGAGAAATTAAAGTAGTTCTGTTAAACAATAGTGAACAACACTGGATTATTCAACCCCACGGCAGGGTAGCACAGTTATTGATATTGCCAGTTTTTAAAACAACCGTGAAAAAAGGACATCCACTTCACATCACTACTGTTCATGGAGATAAAGGGTTTGGATCCACCAGTCCTGATCATGGAGCCAGAGTGTGGGTCCAGAGGCCAAATGGCCCGCCCGAGCCAGCTGAAGTAAGAGCTGTAAACAAAGACAACACTGTTTGAATCCTGAAACCTGGGTGAGAAAGATGGGCACATGTCCCTGCAGCCAAGTGTTCTGTGAGAGAACAAAGAGATGTTACAGGATATTGTTTTGCAGAGCCTGCCAGACCAAATCTCCCTGTTTGCCCCAATGGTCCCTTTGGAAAGTGCTCTGATCCACGGCGCTCGATGTGAAGACTGATGTGCCACTGAGTGAGTGACTTCTGCAGACAGAAAGGGACCACTTAACAGTGAAACTATTGTTGATCTTGTTGATTTAATGTTGTCCTTGTAATCGGAGCACTGGTTGGGAAAATAGATTTCTAACAGCAGGAGCAGAGATAGGGAACTCATTTAACCTCAGTAATTGCTGGGTGCGTGCAAGTCCAGAAGGATTCGATGACTGGCCTTGGCTGGCCCATCTGGCCCAACCCAAATGGTGGGTTAGAAACTTGAGCACAGTTCACGATAAAAACAGAGCTCTAGACCGAGGGTGGCGATCCCCGACCGCTGCCTTTTCATAGAAAAGGCATTTCTTGCCTAAATCGGATAAAGAGGAATATGTGTAGGAAAAAGTGTCTGTGGATGGATGTTGTCTCCTGGAATAGGTTGTATGCACCCACACTGTAAACTGTTCAATTGCAGCCAGTATAAAGGGAAATGGAATCAAACTCACGGACAGCTCTTTAATCATGGCTGGGTTAAGCGTTCCTATGAAGATTGTGAAAAGATACCCTTAAAGCACTTCCCGTATGATATTTTGGCTTGTCAACAAAGAATTTCTAATACTTAAATCTAAGATTGTAGGATGAAAAGAATTGTTATGAAGGTTGCAGTTCGTCTCTAGGTCAAAGGACTGATTGAAGGAGTGAGGCCTGAACAACAGGCCCTGACTGAGGCCTGAACAACAGGCTCTGAGCCAAAGTTGACATCTAGATGAACCTTCCAACCAAATGTTCTATTTGTATCTGCTCATTAACAAAGCATTAGTAGCAATATGCTCTATGTTCATTGGTGAAACACGGATTGACCTTTCTGTATTTAGAAACTGGACGAGGCCCCATCTGGCCTTGTTTGGGGCTTTAGGATCAAACTCCCTCGGTTCCTCCTTGAGCCCTGGCCAGGCTTTGGGAGAAACCAAACAGGAGAATGAGACCAGATGTTCCCACACTAGCAGTGATGTCGGCTTGTTTGTTCAACGCTGTCAAAGCTGGGCCCTCTCACAGCGAGGTTGAAGCCTCGTTGCCCGCAAAGGTGGATGCACCTGCAGGAACTCCCAGGGTGCGGGAATGCCTCTCCAGTCCTTGGCTGTGACAGCTTCCCCCAGCTGATGTGAGGATGTGGATGATGGCAAGGCCTGAGGGTAACTGGTGCTGTCTCTTTCTTGATTACTGTACGCAATCTTTGGTAGTGATGATTGGGTGCTTTGCTGGGCTTCTCCTTTTGTGATTCTTTGCAGTTTTGCATTCTAATAACTTACACTATTCCTGAACTTGGTGTCTGTGTCTTTGGGGCTGACCCTGCCCACTGGCAAAACAGACGCTGAGGGCCCTCGGAGAACCAAAGGTGCCTTGCGACACCGTGGGGCCTCGTGTAACCAAGGGCACCCCAGTGACAGCGTGGGGCCCAAAGGAACCAAGGGGCCAGCGTGGCACTGCAAGGCCTCGTGGAACCATGGAGAGCATTGTGACACGGAGGGGAGTCTTATAATCAAGGGTCCATTGTTTTCCTCTCCCTGCCCCGGCCCCAGCCCTGCAAAGAAGCCCAGTCCTGTCTGGCCCTGCAGCAGGAACTGGAGGCACTGGAGGTGCGGGACAGTGACTCCGTGTCTGGAATGCTCAGGAGATCCTCAGCTCGGGCAGGTCCTGCAGCCCCAGGGCCCCGCTGCCCAGCACAGCAGCAGAGAGTTGGCTCTGGGGCTCCTCAGGCTGCTCCTGCTGCTATCCCAGGGAGAGGGCTCCTCTTGCCAGGGCTCCTCTGCACACACACGAGCTGCTGCTCTTCTCCTGGCCCATCCCAGCTCCCCACAGAGCCTTTCCCAGGGGAACACGTCTGTGCTGGCCTGAGCAGCCCTTGCTGTAGCCTCTGCCCTGCTGCCCACAGCCCCCGAGCTGGGGGTGCTGCTCTGCAGAGCATGGGGGCTGTGCTGCCCGGGGCCATGGGCTGCCTCTGCTGGGCTGTGCTGCTCAAGCTGGGAGACAGAGCTCTGCAGCTGATGGTGCTCCCTGCACGGACCCCCTCCCACACAGGCTCTGCTGTGGCCATGGAGGGTGCTCCGAGGTGCCTGCCTTGTTCCAGGGCTGGCGCATGGGCTGGGGCTGCCCTGGATCCTCCTCTGCAAGTTCCCAGAGGGTCAGACGAGTCACTGCCCAGACTCCTTTCCCTGTACCTGCTGTGTCCCCTGGGGCTGCAGAGCTCTCATGGCTCACAGGAAACATTCAGTCCTTTATCTCTGGGTGAGCCCACCCTGGACAGGCCTGTGCCCAGGGAGCTCCACTCACGGCTGATCCCTGGCACACACTGTCCCTGCAGGTCCCCTGCGTTCTCCTGGCAGCTCCCAAGTCCCTCCAGAAGAACATTCCCCTGCCATCAGGCCTGGCACAAGCTGCAGAGCCCCAGGAAGGTTCATCACAGACCATTCACCATCTGGTGGGCACTGGCCACCACCAAGCAAAACCTGAACCACACCTGAGTCTCTTGAAGGCCACACTGGGACCCTGATCTCATCCCACTGAGCCCTGGGAGAACAAGGAACACAGGCAGCCTCTTTAGAGTCTCTTCCTTGGGCCTCTTCCTGACAGTGACTGTGCAGGGAGAGCAAAGCCTTCCTGCAGTGCCTTCAGGAGATGCCCTTTGCTGATGGAACTGCTGTGGCGGAGCCCAGCTGTGTCCCAGCAGTGCCCATGGCCTGTCCCTGCCTGTGACACGCAGCAGGACTCGCACCACCCACACAGAGCTGTTGGCCTTACACCATCACAGCAGCTCCAAAGGAGAGAGTGGAAGTAATAAGAGAGGAGCTCTGAAAAGACCAAGCTCTGCTGCTCCCTGGCTGTGCTGCTCTGCTGGGACTCTTCCCTGCCCCACGCCTGCAAAACTGGCCCTGCCCTCCAGCTTCAGGGATGGACTCAACCAAAGGATCTTGAACAAAGACCTTGCTGATGGGTCCTTTCTTTCATGTGAATACACACAGAGCAGACTCCTCATTGACACAGTCCCTGTCAACAGTCCCATTCAGCCTGTAAACAGGGAATAAGATGCATAACAAAATCTTTTGGGTACAACATTAACATAGGAAAAGAAAAAAAGCCCCCAAAGCACCACCACCAAAACAACCTGAGAGGGCAGGCTGGGCCTCTAATGATTACACTTTAGCCTATGGAGCTGAAAACAGGCAGGTTTTTGCTTCTGGAAAGCATCCAGTCATCATTTTCCTCAGGGCATCCTTGAGCTCCTGGTTCCTCAGGCTGTAGATGAGGGACTTCAGGGCTGGAGGCAGCACCGAGTACAGAACTGGCAGTGCCAGGTCCAGGGATGGGGAGGACATGGAGGGGGGCTTCAAGCAGGCAACAAAGCCAGTGCTGAGGAACAGGGAGACCATGGCCAGGTGAGGGAGGCACGTGCAAAAGGTTTTGTGCCATCCCTGCTCAGAGGGGATCCTCAGCACAGCCCTGAAGATCTGCACATAGGAGAAAAGAAGGAACACAAATGAACCAAAAGTTAAACAGATGGAAAACACAACAAGCCCGAGTTCCCTGAGGTGGCAGTGTGAGCAGGAGAGCTTGAGGATGTGTGGGATTTCACCCAAGAACTGGCCCAGGGCACTGCCCTGGCACAGGGGCAAGGAAAAGGTAGTGGCCGTGTGCAGCAGAGCATTGAGAAAGGCACTGGCCCAGGCAGCTGCTGCCATGTGAGCACAAGCTCTGCTGCCCAGGAGGGTCCCGTAGTGCAGGGGTTTGCAGATGGACACGTAGCGGTCGTAGCACTCGACGGCGGCGAGGAGGGAAAACTCCGCTGAAATGAGGAAGACAAAGAGAGAGAGAAAGAGAAAGAGAGAAAAAGAGAGAAAGAGAGAAAGAGAGAAAGAGAGAAAGAGAGAAGAGGAAGAGGAAGAGGAAGAGGAAGAGGAAGAGGAAGAGGAAGAGGAAGAGGAAGAGGAAGAGAGGAAGAGAGAAAGAGAGAAAGAGAGAAAGAGAAAGAGAAGGAGAAAGAGAAAGAGAAGGAGAAAGAGAGAAGGAGAAAGAGAAAGAGAAAGGGGCTGTGCAGCACCTCCTGCGTAGGAGGTGGTTGTGGTGTCCCAAAATGGAATTGTGCATGGCTTTGGGGACAGTGGTGCAGATGGAGCCCAGGTCGGTGAGGGCAAGGGTCAGCAGGAAGAAGAACATGGGGCTGTGCAGGTGCTGGCCGCAGGCTCCGGCGCTGATGATGAGGCCGCTGCCCAGGAGGGCAGCCAGGGAGATGCCCAGGAAGAGGCAGAAGTGCAGGAGCTGCAGCTGCCGCGTGTCTGCCAATGGCAGCAGGAGAAAGGGGCTGATGGAGCTGCTGTTGGACATTGGCTGTGTGTGGACATGGGGACCTGTTCATGGAGAAAAGTCAGTGACAGCTTAAGGGAAACGGCTCTCAGCCAAATCAAAGCCATGTCCCACAAATGCTTCTCCTGTCACACACTGACACCTTATGGGGATTCAGAGTGTCGCCACGGAGAACGGCTTTGGCTGGCCTGGGGCCTTGCGAGAGACGAGAGACGGGGCGGGCCGGGGCCGCGTCTGGCAGGAGGCGAGACAAAGAGCAAGAGGCGAGACAAAGAGCAGGATAGTTAACGGGAGATTGGGCGAGGAGATGGTAATCTGTAGCCCTTGGAGATGTAAAACATATAACCTTAGAAGCTGAAGTTTGTAGCTGCTGAACTGTGGGTTTGGAACAGTATATAAAGATGTGACTCGTGCGAGGAAATTTGGCTTTGCATGCGGCCGGCGAAGTCCGTGTTCCATCACCGACAACACCCTTCTGTTTTTCTAGCAGATCTTCCTTCAGCTCCAGCCGCAGCCCTGCTTGGTGCTGGCTGCGTGCGACATGAGTTTCAGGGCAATTGCTCCGGGGGGTTTTATAATTCAGCCTTGCTGTGCAGAAGTGGGAGGGGGACAGCCACCTGTCCTGGTGTTACACTTTGAAACCCCAGCTAACACAAGGGCACTCCCAGGGCCCAAGAACAGGAATGGCAAAAGCTGTTAAAGTGTTCTAGAGGTTTTTACAGCTCCTCTTCATCTCCCCGGCTGACTGGTTTTGGATGTCAGAAACACTCAGCATTGCTGCTGCCCTCGGGGAGAATAGAGCGAGTTCTGTGAGGCAAGGCGGTGAGTGGAGAGTGAGGGGAGGTGCTCTGTCACTCTGTCCTGTTCCAAGATCCTCTGGGCTTTCACCCTTGTCAGACAGAGGATAATCACCCTCCCATATTTCCCTTAGAAACCATCCCAACACTGCTGAGAGCAGATCGATCCACCACAGCCCATCAAATGTCCATCCCCTTCTCGAGGTCTCAGCCCCACATTGGTAGCCAAATACACACATGGCTCATTGCACCAACCCAACAGCACTTTGTCCATCATCAAACTTCTGTGTCTCACTGTGGGGCTTTCAGGTAACACAAAGATGCTACACGACCTGTTTGCGTCCTGGAGGGAAGCTCCGAGCTTAGGGGGAATCCTCAAGAAGAAAGCCAAGTGTCCTAATGATGGCATTGGATGTAGGGAGATGGAGCTCCTTCCCTGGCTGCATTGCCCACAGCCGGGCACTGGGGCCAGCGTCACCCTGAGCCAGCTGAGCCAGCTGTGCCCCCTCCCAGAGCCCCCCAGTGCCAGGCAGATGCTCCCGGCCCTGTGCTCTGCAGAGGGAACTGGGCCCGGGACCGCAGAGCTGCCCCACAGCTCTGCTGCAGCTCTGCCTGCACAGGAGGGGCTTCACGCCTTGGAGCCCCGGCCCTGAGGGCAGAGGCTTGGCTGAGGGAGAGAGGAGGGGAGGGGGCTTGTTCAGAGGGAGGGGCTGCACTCGAGGGCATCCTGTGGAGGTCTCTAAGCTCTCCGTGCCACAACATTTCTGCCTTTTGTTTTCTCTCATTGCCTGATCTTCTCTCTGCTTGCTGAAGATCTTCCTCCTGGAGATGTTTCCCTGTGCCTGATCTCTTCCTGCCAGCACTCACAGACCCCATATCTCTGTGCACTCTCCTTGGCCCTACAGAAACCTGCCTGTTTGCAGGGCACTGGCTGGGGACAGGTTCTGTTTGCAGGTGGGAGAAAGGACAGGTCAGACTAA